>NC_089881.1:17317187-17618750 GCF_040182565.1 Anser cygnoides | reverse complement strand
CAGCCGCTGCGAGTGCAGGTGGATGATGTCCGTGGCCACCGCGTTGAGGAAGTTCCTGTCGTGGGACACCACGAGGATGGTCGACTGCCAGGTCTGGAGGAGGAGACGGCGAGAGGGAGACCTGAGGGAGCCTGAGCGTCACCGAGCCGGGGCACAGGGCCTGGTGCCACCACGCGGCGAGGCAGGACACAGCCTGGGAGGCTGTCCCCATCCCCTGGCTGGTGAGCCCAGCACGGGGCCGGAGCCCCTGCACCGCACGGGAGCCGTGGCCAAGGCTCGCGCCGCCCGGTGCCGCCCCGTACCTGCAGGTAGTTCTCGAGCCACAAAATGGCCCTCACGTCCAGCATGTTGGTGGGCTCTGAGGGAAGAGAAAAAGGCGCTGAGGTTAGGAGGGGTTAGGAGGACCGGATTACGCTTTCTTACATAGGAAAGACTAGTGGTCAGCCAAAGCGGCTGCCCAAGCAGGTTTCCCAGCTGAGGATGGCTCCACGCCATCCCCGGGGAGCAGTGACAGCCCTGTGAGCACCGGCCCTGTCACGCAGGGCTATTTTGAGCAGGCAGCTAAAGGCCACGCTGCGTTCCCAACCCAGCAAGGGCATGGGCAGGCCCGGCGGCAGGGGTAGAAGGGCTCACGGTATCAACTTACCGTCCAGTAGAAGGAGATCTGGCCTAGGGAAAGCAAGACGCAGGTATCAGAAGCAAAAAGAGCACAGGGTCAACGCAAAGCACATTTTGCCACGCATACAGAGCCGTGATGCCTCGAAAGCTCCCCGCCCCGAGAGGCTGAGTCGAGAGGATGGCCAGGCATCCCCCCTGCCCTTTGAAACACGGACAGCAAGGAGGGTTAACCCCGTGGCAGGAACACCTGGACACCAACCTGGCGAACAGGGCTCTGGCTAAGGCCAGTCTCATCCTCCAGCCTCCAGAAAACTCTCTGAGGAGAGACAAGGTTGTATACAAGGGTTAGAATTTAATCAGAACAACCCTGCCTGCCTGGCTCCCTGCTCCCCGCAGTCCTTTTCTCTCTGCTGTCACCCACGGACAGCTTGTCCCTGCAGACAGCAGGCACAGCAGGACACGCGTCGGGCTCAGCCCCACCCGGGCCCAGCAGGCGGCTGGCTGGGCACCCCCAGGGCAGGACAGCCCCCCGCCTTCCCATCGGGTCCCCTCCAGTGGCTACAGCCACAGCAGCAGCTGGGTGTTCACCAGGGCAGAGAGCCCCCCGCTCCCCACCAGGGCCGGGGCAGCTTCTCCCCAAACCTGTTTAATTTAAGTCTCCACGTCCAAAGCCTTGAGACTTACTTGGTTGTCTGTTGTTGCATCTTTGCGTTGAAGCCCAGCCCAGCGAGAATGACAGACGCCCTGGGGGAAAGGTGAGAGAACAGGAACATAGGCACACCATCCGTCTCCAGAGCACAGCCTGAGGTCCTGGACCCAGGGTCATCGTGGACACTCCGCTACGTAGTTTAAGGACATCCTGGTGCAGGAAAACTTCCCTTCGTGCCCAAAAGCAGCGTTTGGCTGGGAAACGCAGCCCAGCAAGGCACAGCACCCACGTGAATTCCCAAGAGATTCCCAAGAAGCTTTCAGCTCTTTGGCCAAGAAGAGAGTTACCACCACCACCACCCCAGCAACGTTCCCCAGCCACCAGGAACCTGGGGAGGAGGAGCAGCAACAACACAAGCCATTTGGGGCAAAAATAGCCAACAGCTCCAGCTTCTGGGGGAAGCTCAACTACTCCTAACCCAAAAGAGCCCGTCCCCACATGCTGGATCCCAGGGCCACAGCATCACCCTTCCGAGCTGCAAACCACGTCTCGCCTTGCCAGCAGACAGCAGCGCCTGCAGGGTCGTCTCACCTCGCTGGGGCCTTGTCTGCCTCAATCTCCTCCAGCTTCGCGTAGATCTCTGACAGCCTGGCACCTTCCGTCCCTTCTCCCCTGGAGCAGAGCAAAGAGGAACGCGTAGGACGGACTGGGGTCAGGGTCTGAGCACTGCGGGAGGCTGATCTCCCCAGGCAGGACTAAGGCGAGCAGGACACGGCCCAGCCCTGCTGGAGTCCTCCACTGGAAGTGAGAGATCTCAGAACAAGACCTCGTGGTCAAGAAGCTGTAAAAGGGCTGGAAATCCAGCAATATCTCACCTGCCTGCATTAACCTTGGCCGTCAGTTCCTTTTCCTCCCGCAGCAGGCTCTCACGAGTGGTGTCGCATTCCAGCACGCTCTGCAGGGCCGGCGTCTCATCCCCTGCCACCTCCTGCTCCACGTGGAGGATGCTTATGTGCGAGGGGATGCGCAGGCTCCGGCTGGCGATCATCTTCAGCAGCGTGGTCTTCCCCAGCCCGTTCCTGCCCACCAGCCCATAGCGCCGGCCAAACGCCAGGTTCAGGTCGGCTCCCGCCAGCAGGACACTGGAGGGAAGGAAAAAACAGCTCCCTGCTCAGCCTGCCCCGCGGGGAGAGAGGCGACCAGCGGCCAGCCGCCCCCAGCACCTTTTCAGGCCGTGCTGGGGCCAAGCAACCACCACAGAGTTCTCCCATCCAGACCTCAGCCCGGTCTGCAGCCCCAGCAGGGCCCGTCCCACCGTCCCCTCTGCACTCACCGCTCACCGAAGGAGACGTCAAAGTTCTCGATGCGGACGTCGTACGACTTGTTCTTGCCTGACGACTCCATGCGAGTCTCCTTCTTGCTGGCAGCTTGGCTGGCAGTTGCCTCCTCAAGGACTCTGCAGGCAGGCAGAAGACAGGGAAGGGGGCTCAGCAGGAAAGCTCAGTCCAAACAGATCTCAGCCACACGCAGCAGGGCAGGCGGGGTGTTGGAGGCCCCCTCCGTACTCACAGAGGGCCAGATGGCTTTGTGGAATCCCTCTCCATCCTCCTATCCTGCTTGGCTTTCAGCCTGGCTTCTGCCTTCTCCAGTTTCTTGGCATCCACCATCTGGGGCACAAAGAGAGTTTACAGAGAGAGCATCTTCAGCAAAAGCCCCCAAAACCCAACTCCAACAGAAAGGAAATCAGCCAGTCCCACCTGCCGGGAAGGAAGGGAGAGCAGGAGGGAGACAGGACAGGGGAACCGGGACAGACTTGAGCGCGTTTTGAGGAAGCTGATCAGGCCAGGAAGTCACCTCAGGACTGAAGTCCTAAATCAGCCGCTTACACGCAGCAGTTCTGCCTCAGCAAGCAAGGGGTTTGGCTGACCCTGACCCGAACGCTCTTTCCCACGGGCAGTTTCTCTGGTTCCAGGGACCTGGGTCAGCCCAGGCATCTCAACGCGGACCTGCTGTCCCTGCGCCTCCTCCGCCACCCACCCCAGCCCCGGACCGTTAAGCACTTCCCCTCCCTGGCATGTTAAACTTTAGCCAGTTTGGAACTAACTCAGGTTAGGCAGCAGATCAATCAAGACAGAGCCAACGAGTATTTAATTAAATCTGAAGGCAAAAAGAAGCCAAGCGTTTTAACCCGCCCTCTGGCCTCTGCCAGGCTCCCAGCCCGCTCCAGTTTATTCCTGCATCGAGTCAAATACTTGTGGCTGACCAAGGGCCCTCCCGGGCATCCCCAGACAGCTCTTCAGCCACCGGAGCACGGTACAGACCTGCACGCTAGGCTGAAGGCGTCTTGCGACCGGAGCCGCGGCCCGGTTCCTACGGATAGGTTAAGTCACTCCGTAAACGATACTGAGCCCCGCTCAGTCTCCCGGTAAGACATCCTCCAAAACTCGAGAGGCCTCCCGAGGCCTCCTCTGAACCTTTTCCAGTTTTTCTGAAAACCCTTCCTGAGCTGTGGACACGCGAGCCAGACGGCGAACCCGGGAGCAACAACCCCGGTGCCAAAACCAGCGACAGCTGCCAGCTCTCCCCCCAGACTCCCGGTCAGCCGCGCGGGGATCGCGTTAGGTCTCGGCTCGAAGCGCGCAGCTCTGTGCTCCACGTGAAGCCCCGGGGAGCAGAGCTCTGCAGCAGAGCACCCAGCAGAGACGCTGCCCGCCCTGTGCAGCCGCCGCCGTCCCGGCTTTGCAGATCCTCCTCGCACCCAGACCTTGGCCCAGCCAGCACAGAGGGCGACCCGGGCCGCTCCTGAGCAGCGACGCACTTTGCGGGCAAGGTCGCTCTGATTTCCTGCACGTCACTGAGCGTAACGACTTCCAAACTTTCCTGCTCCCGATCTTATTTCCCAAACCACGACAACCCCCAGCCGCTTTTAGAGCTGGGCTGACAGCCGCCTTACAGCAGCTCTCTGGAAACAGCAGCTCCGTGCCATCTCCCCACCTGTAACGCCCTGACACCTGATCGCATCTCAGGGCTTCTTCTCTCACCACGTACAGCAAAGTCATCCCGTACACCTGGATTTCTCAACCCAAAGCCTTGCTGTAGTAACCAAAGTCCCTCACGAAGTCAGACAAGCCGCGCTCCGAGCAACGCGACCACGCTTTGAAGCTCGTTAAGAAGCTACAGCAAAACATATCTAGTCAAACTAATGAGCTGCTAACTCCCACGGAGCTTCTTTACCTGACCAAGGCCGAGAGCACCACAACTCGCAGCAAGGCTGACGTGAGGGAGCAGCACCTCTGCAGATGCACGCCTCGCCGTCACACCCCCTGCCCCGTACGCTTACGGAAGGAAAAGCGACGGGGCAGAGCGTGGCCCTGCAGCCCCACACGTCAGTTCTTCCCACCGGGTCACAAGCAAGGACGCGGCCCCGTGCTTACCGACGCCTGCCCTCTCTTCAGCAGCAGCCCCGGCAGCAGGTCCACGCTGGCATCTGCAAGGAGACGCTGGGTGAGCGGGAGGGCTCCACCTGCAAGCTCGGCGGCGGGCGTAGAGCCGAGGGGGAGCCCGGGGATGGGGTGACAGCTGGGGGGCGACGGCTCCCCCGGGGCCCCCTGAGCCCGCCGGGCAGCACTCGCTCACCGTATCCGTCCGTGATCTGCGAGAGCTGGATGGGGGCGTCCAGCAGCACCTGGCTGCAGCGCTGCGCCCGGCCCTCGTCCCTGCGGGCGAGGAAGAGGAGTGAGGAGGGGGGGGTGATGAGGAGGACGGGGATGAAGATGCTGAGGACGGTGACGGTGAGGAGGAGGAGGAGGGAGGCCGCTTACAGCTGCAGGGCGTTGAAGAGCCGCTGGCACACCTCCCGCACGGCGCCCTCGTCCTTGCCGTCCCGCGACACCTCCTGCAGCAGCTCGCCCACCGCCTCTACCAGCTCGTCCACCGACTCGAAGTCCGCGCCGCTGCTGTGCAGGATCCCTGCGGGCACACGGCGCTGCACACCCCTCCTCCCTCGTGTCGCGACAGCGCGTGAGGGGGGGGGAGGGGGGCGGGAATCGCGATACGGCCGGCGGAAAGCCGCCTCCGCCACGCCTCCCCGTGTCCCCCACCACACACACACCGTACCGGGACGGCTCGGGGGCCGCCCTCACCCGTCACGTAGGCGAAGACCTCGCCGTCCAGCTCGGGGAACTCGCTGCGGAGGATGTCGGCGCACGACGCCATGGCGCCGCCGGAGCGGGGCCCGGCCCCCGCCCGCTGCCGCCTCACGGCCCCGCCACACGCCCGGAAGGAGCCGCGGGGGCTGCCGGGAAGGGCTGGGGAGGGCTGAAAGGGCAAAGGGGGATGCTGGGAAATGGAGTCCGGGAGAGGGCCGCGCGTGCGCGGTGCGGGGAGAGGCCTCGCTCCTCGGCGCCCTAAAAGTTAAATGGGGGAGGGAACTAAAGGGGCACGGTGCTCCCAGGGGACAGGGGGCGCCCAGGGTGGATTGAGCCCAGCCAGGAGCCTCCCTGCCCCTGCTCCTCCTCCTCCTCCCCCCCTACCCCAGCCCCTCAGCCCCCCCGAGCAGCACGCACAGCCGTCTCCGTTCTACATAGTTTATTAGGTTCAGCGCTGGACAAATCACAGGGTGTACAAAATGGAGACCACACTACCAGAAGCGGGACTGTGGGCGGCAGCAGCATTCCTATGGCCCAGAAGCGTTCGGTAGAAGTGCGGAGAGGGCGGGCTGGGGCCGGGGGTTTACTGGCGAGTGCGTTTTTCGATTCCAGAGGACAGACCCTGGTCGCATCCTGGCAGAGCTCAGCTGAGCCACGCTCCCCGGGGCTCCGACTCGTTTGGAAAGGAGCCCGGGACAGAGGGGCCACGTTTCCAATTCGTTGAAAGGAAAGACTGGCTCGAGCCAGCAGCAGATGGGGGGTAAGTGCTCTAAGGACCCGAAATGCTGTGCCACCCACGTACACACCAGCAAGAGTCTAAACCCTCATCGTGTTTTGGTCACAAACCTTCCCCCAGCAGGACTCTACACTGAGGACTTTGCAAGAAGGAGGAAGGTGGTGAGATGCAGCGAGCCCACCATCTCCTCGGGTGGAAGCCCAACAAACCTCACCACCTCAGGCATCTCAGACTGGCCAGCAACATCTACCACAACAGCAATAGCTAGTACAGAAGCCAGGGTAACTTCAACTCAGATTTGTCCAGTCTATGTTTAGGTCTATTCTACGAGTACATATGCACAAGAACTTCAAAAATACTAGGATATGATGCAAGTAGTGAGACACCAACAGAAGAGAAGTTTAATGGTGGACGTTCCCTAGAAAGATCACGAGAGGATGGGAGTTAGACTAGCCCTTCCCCGCCCTGGGACAGGGAGCAGGCGGCTGGCCACAGCCCTGCACGAGCCCGGGTTCTGAACTTCAGCTGCGGCGCGGGTGGAAACCAAGCACAGGCAGGCAAGTCCGCTCCCAAGGTGAGCCACAGGGTCTTTCGATCTGCGTAGAGGGGCCAGGCCGATGTTCTCTGAATGTACTTGAAGACTGAGGAGACGCGGAGGATGGCTTGGAGAAGAGGGAGCCTGCCAGCCTGCTGGGGCTAGCATCTGGTCTCATAGATCCCACTCCTGCCGATGTACCTCACCCATTTTATCACATCGTGGTCACTGTAGTTCAGCTTTGGCTCAAAGACTTTCAGGTAACGCACCTTCAGCCCAGAGGGTGCAAACGGGACCTGTTGGGAAAGGCAATGGAGAACATTGGAACAGAGGGATAAGATGCTCTCCGCACACAACAGCCTGAGGAGCCCCAGGCTAAGCACCTAGAAACAGACACCAAGAGCTCCCCATTGTCGCCATGCATGGTGACAGACTCCAGGGGCTTTAAAGGTGATTTCTTCCCCATTAGCTTTGCCACCTGGCTGGCTTCACTTAAGGCAGAGCTGCACAACAGCTTGCGATAGCGAGTACTCAGAACTGTGCAGTTCCCATGAGGGCAGAAGGGAGCGGACTGACAGAGCTTTGCTAAGGCTAGCTGCCCCCAGAAGGCAGGCAGAGACTCACCTCAAAGTTCATGGAGATTGGGGGCCGAGCCCACTTCTTCTTGTCATTGGTGGGCAGCAGCTCGATCTCTGCACTGATCTGGGATTCCTTCATTCCAGCCATACGTTTTATCCTACCAGAGAAAACCCAGAGGTGAGGAGGTGCCCAAGTTTACTCTCCCCTCCCCTACAGGTGCTCAGTGCAGACAGGAGCACCGAATGCTCCCGCCTCCCCAGACCCTGCCCCCCCCCCCGCACGCTCACTTACTTCCACACAATGGCATTCTCACTGGCCTTGTACTTCGCCTTCCCTTTCATGCAGATGACTTGCACTCCACTGGTGTTGAGGGGTGTTGGGATCCGGACCTGGAAGGCAGAACGTGGTGAGCAGGGGAACAGAGACTGCAGCCAGGGCCCTCTGTGCCATCTCACAGGAAAAAAAAACCTGCCTCCTCCCAGGTCAGGCCAAGCGGTCTGGGGCAGCAGCTGCCCTCATCTCTCTCCATATCAGGGCCCCAGAGATCATCAGCTACCGTGAGGCATCTTGCCTAACTCTAATTTCTTGCTTTGAAGTAAAGACTCAAACATTTTCAGAATCCACAACAAGGGTGCTTCAGAATCTGCCAAGGGTGACTGTGCAACTGAAAATAGCTTTCACTTTCCCCCTGCGTGGCATTTCCCTCCTACAGGGCAGCAGCACCACCACATCTGCGAGGCATTCAGTTCGTTTCAGTCCTGCTTGAGGACTTGTCTGCGAGGACAGCACAGCAGGGGTCATAAGTAAAGATGTAATACGCCACAGCTTACCTCTATCTTCTGAGCCAGCAAGGAAGGTTTGAAATTTGATTTTATCACCACCTTCACTTCCAGCTTGGTCCGGCCCACCTCCCGCACCAGGGGTATCACCCGGAAGGGAAGGATGATGTCCTTAGTGGTTCGGTATCTGCAGGCACAAAAGCAACGTCAAACTCTGAGGAGTTAACTCCCTTAGGTTCTCAAATTGTACCACCTTCCTAAGGAGACAGACCCTTCGCACAGGGAACAACCTAGAAACCTTCTTCAAGGTTTCCTTGTTTTTTTTTTTCTTGTTCCCAACTTTGGGACTACAGTATCAGCCAGAAAGAAAGCCACCCCAGAAGGAAGCAGCAGTCAGACCTGCGCTGCCCTAGGGCAGTAATAGCTTCTTTAGTCCAAGTTTTGTATCAGGTTCCTGCCAAGTGACCCTGCTCATGGAAGCCAGTTTTAAGAACTTGGAACAAAAACCAGATACAGCAGGCTAACAGGCAGGGAAAGAAAACCATGCAGCTAGGTTTCTACCACATCTGTAAACGAAGCAGCAATCTACAGATTCTACTCCGAAAAGAAAGGAGGCAAGTGCACAGTTGTTGGTGCTCAAGGGCTGCAGGTATGCCCGAGACCAGCAGCACTAACGCAGTAGCAGCACACAGATGCCAACACCAGCCTGTTCAACGCCCTCACCATACCTCATGAGCTCAAACTCTCCGTCTGGTGGAATGAAGCTGATGCTCCTCTCGGAATCAAATTTGCTGAGCCTCACGCACTGGTGGAAAGTGCAGTCATCAATGGCGATTGACTGTTTGCCGCTAAAACACAAGACAAAGTTAAACAAGTGCAAGCTGCTGCAGCCCGTAGTGCAGGGTCTGCTCAGGCAGAAACTATTCTACAGAGCACGGTGCCATTGCAGGTGTCCAGGAAATGGGGAGGCAGGGAGAGATTCAGGGGACAGCGGCCTCCTGGCTCAAACTTCCCTCACTTCACCGCTGCCAAGGTCGTATTTCAAGACATTTGTTTAAAAAGAATTCTCTCCCTCCTCTCCCCGGAGGTGCGACCCTTCTGTCACAGCCAGAGGAACACCGTGCTGGGGTCTGCCTGCCAGCAGCACCTCGGGACTGCAAGGGCAGCTCTGCTAACCCAGGTCGTCTCACAGCACAGTTCAAAGGAGAGAACACTTTCCTGTCCACAAAGCTATCCCACTGCCACACAGCTAGGAGATGCTAGGTTTTGGGTCTTCCTTTTCAGAAATCTCTTCAGAGGTGTTGATTTCCACAGTGCAAGCAGCTGGTTTGATACCAGACAGAAGCTTTGTCCTGAGGCCAGCATGGTAACTGATTTGCCGAGGACCAGAATACTGTGCCACAAAAGTTAATCTCTTGCTTTACAAGACATCTCCCCGGCTACCATCTGTGCATTTAGGTGCACTAGCCTAGCCTGACAGCGCTCAGCTTGTGCTGGGTTCTAGCAGCAAGGAAGATATCCTCAGGGACAGGTCCTAAAGTTAGCTAAGAACTCCCTTCAGCTACTGAGAGGGATCAGAAAATGAGAATTAGGTAGCAACAGGAGAGGGAGCAGTACAGAAAAGGTGCTGCAATGTAGTACAGCAATATCTAGGTTGCCTCAACTGCTATGAGCAGCAGGGTAACCATTAAGTGTGCAGAGAGAGCCTATGCAACAGGCAGCTTCAGCTGTCCTAGGAGCCACCATTACCTGCTCAAAGGGGAAGAAGACTCACCCCAGGCTGACTGGCTGTTTATTTTACATAAAACAGTGGTGCAGTTTGTGCTTTATAGAAAAGACTAACTCTTGCTAATCTGTTGCCCAGATGACAGTCAACATTAGTAGACTAGTTCCTTGGTTTCTTTGGAACACTGCTGGGAAGGCCCTGCTGCCTAGCACTAGTCCAGGCATTGGGCAGCGTTGCTCAGGGCTTGGAATTGCCACATGCCAGAAGCCAAAACGCAACTGGCAGCAACTGCTCCTGCTGGTCACCTCTGCTAAATACTTCCGGACAGCGACACCTCCAACCTCTTGCCCGCTAGAGAACCACCCAGCAAGAATCCATGTCCATCCTGCTTCTCTAACTCAAAAAGATAGCACATCTACAGGTGAGAGCACCCACAGTATGCAAACTCTGGGGCAGCACTGCTGACTCTTCAGAGGCCTACACAGATGATATTTTCACTAGGGTATTTCCCCACTGGGCAGCCAGTTGAGGCTCATCCATTTTGTTAGCTAAACTCATGTACTAGAAAGACAGCCTAAAGGTGACAGTGAAGTGATAGCTCTTGGCTTGGTTCTGGGAGAAAAGGCAAATAGCAGCGCAGCTCCATGTACAGGAACCATCACGGAAAGTGTCTGAGGTCTGAGTTACATGCACAAGTCACACAAAGCAAGAGACAGGGGGAGAGCAGAGTGCACACAGCTGAAGCGGGTTATCTACCTTCCCAATTCACTGAGGGGTCAGCAAAAAAAAAAAAGAAGAAACAGCTGAGTCACAAACAGTTAGTGGGAAAAAAAGTGGCAGTCCCTTTGCTCTTCTCTCTTCACCCCAAGCAGGAAGGCTGGAAAAGGCACAAGACTCATCTTCATCTTCAGGGTTGGTGCTGACTGAGGCACAGCTGGGAAGGAAGGCAGCTGGGCTCCCAGAAGGGATGAGCTGCCAGTCCACGCAGCCACCCGTATGCCAGCAGCAGGGGCTTATGTAGTATTAATCTGCCCACCACCCCGGAGTGTGAGAACAGTCTGGGTAGGAGAGGCTACGGTCAGACAGGTTACTTCACTGCTCCTAGGGAACGCTATTACTAGTCTCTGCGCTGACTAGAACTGCTTCTGACAAGCTCTGGGAGAATCCATCTTGAAGAAATGTTTCCAGCTGCAAGAACTCCACACTTAACACTGTATTTGAATCTTAAAGATGATAGCCCAGAGAACCTCACAGCTCCTGTCGCTTGTTTTTGTATAGATGTGAAGTCAGACACCATAAATGGCATTCCACCTGCTCACACCAGCTCTGCTATGGAGAAGCCTTCCATTTTGAGGCCCTCAGGCTGGTAGCGCGCATGACAACTGACCTACCCAGAGAAAAATTAGCAGTAGTAGCTGAAGGGAAGAAGAGATGAGCTGCTTTTGTCAGATCAGAAAAAGCTACCAAGTGCTGCCCTTCCATAAGGGTCCCTGGTGGCAAGCGGCTTTTACCCCAAGTTACCCGAAGGCCTCTTACCTTTTCCCCGTTTCATCTGCAGTCCCTTTACCCTGTTTTTCAATGACAATCTTGTCGTTCATGCCAAACTTGCACTCTGGCATTCCACTCAGATAACTCTTCATCACCACTCTGCCAGAGACATGGGCACTCAAAACCTGACCTGGAGTAGAGAAGAGCACAGTGAGCACACTTAGGCAAGTCCCCACCAAAGGTCCTTGATGGGAAAGAGGATGCCGGCTCAACGCCTCCCACTTACCCTGGGGGGACATCAAGAGATTCACACTCTCCAGCACATCAAGAAAGAGTTCATTGCGACGATATTTGATCCCTTCACGTCTCCATCCAATCTGTCCAGTCACCTGGCTGGTGATCTGGGACTGCTCTTCCTTAGTCTGAAGGGAAGAAATGGTATATTAAATCTCTAGGTATGCTGAAGGACTAAGAAAGCTTCATCTAAACCAAAGAGCAAGCACTTGCCACTTATTGTACGCAGCCACTTCTGACACTTAAAATTTATACGTCATACACCCCACAATTCGGTCACAAAAGCGTTACCCCTCAGCAAATTGTACGCCTAACTAAACACTGATCATGGAAGAGGCTTTCCTGCTGTCTTTATTTCATTAGGAAGTCCTTTAGGCTACATTTAGGTGCAGGGAGACATGGGCTGCACCGATGACATTCGAATCACGTCTGACAGAATGTCACTTCAATCCACGTGTTAGACAGCTGACAGGCCAGCTCACACCCTTATCCAACACGAGACCCTAGGGCCGTCAAGCAGCTGGTCACCAAGGACTGCTTCATAATGACTGCAGTCATTAGCATGCCATTGGGGCAACGGTTGTACACCAACGTTAACTTCGCATCAATCTAAGTGTTTGCTCTCAGTCTCCTGGGAGCATTGTGTAGAGAGGCACTGGGAGGTTCCTACCTGGTGCTATGGGCGGGGTCCAATCACGCAGAAAGTGAAGTAGATGTATAGCAGCAAGTGTGGCGCACACAGGGTTAGACAGGCAAGCAGGTCAGTAGCAAGAAAAAGGAGGAAGGGAGAAAGAGGCAGGTTAGGCTTAAGGCTATCTCAGGACAGGAACAAAGCAGGCCAGCTCATTACTAATTAAGTAGCTAATCAGTACAAACAAGATGAGGGCCTCTGACCTTTAGCTCAGGAAACCCAGTACTCCCAGCAGGGAAATGGCTTTTCAAACTTCAGCCCATTCCCCCCAAATACAAAGCAGGGCAGAGGGAGCGACAGATGGGCCAAATACCACGCCAGTAACGGTGCTGTGCAGTCGACTCTGCATGCTGCCATTCCTAAAGCAAGCCCTGGATGTTTACTGTGCCACAGATACCAGTCTAAGAGAAGTACACAGCACCCGGGACTGCAATAATAAAGATGTTTTAATAAAACTGGGTCCTGTAAGGAGCTGTGTCCTTGTTAATCCCGTCTCTTCCACCAGAGTGGCTGCAGAGCACCACGGTGGGTCCTGCCCCAGCAGCCTTGCACTGGGCCCACAGGGTGGCAGTACACGATCTCAGTTTAGAGATGGCTCAGTGGCTTTGTTTCACACGTGTTCTTGCCACAGAGCTGGTCGCTCCTTGAGTGAAGCCATTATCATAACATCAAAGAGGCAGAGCGGTTTATACTCCACTGGAACTGCCTAGATAAGTGCTCAATGCAGTACAAAATACTCCTCTCCTCTGTCCCACCAAAAAAAAACCCACAATGTCCTTATCTGCCTTGTTCAATGCTTCGTTCAGGCTCAAGAGGAAGTGGAGAGGAGCACATAGATTAATACCCAGTCCTCCAGCTTCCAAAGCAGCCTCAGCTAATCAGAGACACTGATCGCACGCTGAAGTTCCCATCTCCCACAACACCAGTGCCTTGAACCTCCTCTGGTCGCTGCAGAAAGCGGCTGGGTGGACCTGGAAGCAAATGCCTAGGGAGTAACGAAGCTCAGATCACACAGCACTGTAAGCGTTGTGTTCCCTTCAAGATGGATCGAAGGTACCCTGGTCTGAAATTTCTCAGAACCGGGACCTTGCCTGAGCTGGAAGAAGTCAGCTTAACTGGTAGGGGAATATTCAACTTCCTGACTACCCAACCGCCAGCACAGTTACTAGGCTAAAGGCAGACAGCTACCACCAGGTTTCCTGGGCTCAGGCAGCTGCTGGTAGACCTCTTCCCACCTTCAGCAAGTACCACTAGCATTTTAGCACTACAATGCGTCTAAGGCTTGGGGAAATGCTGTAATTAAGAGTTAAAATCACACTCACAGAAAGCACTTGGAGAGGATGAAAGTGCCAACATGCTGTTAGTTGATGAAGCCTGGACAGATGCAGACAGCAGCTACAGGCTGAGAACTGAGCGCACACAGAGCATGGCTCCACCCTGCGCTTTAAGAGCAGGTTTAGCCTCTCCTGGAGGAAGAGATCTGAGGCAATGCCTGCATCAGTTCTGTTACAGGAGATCAGCATGACCTGAGCCCTGCTGTTTGACTAGTATCATGGAAAAGTATCATGGTAAAACCATGTTGCACACCAGCACCTTTTGAAATCTCTAGTGTGCTGCACCACCCCGTTCCCAGAGGACAACAGTACTTTTCTTGGCAAGCAATGCAGCAATATTGGACCATCTTTCAAAAATCAAAGCAGATCTTAAATCCCGAGATTGCCAACCCTGGAAAGACCACTGTAGCCACACAGGGTGGGCATTCAGAGCGCAGCAGCTCAGAACACCTCCAATTCCTCACAGAGAACAAAGTCAAAAAGTTGAGTGTTGAAATTCTGCCATAATTGCAGGTTTTGTTCCTTAAAGTCAGCAGGACACAAAGCTCAAGGAAAGCACCCCCATGAACTAGGCAGGGACAATGGAACAAGGTTGACAGACGACCCAGCCCCACATTTAAGCCCAAGGTATCTGTCAGAAGATGGCTGTAAGTGAAGGAAGAGGCTGAGGCTAGAAGAACCAGAGTAAAGGGAACCAGGCAATACAGAAAGCACTGTTTCAATTGTTTCCCCTGCAGTACCATGTCTGGATAGGATCACTTCTGCTCTTCTTTGAACTGGGATGCAAAGAACTCCCACACAGAGCACAATAACCATGAGCTGTTACTTATGAATGGCTGTAGACGAGAACTGCTGTTTGAAAGGGAAGGACTAAACCTGTTGTTGAATGAGCTGAGGTGCTGTGACAGTAGTTCGCACACAAGCAGTGTCAGAGTTCGTTAAAACTGTCAAAAACACAAAAAAAGAGGTAGGGAAGGAAGTGAGGGTGGTGGTTAGTTTTAAGTTTTCCTAGGAACAGGAGCTGACTCAGCTATCTTGAGTGCTGACTGCCCAGAATGTCAGACTGCAGAAGGCCACAGTGATTTACATTAAAGCTCGGGATGGGGGACGGAGACCGGATGCGCTCACATCTGGCCACTGATATGCCCGTGCCCTCTTGCAAAACACTGCTTGTTGCAGCAGAAAATGTTGCTCAGGGCAGCTGTTCTCTCTCCCTCACTCTTGAGATGCAGCTAGGCTTGCTACTAGTAGATTAAAAGGAGTCCTTAGGAAGTCAGTGTTAATGAAAGGAGCTAGAACAGAGCCTCCAGAGACTCTAACCTCTGCTCATCCTTAAAAAGAACAGTCTCCAGGCAAGCTCTTGTTTAGTACTTCTGTTTGTACCTTGGGTCTTAAGTTTCACCCAGATCTCTTTCCTTTTGCAGACAGCTTCAGCACAGACTGACTCCCAGCTTTTTCTCCTGACTTACCTGCCACATAGCCTAGAAGTCAGTCCTCTCACCTAAGGCCTCATTAGGAGTTGCACAGCTACGTTAGAGGGACAAGGTGAGCGATATCCCTCAGGGACACAAGAAGCAGTAACTACAGTAGCATTTTGATTTCACAGAGGCTGAGCATGAGCTGCCTGAGATGGGAAGCCTAGTTTTGAGGACTAGCACTAGTTTGAAAAACATTCCCAAGAACAGCCTAATTCAACTGTCTTTTTCCCCCAGGTGTCCTTTATCTTCTATGTCTATGTAAACTTTGTTGCAAGGGTTACTACTATACCGAATGTGCCATAGAGAATTTCATCTCTAATGTGAGAAAGCCCAGACTGTACTGACGCATCTGCTGATCTGCAAAGATGTCACAGGCAGCAACAGAATAACGTCAGTTTCCTGACTGCTAGCAAGATTCAGAAGGCTGAAGAATACTTCATTACAAGGAAGGCACGAAAGCCTGACAGCTCAAAGCACCGAAGGCTGGCGGAGAACAGACCTGCTCAGTGAGATTCACATGCAGGACAGCTATTTCTGGTTCAGCAGGCAGATATGTTTATCCTCTGTCAGAAGCTGACACAGAGCAGCACCTGAAGGCAGCGATCATTTACATGCAAGGGACCAGCACCACCCCAGCACAGGGCCTTTCCTCTCACACCTTACTAAATGCCAGGGAGGTCACGCAAGCACAGAGACATCTAGAATGAGGTGACACTGAGCTACATCCCAGCCAGGGAGTTCTCAGGCTACTCAGGCATCTTCACCCAGCACAGGTCAAGTGGTTAGTTGCATAATTAAAGACCATGCTTTCTTGAACAAGCTGAACTAGCAGAGCAGCGCTGTACCCCAGATCCCTGTGGTTACCTGACTCTTGATGCCTTGCTGAGTGATGAAGGTCTTCAGGGCCCCTGTTTCAGAGTTCTGAGGATAGCCAAAGTCCAGGATTTCTACGGAAGGGTAAAAGATGGTTAGCTCAGAGCCACAAGCCAAAGCTGCAACATATAAACACAGCAGCCATGTTAACCATTGCTATAAGGAAAGCAGTGTCTGTGCACTAACTTGCTCATATATTAAGCCTCAGGACAAGAGGCCGGAGTACTCTTTAGCAAGAGAAGAAAAACAGCCTTGCTAACTGACTTCCCTGTACAGTATTTTGGATAGGAGCAGTGATGGGCAGCTGTCCAGAGCAATGAATTTGCTGGTTTCTAAGTGTGACTGCATTTCAGGATCAATTATCAACTCAGTGTATTGATAGCTCTACATCTACACAGGACCCACTCAAAAGCTGGGATCCAGTACCAGCTACCGTATTTGCAAAGGGACACAGCTCTGACAATTGAGCTACGCAAACCCCGATCAACACCACGCTGTGGGCTTGAGATGTTACTGTTCCAACTTAGCGTTACATCAAACTAAACTAAAAGCTACTGAATGGCCAAGTGCAGCATCACGTAGCAGGTTAGAAGGGAAACATCTCACCATCCAGCAGCTCATAGATCAGCACAAAGTTGTTCTTTATGTTCTCCTCGCTGATCTTCCCGAAGTAGGCAGTCATCACGTCACACATCTTGTAAAGAAACTCGAACACCATGGCGGCGTTGACATTCTGCTTGGTGACAGCAGCCAGCCAGATGTTGGAACGCTTGACGTGGAAGAAGCTTGTGCGGGCGATGTTGGTGACAGGCGAGCGTACCTGCTGCCGTGCGTGGATGACATTGACGCGGAAGGCGTCCACGGCATTCCGCCTACAAGACCACCACCAAAAGTAAGTTAGCACAGCGTCCACGAAACAAATTCGCCACAAAGCTCTGCTTAAGTGCTTGCTGAGGCGAACTACACACGCCCAGCTCACTTAGGAAGGGCGCCTGGGATGTCACAGCCAGGAGGGACAACCGAAGGCTCTGAGCAGAGTTGGACGTTAAATCCCGCGCAAACTCCAGGAGAGGAGTTACTGCTCTCTGTGGACCTTTGGACTACAGGGCAATTCTAACTGCAGTCAGAAAGAGAAGCAAGCTAACCTCCACATGGAGTCAGATGACAAAGGAGCCTTCCCTTCAGTTTATTTTGCTAGCACTCCCAATTGCCATAGCCAGGAATGAACACTAGAACAGGCTCTGGGGCACGTGTTTTGAACAAAAAGCTAGTCACTACCTGCTCTGCGTGCCCAGGCCTTCATACCCCTGCCCCCAAAAAAATCCATAGTCTCCCATGCTATTCTTTAATGGCAGATCCCCCCAGATATACCACTGAGGAAAAGACAGCAAAACCTAACCAGGTCACCTGATGGATGTCAGTGCCTGGGTACACCATGAAAGGCAGTTTTAGTTCAGATTCATCTCACCTCCATTTCCCAAAGTACCCTGGAGGGCAGGCTAAAAGCAGTGAGCAGGATTAGGAACATTTTGGACTTTCCAGTTACATGTCCTCTCAAGCCTGCTATGCTTCAGAGCAGGTCTCTGGCAGACAGAATTGGGGTCCCCACGGTGCCACATGCTAGTAGCAAGGCATTACGTGCACTGGAAGATCCAGTACCATTTACAATGGGAAAGAAGTTCTGCAGTGCAAAAAAGGTGGTGCACGAGTTTCTCCTAGCTGCTAACATCTTTAATCCAAGCTTGTTTCACTGTCTATACACCAATGACAGGGAACAAAGCCCTCCTAAATAAACACGGATCTCCCCATGACATCCTGGTTTCCAACCGCTTCCACACTTTCTCATCCTGCAGCTACAAGTCAGGGTAAACTCCCCAAATTAAGTGAAAATTCACCAATACTAAGACCACAGGAAGGAGAACTGAGGGATTTATATTACAAAACTGAGACTTAGAGCAGTAGCCTACCTACCAAGCCAAGGCACATCTAGTTGTGCTTTACTACTCCTACCCCTCCTTAAGGCTATGCAGAACAGGGGGGCTCCTCGCTGCAGTGTCAAGGCCCACGGTAAGGAATATGCAGAACCATGTTTGAGAGCAGACAGCAGTCACATCCTTGCGAGCAAGGATAAAGGCATACAAATGTTCATAAGCACTGAGGGTTGTCAACAGTCCAGCAGACAGTTTGAAAACAGAGGATATTCAGGGGAACACATGCTACCATGCCAGGTGTTTTTTCCTTGAAGGTCAGGGTAGACATGTAGAAGCCTCATCAGTAAACACCCTCCCCCGTAAGCAAAATTCTGGCCTTCAAATACTTCCTAGGTTTTATTGCTCCAGAAGGCTTGTGAGTTAAATCACTATTTGATTTCTACCTCGATTTTTCCATAAGAAAGCAGTTAATCTACTGTAAAATAACAGTATCTAGAAGTCCCATTCCTCCCCTTCAGTAAGCCTCACAAGGAAAGCTCAGCTTGTACTGGAGCATCAGCCCTCCCGGCCTCGAGTTCTACCCGCTAGAACTAGCAGCACAGCCAGCAGTCAGACTGGTGCACACTGGAGAAGCCTCAGGTGAGCAAAGCTTTTCCAGCACACCAATTGCCCGCTGTGCAGTGCCAGTCACGGCCTACCCGCGTCTCTTACCTATTGCTACAGCAGCCAATGAGATGGGATGGACAGAAATGGCGCCAGCGGAGAAAGGAGGAGTGACAGCAACAAGAGAAAGGGTTAGAAACACACACACAAGGCACAATGAATCCAAAGAGATCAGGAGAGACCAAACAGCACCCCCTCCCCCTGCTCCTGGGCGCAGAAGGCCCAGGTAGGCCTGGCTGGAAAGTAACAAGCTGTGGCAGCAATGAAGCCCTCGCAAGGCACAGCACTGACGTGCCATGGTCAGATCGCCAGTGTCGACAGACTGGGGTTCTTTTGAATTTCAGGACTAATTGGGTGTTTAGTCCAGATGAGTGGGATCCACATCACATCATTGGTATCCACGCTGCTCTGCTAACACACGTGGCAGGCTTCAGTGGGGGAAAAAAGAAAGAAACAATCTGAGGCACAGCCTGGGGACCACAGAGTACCACGTTTCTTCTTCCCTCAGCCTGCCTCACCACGGGGCTGCAAGTCTGAGTGGGCACTGCTGTGGCAGTGCTCTTATTTGAGGCTGTTTGGGCTGATGCTTTCTGGCCTGGTCCAGCCAACAGGAAATGCACCGAGTTTGACAGAGCTTCAGCGCATCTGGAGAGATATGGCACGTCCTGCAGGTTCAGGCACTGCTCTATCCAGCTTGCACTTTTTCCATAATGATCAAGAGCTATGAAGCAGAAGTGATGTCTTAGAAGCTCAGAAACAAAACGCCTATCCCATTTAAAGTGCATGCAGTTTGTCATGTAAGCTGCTCAGTTTCAAATAGCTTATTTTTTTAAAAATCAAATAGCTACATTTTCAAATGCAGGTAGGTTCTCCCAGTGACCAAATCACTGAAGAACAAGGCACTTAAGGTCACAATAGAGCCCTCCACAGTATCCTGAATTAAACGCATAGTGCTTTGCTTATATTTTTAAGAGGCTGCTTATGCATGCAGCTAGCTGCTGTATAGACAGATGCACTACATGCACTAAAGCCATTCTCCTAAGTTGCAAGCAAAGGAAGTCCAAGTTTTGTGGGGACTGTTTTCTGCCTTCATCAAAGTCAAGGGAAGTGTTGCTTCATTGACTGCCACTTTGCTCATCAGCATTTGAGCTAGTATGTGCTTATTTAGGCCCTTAAACCGTGCAAGGGGAGGGGTTCTCATTACCACAAATGGCTTTTAATCTCTCCCAACACAGCCTGAGGCTTCAAGACACCAAAGGGAAGTGCCAAGACCAAGAAGCCTTACAGGTCAATCACTCCGAATCCCCATGAAGACAGGCAGCAGCTATGCTCATTTCCCACTCAGCCTACCTCCCAACAAGCTAGATGGGCTCAACCCCCTGCACTTCAGATTTATCTGCATTAAAGATTGAAGTGTTCTAGAAATCTACTGGCTCATCGTTTTGAGATGGAACTCCTACAAAGGAGAGTACAAGCCGCAGGGAAAGGCTGTTCCTTTCCTTACCTCCCTGAAAGCTAGGTAGGGTGCTCAGAGCTTTCAAGTACACCTGGTACTGATGCTAGCATTCATAATAGGAAATAACAGATACCTACTTTACTTGCTATGCAGCTGAAGATTCTCAGTTACTTGATTACAAGACAAGGCTGTTCTAAGACAACTTGTTTTATAAGGTTACATATCCCAAAGTTGTAAACCAGGTTTGAAGGCCTGTTTCAGAAGGAATCCAACATCTTGGGAGCAAGCTCGGTTAATAGCCAGCACCAGCTCCACTTAAGTCCCAAGACTGGCACTGAGACACTTTCACAGAAAATGAACAAAGGATTTTATTCAAGGCAACACTAACTCCTGAAGTTCTAGAGAACACGTGAATCTTCGGCAACTTTTTCCAAAAGAAAAAGTTAAGATTAGATCAGGCAGAAAATCCAGATTTCTAGTTTTGCCTGGCCAGCCAGTAAGAAGTACTTCATTACTTGCTGAACAACTCAGTCACTTCACAAGAGGGATGAGCCAAGACAAAAACAGTGGAAGATCATTACATTAAAAGAACTATTTCATTCTCCAGTTTGCATCTCTATGGCCAGAAGGCCCTTTAAATTAAAAGGCCTTCTTGAATAAACATCAGTTCAAGCACAGTGCAATCTAAGTGCCACAAAAAGACAACAAAATCTTATTGCCACAAACTGCAGCAACATCGTCTCTAGCTCCACATACAGTGTTCTCAAATTTTATCAGTAATCCAGCCTCATTTGGTTCAGTCACCATACTATTCATTAATTAGAGGAATTTCCAAGTCAGATCTGGCACATGAATTGCTCTGAAGACCTTCAGCCAGCAGACATTCAAAAGACTGAAAGAATTACTACAGTAGAGAAGAGGCAGAACTTCATAGCCAGCAGTTTTCTGCTTCAGAAGTACAAAAGTACAAAGCTTCCTTGGCTCAGCTCTGTGTGGAAGATCTGGGATAATTTGGCCATCCCCATAACTGCTACTTTACTCCACTTAGAACAAGAGAGAGTTAAGGTATCACCTAGTGAGCTTATTACAGGCACCATGTTGACCACTGCTACTCCATCAACGAAACTGTGAAAGCCTTGGCAAGCTGCTAGTTCTACATCATTTTTAACCTCCGCTAGACAATCCACATCCAGAAGGGAAGCTCTCTTCAGACTGTCTTGATCGTTTATTGCAATTCGTGGCAACAAGTTATCTCACCGCACATTCTACTGCTATTTATCTTGGAGACCTTGTACAAATATATTTTTCCTAAACTGACCAACAGGATCTCTTGGACTTTGAGAGAATGCTTACTGTGACCCTGTTTCCATTAGCTGCATTTTAACTTGCAAACTTCAATTACTAGCTTCCACCTAATGCCTCACATTAATCATAGCCACTAGTAACAGTCCTGCTGTGTGAGAGAGCCACTTAAGGCTTTCACTCCAAGCAGCAGCATCACTTGGGATCAGGCTCCTTAAAGCACTACCCGCTGCTCATAAAACACCAGTTCTCATTGGGTTCCTTCTGGGAACTAGCAGCCTAGGAATGGTACGTACCCAGTCTAAGTGAGCAACGTTGCACTTCACACGAGTGTTATGATACACCTATACCTACTGAAGGCTTTCAGAGATCCCACAATTTTAATTACCCAACAGATGTAAGCTTTTTTTTTTTTTTTTACTTACAAGGCTGACATACAAGGTTGGGGCAGAGAATGTTAAGTGTACAGAGGTGGTTACTGGCACTTTGACACTGCAAGCAAAGACCAGAGGCAGTCTGCTGTATGCCTGTACTTGATACTAGTCATCTGTGTTTGAAAGGAGTTCAGAGCCCTGGTTACAATGCACGGCAGACAGTTCCCACATGACTCCTCCTGTAACATTTTAACAATTACAGTTAGGCTGGTAGACTTCTGCAGTGGCAGTCCACATTGTTGAAGCATTTGGAAAAACACCCAGATCTCTACTATCCAAAAGGAAGTCCTAGCTTTGCCTGCAGGTTATCCTTTACTACCATCTGTAGGTGACCTGGGCTTAGCAAGAACGTAGCTATTTCTTAACTAGGCCTAGAGCAGCAAGTTGAGTTGCAGTCTTACATGCATGCACAGCTAATGCAGAACAAAGCAGCTCTGGGTTGTCGTCTGCACCACAGTGAGACAGAAATGCAAAGACCATGGATGCAATAGAAGCACTTACCCAATGTCATCCCGGTAGACTCGAGAGATTAAAACCTCTCCTTTGTGATTATAGATGAATAAGCCTCCGATCATGATGGAACTTTAGTCTTCTCTTTCCATGTTGCTTAAGACCTGAGGCAAGAAAGCGCATACGTTAGGCTGCAGGGCAACGAACAGTCCAGCAGGCACAGGCTGACATCCAGCCAGGGCACCGGGAGCTTTAGTCACACACCTCCACAGAAAGCACTTCGTGCAGTGCCTGCGGTGGTGAGGACCTGATAGCTCGCACCTTGATGCCATAGGAGTAACAAACTCCAGCAGACTGCAGGGAAAGATGAGTGGAGAGCACACACACAGATATTAGTGAAGGTCTGGTGCTGTCAGCTCCTTCACTGGTTTGTATCATTACACCTGGCCAGGCCAGGCCAGGGCTGAGGCCCAGTAGGGCAGCTTGATACTCAGTGCCTGCCTCACGCCTGCAGGAGAGCACAGAGCTCCTTACACAGGACTATCAGAAAGTGTTCTACTCTGGAGAGGAACGAAGTAGCCTTATTGCCGCCATTTGAGGTTATACTTTTTGATCTGCTAGGATTTTATGTGAAAAAGTTTGTGTTCCCAAGGCACAGACTGCATGTTCCATGAAAGACATGAGCCCCTAACCACCGGCCAGTCTCTACAGATCACCTTCCTCCGAGTCTCCCTCAGAGGCACATCACAACAAGGACTTGATGAGGAAGCCCACCAGGAACCAACAGCCTTGCCCTGAATCTAAGGAGCCACCGCAGCAATCCTGACAAAAGCCTGGCTGAGGGACTCCCAGAGCTTGTCTGTAGCAACTCAGAGAGGTCAGGTCAGTAAATACAGCTGCAGGGCAGTCGGCAAGGCACGAGGCACTGAACACAACCGCGATTTGTAGCCAGGATTGACGCTTAGAATTAGCACTGCAATAGATGCTGGCTAACTTCACATTCAGCCATCAGCACGGGCAGATCAAGGCTCAAGAACTCGAAGTGCCTGGCCTCTCCCTTGAACGTGAGGGAAAACAGACCTGGAACTGCAAGGAAATCGGAGACCCTTTATTTCTCCTATAAAGTGTGCATCCCCACAGCAACTGGCACACAAATCAGATCACTGCATGGCAGGGTGTTAGTGGCAGCAGGTCCACCTTGGTTTATTACTGCCTGCCTAGGAAGACTGCTTAACTTAAAGAGATAATGGCTTCCAGGGCAGCAGCCATTGATCGCGTTGCTCCAGTAATTCACTCTGCTGGATGAGGAGCAATCAAGGGGAGCACTCCTAAACATCTTTCTAGGCAGTAAGTCTACAGGTAACGATTATTTAAGCAGCATCTTGACAAAGCTCGACACACCTGCTTGGATCATAGCTGCCTAGCAGTAATGGGCTGTATTAATAAATAGGTTAAAAAAAAAAAAAAGCTAGCTTCAGAGCCAAAACAGAGCAGTCTGGCCATGAAGTGCCACTGGAGCAGATCTCAACTGTGAGCCAGTTAAAGCTGGGGACTAGTGTCTTAGAAGTTACCCTCTTAAACTGATCTCTTTCTGCAGAGATTGTTTTGAAAAGAGCTTCAACACTGACATACATTATTGAGGCAGATTTTTTAATTTATTTTTTTTTTAAATATACAGCTTCTTAACCAGATCCCCTTCCTGTAGCCACCCACACTCCTCCTTCACCCCAGTCCAAGCCATAACACCCATTCAGGCAACTGCTTGGCCTGCTTAGGCCAGAGAAGAGCACCACTAATATGATAGGGCAAGGCTCGTGCCCAGCTCTGGGGACCATCACATAGGTATTTCTCTCAGCTTCAGCGCTGGAGAGCCTCAGATAACCAACCACCTCCGCAGTGCTGCTGGGGAGATTAGCCTACGCCCATTTGTCTGGGGTGGGTGGGAAGGATAGGGCCAGGCGAGCCTAAAACAGCCGACAGCGAACCGATACGCCTTTGTTCAGGGACAGCACAAACCAAGTTGGAGTGACCTTGCCTCGGATCATCTCAAAGGTCAGAAAAATAACAGAAGAGCAACACACACAGAGGGTCAGAAGGACTTCCAGCACAGAGGCCCGAGAAACCATCTTCTAACAGTTATGTTCAAGAAACTGCAGCAGCCGCCTGCCTGAAGGTGGTATTGCAGACGTGAGCTCTGCACTAAAACAAGGATTTTTAGATAGTGCAGCCACTACTTCTAATTTCAGGAAGACCAAAAAACTTTTAATTTCATTAGTCTTTACACCAACAGCTACATTTTCAGCCATACCTAATGAGCCCTCAGAGAGCAGCCTTACCCATACATGGCTCTGCTATCCGTCTTCAGCTTCCAGATGGCTGCTTCTACTCATTACAAGGAACGAAAATACCAGAAATAGTCACCGAGTCAAAATAGCGAGAAACTGAGGTGCAGTTTTCCCAAAACTCAGCAGTAAGCTTCCTGGCTTTTACTCCCACATTTTGCTGGCTGTGTCTCTGGCTATTATCAGGCTGCCTCCTGCCACTTGTCAGTGGCTTCACGTCACTGTCATCACCAATTTTTGATGGCCTGAGACTCTATCTAGCACAGAAAGATTTTAAAAATAACTTTTAAGACTATTTTTGCACCAGTGAAACAGTTATACTAGGACCTTAACACACTGGTTACACTTTAACTCTTGGATGCTTCTGCCTTAATATTGCCAAGTTCTGAAACCTCACCTAGAAACAACTTATATATATTTCCATGAGTGACTCCTAACTTCAGGATACATTCCATCTGCTTCCAGGACAAGTCTCTTGTACCATCATGCAGAAACCAAACCTGTTAACATAGGGGCCTGAGATTCCCGTGTAATTACAGAGCAAGAAAAGTCTTCTGAAGCTTCTGAGTGCCCCACGGGGGG
The DNA here is from genome assembly GCF_040182565.1 of Anser cygnoides. Lineage (NCBI taxonomy): Eukaryota > Metazoa > Chordata > Aves > Anseriformes > Anatidae > Anser > Anser cygnoides. The sequence goes on along the minus strand of NC_089881.1, from coordinate 17,593,662 downwards.
GAATGAGGCTACACACACAGCAAGGCCCACATCCCCATGCCAGAAGACAAAGACAACCCAGTTGGCCAACAGAACAAGCCCAGGCTGTCAAGATGAAGGAAGAGGCCGTGTCACAGACCCACAGCTATCCACACGAAACTCACAGCCCTAACGGGCACGCAGAAGGCCACCGAAGGGTAGAGCACAGGGCAGGAACCCAAAACACGAACATGTATTTGAACAGATGCCCGGCAAGTCTGGCGGATGCTGCTGCTGTAATTCAGCAGCCATTTGAAAGGCCATTCACACGGGACAAACGATGAAAACAGGAACCGCTAAGACAGTGAATGCAACTTGTTGCCTGCTCTAAGAAATTCTTTCCTAATTATTTATTTCTTTTCTATCTCAGACAAGAGACAAGGATGTCTTTCTCACACTGCTGCAGTGGTGGCTTCCACGTTTCGATATGGACCACTGCTACCAAACGTGAAGTAGTTCTTGCATGTTCCTTCAGACTTACATTGTATAGAAAGGTTTCCTGGAAGCTTATGCAACTGGCCAAAGCCGGATCGTGTGAATCCTACAAAACCTTTCCAGAAGTTTCCTAGAAAGCACATCCTAGTCTTTAAAAAAAGTAATCTCCCTCTTGGGCTTTAATGCTGCTTAACTTATTTGTTTCACTATTTTTAGCATAAAGGAAACATCTGCTTTGATGAGCAACAGGGTCAGACACATAGCATACAAGACTGAGCATCTTGCTAGCATGACGACTGCTTCCTGAAAGAGCCTTGTTTTAACTATTAACTGCAGTTCTACAAAACAGATTGCTGATCAAGCTTCTTGCTGAAAAATTAAAGCCATCTCTGGAAGATCCAGATATTTTCAATGGTGATAGAAATAATGAAGTTATCCTCTCTGATACATTAGGTCAGAACCTGTTCTGTAATAAGTTACAGACAGATGTGTCAGAATTTTTAACTGCATCACAATACCAGGCAGCAGAGTCAACTGCTTGCTTGTACATTAGCAAAAGCACGTTAGAGGAGGAGTAAATACAGAGCGATCCAAATGCTTTTAGTCTTAAAGAAAGTTCTTCGTCAACACAAAGAAACACCAGGCTTCTTCATCATACAAGTACACTGAGAGCTGAGCTTGGGCTTTGAACTTTCCACGTGCAGCTAGCTGCTAACCAAGCACACTGCACTAGTTAGGGTAAGAGCCAGGCTGGTTCACAGTGCAGTTCTGTCAGCCCAGTATCTTGCCTCTGGTGCTGGCAATAAAGGGACAGAGATAACAGGAGGCACAGGTCAGGAAGACACCCCCCAGCAATGGCATGTCTATTTAAGAACACCCAACGGCTCTTTTAAGAGTATTTGCCCAGCCTTGTCTTAAATCTGTCCGTCAGCAGCATCCCATAGCAAAAACATACTGTGTAAAGAAACCTTTTTGTTTGAAGTCTGCTTTTTCTTTTCCTCCCCCAGCTTTAACAGCCTCTAGTTCGTGTAGAGGAACAAGTGAAGCACTAGCCCTCACGCTCTCCTTCCAGGCCACTCGGGACTGTGTAGAACTTCTCTATCGCCTTCATTGACTCCTTCCCAAAACAGTACGTCCCCACCTTACTCAGCTGCTCTTCACAAGGAAGCCGCTCTAAGCTTTGGTCTTTCTCAGTGCCTTCCTCTCAAAGCTTTCCTTCTGGAAGGAAATTTAAAACCAAACAGTACTGGAGATGTAAACAAACCATGGTATAGATATTATAACAATCCTGCTTTGATATCTTTTTTTAGTGCTTGACTTTTTAAAGGAAAAAAAACTTCACTGTAACTCCCAGATCACACTGAATTCAGTCTTCCGGATGACTGCCCAGGTTACAGGCGAAGCACTATTTGCCTTTGCTCCCTAGCCTGATTTAGCCAAAGAATCAGGACTGCTCTGCCAGTTGGTTTTACAATGGCAGCCCGCCAGCATAAACATACCAGGGAGATGCTCACTAGCATTATTTCATACCCAGTAGCAGCTTGCCTCCATAGGATTCTCCTCAAGCCTGGAGAACCTGCAGTTCTACAGCTCTGCAGTGTGAACCCAAATCCACATTTAAGTGCAATTGACCTAATTCAGTTTGATGCAACGGTGCCGTCCTTTCACCCAGCCTTCACCAACCCATCCGTGGTGGCGGTTCAGGGAACATGACGATACTCCAGGCTTCTTAGCAAGCCCAGCATTTCACTCCCTCCCCACTACAGCTACTTCCACCAGCTAATCAGACCACGTACCCAGCTGGGAAACTCGAGAGGTGGAATGACTAACCCCAGGATATATGAACCGATGAGAAGAAAGCTATACAAAGAGCACCATGCACGAGAAAGTTGCTTAAAGCTTAGCAAAGAGAAGGGCTCTTTAAGATGACAATGGCTCTCCTTGAAGCCGCTGCAGTGAAAATAAGCCTGCTTTGTTTTGATCCTCTCCTTTGTGTTTCGCTATGAGTCTCGTAGATACTGGTTCGAACCGCTTCAAGGTTACACAGCTACTCGAATGAGTTTTCAGTGGGGCACTCCTGACCTGGTAAGATCATCCCCACGTTTTGGGATAATGAAGAGGTTTCGTTTCCAAAGCTGGTCTGAGAAGAGCCCAGTGCTTGCAATGGTTAAGCACTGCAGGGAGCAGCGCTCAGCTTAATCTGAGACTGACATTCGGTGACTCACGGCTGTTGGAACCAGAAGGCCCCAGAATCAGAAACCCACCACAGAGCTGGGTTCATCTGCTCGCTGTGCACAAGCAACATGACTCAGAAAGCTTCCCAGTAACAGGCTTGCTCAATCAGCTTCCTATGACTCACTCCGCTCCTCTCCACAGCCAGCCTTTCCTCGGGAGATCGCCCTGCGCTGTTTTGAGTTTCCTCAGGCTAATGGTTCATTGCAAGACAGTTTAAGAGCAAAGCCCATCACTTTTTAACTGTTTCTTTTTAAGTGCCTGGAAGCCAAGGTGACTAGCTGAAGCCTTTGGCTTAATGGTCTGCCAGCTGCATTTTCAGCCTTGTGCAGCTACGTTCCTTCTGCTTCACAAGCTCAAACATACGGTGACCCGCTCCACGCTGCTAGCCACAGCCTTGTTTTCTAGCTATGGCATGGATGGATTTATTCTACTTCAGGTGCAGAAAAGATCCATATGAATACTGAATTTGCACCAGTTGGTGACTAATCACCTTAATTTAGGAACAACGGTCCTCTCCCAACGGCTTCTTCATTCTTCCAGCAGCTAGCCACTAGGGTAGGAGATCAAACCTCTGAACGCCACTCCTACAAATACCTAAGGCCAGCACGCTTCCTACCCTGCTGCCAAGTACTCACATTCCAGTACACTTCCATTTCAACCCATAAATAGAAGGCAGAAGCATCCCGAGGAGCATCGTAGACAGACCACATACTTGAACACGCTTATAAACACGAGGAGTTAAGGCTACACGGAAATGCTTTTCCACTCAGGTGAAAGTGACAGCACCAAAACACACCTTTTCGGCAACTGCGAAGAAGTTACAACCTTAAGACAGCCTACAACAAAAAAGGAACATGAAAAATTACTGGGATGTGGATTTGAGTGCATTTCAGTAGCTGCAGAGCTGACAAGCAGCAGGATTAGCTGGACCCACAGCGACTGACATGGAGATATGCACCCTGTGAAGAGAAACAAACGTCCTCTTCTCCAACCATTTCACTGCCCATGCCATGCGGGGCTGTGCGTTAGGGAACGTTCCTCCCCCAAACCTTCGTGACATGTCAGACCGAGCCCCAGCAGCCAGCTAGCTACAGACCGTGACCAAGGGAGAAGGAAAAATGCAAGAAAAGCACGGTATCTCAAAAAGGCTTTTGTCTACCAGTTCTATCATAGATGGAAAACGCTCTGTGTATTGGGTCTGACCTACAGCCAGTTTCTTTTTGAAAGCAGTCAGACTTTGCCCTTGCAGACCTGCGCCGTGCCACGCGTTAGGAATGTGTGCGCACGGTCAGGAGCACAGGCTCGGTGTGGCCGGATCCTGCTGCTGGGCTGGGAGCTGCCCTGGGAGGATGCACTAACCCGGTGCTCAGCGAGCAGGGTTTGGGTAATTCCCTCCTCAGCACGCCAGGAGCCCAGCCTTCCGCTTGTATTGCCCCTGCTTGGCTTCTGACCTAGTATAGCTGTGGAAGAAGTGAACATACGGCACGGAGCCTTCTTAGACTAAACAAGGCAGATGTAGGGAAGGGACTGACAAGCATAATTTGCTCCCTCTGCAGCAGTTTTTCCCCCCTCTGTATCTGTAACGATTCTGGAAACACCACACGGAGCAGGATCGTTTCTCCAGCCCTTGTCCAGTGTGTAGGTCTCGCACATCCTCTGCCCAAGAACCACCAGTAAGAGAAGCACCACTTCAGTACCGCGGTCATCGATCAGTAGGGTACGAAGGACAAGCCTGAGTTCCAGCCTAAATCCCCGATGTACGCAGACATTCAAACAGCTGATTTTCTCCAGTGCTCACGTCCCAAAACTCGAAGTGTTCGAGCGACACCACGGAGCCCAGCAATGCTTCCTGCACCAGCAGAACAGCGCTAGCTTCAGCCGACACCGCAGACTTGGGAGCACAGCTGCCTGCCTTTTGTAACTACATTTGCAGAACCGAGCACAAAAAAGCTGATCTGCTCCAACTCACTGCTCGGGAAAAAATAACGAATTGCTACTCGGTTTTCTACAGTGGAATGAGGCAACACGCCTGCAGTAACTGCAGCCTCACGTCCAGGCAAGAGATGCTTGCTCTAGCCCTAGAAGAATGAGGTACTGTCTGGAGGAAACATGTCACTAGCAGAGTGCCTACAGCCTGGAGTCCCGTAGCAGCACGCAGCCACCATACAATCTGAGCATCTGTTGGTATTTTTGCTACGGGGAAGAGCTAATGTACCTGTCTGTAACACCCCAACAGTTTCTCAAAGCTGCCCTTCAGCACAGCCAGCACCCGCTGAGCTCTCCATCCATTTTAAGGCACACCTTTAGGGCAGGCTGTATTTCACTACGCCAGCTCCGCGTTTGCCACTCTCACCAAGACTCAAGGGGACTTCTGCTCGCCTGCAGACAAACCCACGCTGGCCACAGCCCCGCTGCAAGACAAGTTGTTGGCTTCACCGAGCTTCCTCCGCCACCAAGTACAGGGGCAGAACGATGCTCAGCAGTCAGCCCAAGACCCAGCCACTCCAGGCTTTCTCGCTGCCACTGAAGGGCGAGAAGTTTCCCCCCAGCATAGCCGTCACTCGGCTTGAAGGAGAACAGAAGACAATGCTCATTTCTCTAACCTACGCAGCACGGCTGGGGAGCAGCAATCACAAGTCAATAAGCTGGTGTAAAACAACCAACCCATTTAGCAGTCTATTAAAAGAAAGTTTGGGTTCTGACTTAACAGTAAGTAAGTCCGCTGTGCATTAATGAGCTTATCCAACTAAGCAGTTCAAGGTACATTAGCTGCTCGAGCTCTCACCCAGGAAGAAGCCAGCGCTCACCCAGAGGGCTGAGGGCAAGTCAGCTGTAACCATCTCTGCATTCCAAAGTCTTGGACAAGCGACAGCAGCTGAAGCAGGAGGGGGATTAGTCAGGATGCTCAGGCAAACTGGAGTTCCTTAGGAAGCCAGTGTTGCCTGGCTAGCACTAGTGTTATCAAACCACAGGCTTAAGGCTTACGTCGATGTCACCACCCCACCAGCTAATCCGAGCACCTAAGCTTTGCTCAGAGGGCTGCATTAGCCACCTTCCAGGCCACGGGCTGCGCCTGGTTTTAAAGAAGAGTAGCCGCAATCACTTCATCCTGGGGAAGACAGGCTGCATGATTTAATTAAGAGGCATACCGTGAGCTAAAGAGCTACTGAGATAAACCCATCAGATTCAGAGGAACTGTTCCTATTTTAAACCCAATCCCATAAACCCCCACAACCAGTGGGCAGGAAGAGAAGCACGTTCAGCTCCCACCAGGCTGTCCTCCTACAGCCTGCTTCTGCGTGCCATGCAGCACGCAGGCAGTCTGGTGGGCAAGGAGAGAAACCCTGACAGAGGGAAACGTGGCAAGCACCCTTAATGCCACCAAAAAAGCATTTATCACTCCTCTCTGCCTTACTGGAGTCCAACCTTATCTGAAGAGCCCCAATTACTTCTTCCACCTCTAGTGGTTTTTATTTGAAGGCAGTTTTAAAGTCAGTCTGAAGCAGTTTCCACTCTACAAGTCTGAGCAGAGGCTTCTGTTCTATTCATCTTCTAACAGAAAAGGCTGCAGATACGAGCCGTAGCTCACCGCAGACCACCAACGGCCTAGGTGCCTCAACCTGCCAACGTACCTCTTTCTGCTGTTCCCGTGGAGCAGGTAACTGCCTTTCACATTCTGTGCCTCAGCCTGCAAGCTCCTAGCTAAGCTGCCAACCTGCTGAGATCGAAATAACATATTGCTTATTCATAGCTTTTGATTCTGCAGGTCATCCACTACAGGAAAGCAGCTGACTCTACCTGCTATACGTTGGCACCCTAGGCTGCCCTTCTGTCCATCCTTGAGTTACACCTACGAACATCCCTAATACACCAATACACCTAAATAATACACCTAAAACACCAACGGCCTTTAGCACTATAAGCTCAGAAAACCGATGGAAGGCCTTGTGTTGCACTAGATAGCCTTGTCCCATCCCTGCGCCATTACGTGATAAGGCCAAGAAAAGTTTAACTAGGGTCACATGAAGTTTCTTTACAAAAAGAAATTTTGTTCGGTGATTGTTCCCATTCCTTAAAAAGAAGAAGCCAAGATACTATCAACCCCCCATGAAGCATTTCCTGTCATCTGTGCTTCAAAAAACTGGAGATGCAATTCTTCACGGCCTCAAGACTCAACACTTCAAAGACTAGAATTGTGTTATCTCAGGAGGAGGGGAGAAGCCGGCCATAATACCCTTCAAGGATATCTCAAATAGTCTCCCTGGAGGAAAATATGGCCAGCCTGCAGCCCAAAGGACACTGGGTACCTTGTCACTAGATGTCAGTAACATGGCACTTCCTACAGAGGAGAAACGATGCCTCCCCTCTGACAGGGAAAATATGGAAGCAGGCAGCTTGGCAGCATCTCATCAGACTGGAGGTTGTCCCTGCAAGCAAAACTCACAGGGACAAGCCCAGCTTTTACTAGAGGGAAAAAGCAGTAAGTACAGTTCTGACAGCATTCACACTGCCCAGCAAGAATCATGCCCACATGAGCCCATATGCAGTTAGAAACCCATAATGCCCAGACCTGTGAGCCGCCAAATCCATCCAGACTTGCCTATCTGGGAAAGTTCCAGGCTCAGATTTTGGCAGCCTCAGGCGAAAACTTCCCAGCAGCTTTGTCATACTAAAGCAAGCAGCAAACGGCTCTCGGAAGCACGCAGCTAAGAGGGAGAAGGCGAGATGAAAAGAGTCATTTCCTACCGGAGAGAGAAATCAGCTGCAGCGGATGATAAACAGAGGCTGCATTTCCTGCAGCCCTGCAGGCTCCAAAGCCCTAGCGAAGGGAAGAAAGGAAGCAGGGAGGCATCAGGGGAGCTGTTGGAGCAGGGCCCGCTCCCGGCTCAGCGCCGTTCGGCACCAGCAGCACTGCTCCCTGCCTCGGCAGGTTCTCCACGGTGGAAAGCAGAGGCTGGGAGCCGTGACCCAGCTAATTCGTGCTCATAAAATGTGGAGAAGCGTGAGGGAAGTCCCTGCCTGGCCCCGGCACCAGACCTTTGCTCGGGCTGACCGAGCCCGTGGGCGCAGACCTTCCCCGTACACCCGGTGCCACTCAGGGCTCCTCCGTCCCCACCCGCACCCAGCCCAGCGATGCGGGGCTGCCGCCTCGGCCCGACCACCGCAACGCGGCCACAAAACGCCCCCGCACACCAAAAAATAATAATAAAAAAGGCAGAAAACGGCCCAGAGCCGGATCCAGGAGGCGAGGCCGGGGTCGCGGCGCAGCCCCTCACTGACAGAGGGGGCGTCCCCAGACCCCGCCGGACCCCTCCCCGCTCCTGTCAGCGCCGCGGGCCCGCAGCCCCCCACCCCCAGCGGGCGCCCAGGGAGCCTCCACCCACCATCCCCCGCCCACCCCCCGGCCCCAGGCGATACAGCGAGCCCCCTCGGCGCAGGGAAGCCGCCCGGAGGGGAGAAGCGAGCGGCTCGGCCCCGGCAGAACGCGGAGCACCGGCGCGGAACCCCCTCACCTGCCGCCACCCGCCCGCCGCTCTGCCGCCCAGCGCCCAAGATGGCGGCCGCCGCCCCCCCCTTAGCGCCCCCCCTATCACTGCAGAGCCGCCGCCGCGCATGCCCCGCCCGCGCCCCGCCGCTATCGCGCATGCGCCGAGAGCAGGGCGGCCGGCGGGGCTGATCGGCGAGGGCGGGCGGCTCCGCGCGGTGCCTGCTGGGAGTTGTAGTCCTGCGGGGAGGGGCGAGAGATGGAGGCCGGGCAGCGCCGAGCCCACCCGGGGGGCGTTTGGCAGCGCCGCGGGGCTCCCCCCGGGCCGCCCCGAGAGCAGTGTGTCAAGGGGGGGCTGCCCCCGACCCGGAGGGGCTGGAAGCCACCGTGCTGCCGGTCCCCGCCGACCCCCGTGGCGCTGAGACCCCCCCCCCCATGGCTCGTCCTCTCCCCAGCAGGGCGGCCAGCGCCTGCCTGCAGCCCCCCGGGGAGAGCCCCAAAAAAGGGGGAACCCCACAGAAATGGGGGACCCCACAGAAAAGGGGGAGGGGGGCTCCACAAAATGGGGGACCCAGGGAGCCCCGTCCCGCTGGGAGCTGGCCGCAGAGAGGACACAGGAAGGAGGCTGGGGGAAAAAAACACCACCACAAAGCAGGAGTCCAATAAAACTATGTTTATAAATAAAAACAAGGAGGTTGGATTCGTTCGTATAAAACCCAGCGGGCAGGCAAGGGAGCGAGCGGTGGCCGGGGAGGCTGCTGGGTGGCATGAGGACAGGGGTGAGGGGGGGACGGGCTGCGGCGTGCCGGTGCCGCCCCGGTCCGGGGGCGGCGGGCGCTGGGCGAGCTGACCCCGCGGGGCCAGGAGAGGCTCCAGGAGACGAACGGATGGCACGTGAGAGCTGGCAGAGGGGTCGTGGGCGCCATGCGGACCCCAGAGGAGCAGAATACACGTCGTCTCTGAAGTATAAAACTGCAAACACGAAAGACCAAAGGAGGCAACGCGCGCGGAGGGAGCTGTGGCGCCGAGCGGAGCTGAACGTACCGACGTACCGAGCTTGGCACGGGGCAGGGCCTGCCCCCGGCCCCTAGCACCTCTCCTTCCCGCACCCCAGGCAGAGAGAAGAGGAAAGGCTCCAGGATCCACGAGAGGAAGGAAGAAGGGGAAGGAGCGCCAGAGCAAGTGGACTCGCCTCGCTGCGTGCCCCCCTGCGCTCTAGGCCCCAGCCCAAAGAGCTCCCCCCGGGTACCGTACGCAGGGGGGAACGGGGCAGTGCCAGCGCTGTCCCTCCCGGCGGACAAGCACAGGGGACCTCCACGTTCCCCAGAAGCGTGACAGTGAACCCACGGTGCCCTCCCTCTCCCCCTGGCTGCACCCCGGCTCTTGAAGAGAGCACGCTGCCAGGCAGAACTGAGCCTGGCCACAGCTGCCCGAGGGACAAACCCTACAAACAAGGGGCAGCAGCATCCCAGGCAGGAGAGCAAAGGACAGGGTGGAGGTTGAGGTCCCCGTGGAGGTTCCCTCAGCCCGGGCGAGCATCCGCCCCCACAGCCCCAAGCCACACAAGACCCACAGGGCAGCGCCAGGCACAGACCTGGCCCAAAGGGGAGGCAGGAAGGAAGGGGCAGCATCTCTCCCCTCCCCTGGAGGCACTGAAGCCCTGGAACATTCACGCGTTGGCCAAAAGGCAACTACAACGGGATTGAAAATGCACGTAAGGCTGGGCCCCGCTCCCCTCTCAGGGCGTCTTCCGCTAGGGGGAGAAAAGCAGCCATCTTCAGCGCCATGCGCGCCCAGCGCCCTTGGAGCTCCGTGTCCTCCTGTCGGGCCACGCCACGCTCCAGCTCTCCCCCCTGCGGGCGGCAGGCTCAGAGAAAGTCAAACACCCCGTAATTCTTTGCTGCTTGATAGAAGAAACACAAAAGGGTGAAAAGAAAGAAGAGATGTTTAGGGCGGAAGGACCGAGAGGCGGCAGCGACACACGGGCAAGCAGCACAGGGCGCTGGGACGGATGCGGATTAATGGGGTTAGAGGACGGCAGGAGGGAATTACCATCGGCAATACACAAGTCTGGTGGCGGGATGGGCTGGCAGCGCTCTGCAGGCCTGCCAGGCCCGTCCACCCCGCTGGAGGAGGGATTAGAATCAAGGTTTAGTTCCATTTATTTTTTTTCCCTTTTTTTTCTTTTAGTTATCAAGACCAAAAAAAAAAAAAATCCCAAAAAAACAAGGGGTGAAGCCAGGGCTGGTCCTAGGAGACAAACGACGGGGATGGGGTGGGGGGGAGAAGGAGGGGCAGCAGACAGACAGGGGACGGGCGCTTCACATTACATCCACAAAGAACTCACTGGGGTTGCCCATGGCCATTCTGAAGGACTGTCTACTGGCTGTCAGTTCGGGGGGCACAGAGGCCAGGTCACGGCCCGGCGGCGCCCCGGGGGGCCCCATGGCTGAAGGCGGTGGTGGCATCAGCAACATGGGGGGGCTGAAGAGAGGGGGGAGGCCGGGCGGCCCGTACGACTGCTGGCTGTGGTGGCTGCGGATGCTGTGAGCCAGGGAGTGCTGGCTCCGCTGGCTGTGCTGGCTGGCGGGCACCGAGCGCTCGCTGGCCGCGCGCTCACGCCGCATGCTGCTCCTCGTGGTGTGGTCCGACTCGCTCCCGCTGCCGCCTGACTTGGACTCCCCGGTCTTCTCTCTCTCCTTCCTCCTCTCGCTGCCGCTGCGATTGGAACCGCTGCTCCGGCTCCCTGCGAAGCGCACGGGGCAACGTTAGGTGACAGCTCTGAGAGGCCAGGAGTAAAAAGGAGCCTCCTCTAGCCGGGAAAGGACTACGGCACGCTGCAGCACAGCCACCAGCTTGCACAGTCCCTGCTCTCTCTTTGAGTCCCATAACCCTCCTGGGATGCACCTAAATAAAGGCTTTTCCTCTGGCTCCCACCACGCACAGGGGTTTGTCTAAGGGAGCAATCTTTTCCCGCTGTTACCCTGTACTGAACAAGGCACCTGCCCGCAAAGGCACGTTTTTGGTCCTTTTCACTCACCTTCACTGTGCTGGCTGCCTGCACTGCCCCCTCCGTAGCTGTAGCCTGGGTCAGGGAAGCCGGGGTGGGGGTTGTAAGGGTGAGGCGGTGGATACTGATACGGGAAAGCCATAGGCCAGGGTGCGGCTCCTGGGTGTGGGAGCGGAGCCAAAGTGTCCTGATCGGAGGCACCGCTGGAGCCGTCGTGATCGTGAAGGGACAGATTAGCCATGTCTGCAAGGAAGCAGAGGAGAGGGTTAAGCCAAGTGCAAAGAGCCACGTGTGATGAAGAAGCTCCGTGTCCACCCTAATGGGGATAACGATGGGGTAAGGCAAGGAGATGAAAGAAGCTGGCGCTCTCCCTGCTAGGCAGTATAACCATTTGTGCTTCCTGGCCGCACAACAGCCAGGCTGGGCAAGGCAGAGCTGTCCCTGAAACTGAGAAACCAGCTTGGTGGGCAAGGACCACACCAGAGCGACATGTTCCCCTGCCAATTACTCCCCTCCATCCCTCTTATTTGAGGGGAATCCGGTTTTCTGAGCACCAGCCTCTTGCCAGCGCTGGAAGTTCAGAGCCTGAAAACGGTCAGAAAAGACTTAGACGTTGCTTTGCCCAGGTGACAAGGTAACAAAGCAGGTGACTTCCAGCTTCACAGCTCCAGCAGCATGACAAGGGAGCTGGGATATTCTTCATCACGCTCTACCAGCGTCCAAAGAACAAGGGGCCCAGCCTGGTGGCAATAGCTGTAGCTATGTCCCCACGGTACCCCTGGGGATCTGCAGGACCCTGTCCCGCCCCCATCCCCTCCCTCCCACCCGTGCCAGAGCAGAGCCAAGTTCCGTACTTCCACAGAGGTCCCCGAAGATGTAATAGCACTGTTCAGAGAAGGTGATCTTGTTGACGGTGTGTCGGATGTAGCCAGCCTTCAGCAGATTGCTGGCATATTTGCGGGATTCACGACGGTCTGTAAAGCCCTCCACGTGGTGATACAGCCAATCCACCACATCCGAACCTGCCACCAAACATCAGAGTTAAATACAAGAAGGGAGAGGAAGGCAGCAGCCCCTTGAACCAGTGAGCCACATTCTAGCCATGACAAAGTGGGTCAAAAGGTGAAAAGGGACCGCACAGCCAAAGGTTCGGTTTGTGACCCTGGCCTACTTAACAGTCAGTTTACAGTGAGGAGATGCTCCTTTGGTGAGCATTTGCTTGGGAAGCAGGCCACCCACTCCCCACTCCCGTCTCTGCTGGAGGCAGCACAGTCTCTTACCGATGAAAGCATTGGGGATGGTGATCTTCAGCCACATGCGGTCACGCACCTCCAGGCCTGACTCTGGGGAGGCCATGGCTTTGACAATGGTGGCCATGTCGCTGTGGATGGACAGGTGAAAGTCATCGAGGCCTGTGGTGTGGACAAAGGGAAAGGAAGCAGAGATGAGAGGGGGAAGAAAAGGCAACAGTGCCACGTGGAAGAATCACATACACGGGAGGAATGGGCCAGGGAACAATACATCGCAGACAGCCCCAGGATGCATGCTAGCGTAACCCCCCTCCAGCCTTCCAGTGCTATCCTTCACAGGCCAGCTGTTTTTTTGCACAGGTCCTGTGCAAAACCCAAGCTAGAGTCTCCTTTCTTCCAGCCAGTCTCAAGCAGCTGAGATCCAAAAGCTGCCAACTGAGCCCACAGAGCCCAGGACGGGAATTCATCGCTCCTCGCAAACTTAAAACAAACTCCTGTCTTTTTGCCTCACTTGAACTCTCTAGACCTTTGCTTCAGGGTTCTACGTACTAGAATCACCCAACACACTGAGAAAGCAACCAAAAGAGCCCTGCTGTGCTCAGCAGGCCCCCACCCCACTGCAAGAGCCTCTCCATCCTGCCCTGGCTGTTGTCTGGGAGGGCTTTGCTTAATCCCTCTGGCCTCACGCTCTCAGCTGGTAACTCCCTGACTGCCCTCTGAGCCTTTTCTCTGCAGCTGCCACAGCTCCTGGATCGCATCCAGGATCTTCTACTCTCCTTAAGTAGAAGGCATAAAAATGCGGTATAAATTCACCCAGCCAGAACTCGTACTGATCCGGGCACCTGCCTGGTCAGAGCTGTCTCCCTCCCAGTCCCTCGGCAGGGCAGAGCTGGCCCGGCCCAGCTGTCCCCAGGCAGATGTATTGCTCCCCTCAGAGCACAGTGAAGGCGTGGAAGCCGTGCAGCGGGAGGAGCACGGAGGCACAAGAACTTACGTTCGGTCTCTGGGATGGAGCTGGTGATGGAGGAGCTGGTGGAAGTGATTGTGCTCATGGATGGACTCATACCGTACGCTGGGTAGGTGCCAGTCATCGCTGCCGTGTGGGACACCCAGGCTGCCGGGTCAATGGGCCGGATGGGCTCACCTGCAACGAACAAAAAGTCAGTCAGCAGCTCTAAGAAATTATTTCCTCATCAAATCAACCTCTGGGGGAGGGACAGGGACTCAGCACAGCCCATTGCATCCCCAGCATCTGCCGGGACTCACCCGGATCGGAGCATGGAGAGTCTGGCCCAGCCCAGATCCGCTGGGGAGCAACTGGGAGAGAAAGAAGAGAGGGAGGGTCAGCAGGACAGGTGCAGAGGGAGAGATCCCCCTATGGCTCAGGGAGGGGTTTCTCTTTCCTCTGGCGCCCCGAGCAAGTGACCTCCCTGCCCCAGTGAAACGCGTCCCCAGCGTGATGTGGGAAGGAGGGCTGGGCTTGTGGGCATTTTGGCCTGGGAATTGGACATGGCAGCCTCCCTAGAGGAGAGCTGAAACCCCACCAAACCCCGATTCAGTGCCCCATGGAGTCACACACACACAGAAGGAACAAGACAACAACCAAGTAAGTGCTTAAGGCAGGGCTCTCACATGAGCTGGGCACCAGCGTTAAGGGTGGGTCAGCTATCCACTTACTCCTGGGTAACGAGAAGCAGCCTCGGGGGCTGGGGTCCCAGCACTTGGCCACCGTCAGGGTGATGGGCCTGCAGCGAAAAAGGCACAGGTTAGAACAAGAGCCTGCTGGCACAAACCCCTCCGTGACCCACTGACGTTGCTGTATGCTGGCTCTCTCCTGACAGATGGGGAGAAGCTGCCAGTTACAGCGTCCTTGTCCCTCCCCCAGCTACAATTTTCCTCAGAGGCATGGACAAAATGGAGCAGTAACCCTCCTGGTAGCCAGGCTATGCAAAAAGATACCACAGTATCCCCAGAAAAAGGGATCTCAATTCGCCACCACTCTGCTGGCTCCAATTCCTGCCTTGGGCATGAAAACTTAGGAATCAAAGCAAGGCCAAAATCCCAAGTTCTGGGTTCCTGCACACCTGCTGGCAGACACGACTCGCACACCCCAAGCACATCCCATACAGCTGCCTACGGAGGTAACAAACAGCCTCGGTACCTACCCCGGCTTGTGCACGATCTCCCTCAGCACCCGCACAGCATCATCGTTGCTCATGTTCTCAAAGTTGATGTCATTCACCTGCAAACAACACGAAGGGGTGAGTCCCAGAGATGCCACCAGAGGCTGAGCTCCCCGCTCAGCTCAGCAGTGACTCAGCTTCCCTCTTCCAAGCGCAGCTTCCTGGGTTTAAGCCTGCCAAAGCGCGCAGGGAGGCTTCTGGGTCTTTTCTTGCTGCTCTCCCAGCCTCAAAGATGGAGGCACGTGGGCGTGAAGTACCTGCAAGAGCATGTCTCCTGGCTCAATCCTGCCATCAGCTGCCACAGCACCGCCCTTCATGATAGAGCCAATGTAAATGCCTCCGTCCCCGCGTTCATTGCTCTGTCCCACAATGGAAATGCCCAGGAAATTGTATTTCTCTGCAGGGATTGAAAGAGAAAGAAGTAAGACACCAGAAAGCGGCAGGCACAGGCAGCCCTAACCTCAGATAAACCATGTACTATTAATGGGCACCTGCACCCCTCCCTCTCCCAGTGAGACCTCCTGGGATGCAGAGGAACTCTTGAGACACCAGCGCTTCAAGGCAAGCCACTTTGCTAAGGAACCCATCCCTCTCACCTCCCCGTGTGTGCTCTCTTTGCCCCCTCCCCAGTTCCTTCTCCCCCGCCCCACCTCGCTCTGGAAGGACTGCAGGCACACCTCCCACTCACCCATGTTTAGCGTGACAGTGATGATGTTCAGGGACATGGTGGAGTCTGTGATGCTGCTGAAGGACGATGACTGCAACAGAAGTGAAACACGAGATGTCCTACGGCGCCTCGGTACCGTGCCCAGCCCCAGCCCCCTCCACCTGCACTCCTTGCAACCCCCCGTGGCACCGCAGCCACAACCCACAACTCCAGCCTTATGCTGGGAGCTTTGCAGAGCCAAAGGGCATCAGTGCAGCCCGTATGACCCCTCCACAGCCAGAAGGTCTGCGGTCCCACATCTTGGGCTACATTGGCCCCAGTGAAGGGTCCGCAACATTTTATGAAATCTCACCGCTTGAATTCAACCTGCCCACAGCAAACACGGCTGTATCCCTGATCAGCCCTGGAGCACCAAGCGGAGAGAGCCACCAGGCAGCCCACTCTGCCCTGCACAGCCCTCCCTCGGGATCCGCAGCCCCTGGGTACCCGCTCAATGCGTGGAGCCTTCTGTTTCCGCCGGCGTCGCTTGTGCCTCCTCATTAGACGGGAAGCGCTGCTTTGCTCTGTTGAACTGCTAAACCTAGAGGCAAAAGCCAGAGTCAGCTCTTCTGCTGCTGGGGTGGCGGCTCTGACAGCAAGTCACAGAAAAGGGCACAGGGAAGAGAGGATTGCAGGGAAGAGGAGAAGAGCATGTTTGTGGGGGACAAACAGCACAGGAGCCTGCTGGGTGAGCTCTGAGATGACAGCAAGCCTGAGCATGGATGCTGGAGAATTACTATGAATTACTATGCCCTACAATGGCATCTCTGTGCTGAGAGGAAGGGGGAAGCCAATGTTCTGCCAAGATCTAAGCTCTCCTACCTGCTTGTGGAGTCATCTTCATCTGAATCGAAGAAGCTGGTGGTCTCCAGCTCACTGCTCATGAGTGTGGAGGAGCTTTCGTACCCGCCCAGGTCTCGGCGCCGCTCTCCCTTCACTGTACCGTTCACCCTGGGTGCTATGAAACAAGACGACTCAGCGTGCTTGAGACAGGCCACAGGGAAACACACCCTTCCCCTCTGCAGGGCTCATGGCAACCTTCTCAGAATTAATCTGACCATCAGACACCATCTAGTGCAGGCTGGCTCTGAGTCCACCTTGGGATCAGATCCATTTTCTGCAGGTTACCAAATCTACCCCGCTAGAGGATGGAGAAGAGGCTGATCGGCCACTAGGAAGAAGGCTGCTGAGATTGTAGAAGACTGCTGCAGCTGATCTGAGGCAAAGCGAGGACCAGCACAGTGTGACAAGGCTACAGCACACTCCACTTTTCAACTAAGGAGTGAGGCTCTGCTGTCTCTCTCTCGCCCCTGAGACTTCTACAGGAGATGTCTCCTTTGCCCCCAAAGGTTTCATCACCTATGCAACACAAGGGTCACACCCCGCCTCCAACCTGAGGCCCTTCTGTGCTGGGAAGGAGCTACAGAGCAGACGGAGCTGCCCCATGTCTGCAGCTGGTGCCCCGCTCCGTGCCCCGGCCAAGCCCAGCAGAGCTCTTGCCACGTTGCCAGCACTCACCATGCTCAGGCCCATCTTTCCGACGAGGTCGTTCCCTTTGCGATGACACCACTGAGTCTGTCTCTGTTTCATTGTCCAAGTTTTCCCGACTCCCCCCAGTGTTGGGGCTGCAATGAAGAAAAGGAACAAATGTCCAACCAGGAACAGCCTCAGCAGGCTCTCTCCACCAGCTAGCACGAGCCCCCAGCCATCAGTTATTTTCCCCTTCTGAGGGACAGGCATAGAGGTGGTGGGGAGCAATCACAGCACACCTATGAGCGCAAGGAAGAGGACTGGGGGAAACTGTCGCCTCTGTGCCAGCCTCCCTGCACTACTTTCAGCACCTCCTTGCTCCCTGAATTACACAGCTCCACTTGAAAGCTGCTCCCAGCCCCGCCACCCTCCCTGTGCTGGCTGTGACCCCTGCCACTTCGGGTAGCAGCATCCCGGCCCTTGCCCTTCCCACCCCGCTTTACAGCAAAGCCACCACGGGCCCCTCAGGAACCAGGACAGGAGCCCAGGTAACTTACTGGAAAGAGGGGGGCCTGGAGTCTCCGATGCCTCCCGTGCGCTCCATGGAAGGCGGCAGCTCTGTCTGGTTATCGGCACAGACCGACCCCGCATCCGAATGGGACCCCTCTGCAGACACCAGCTGGAGGGACGAGACAGAGGACGAAATGGCTGAGGGAGGGCGAAAACATCTGCAAGAGCGGCCAGACAAGTTGGCCGAGAGCCTGTCTGGCCCAGGATCCCATCTCTGACAGCAGACGACAGCAGATGCCCGGGAACGGGTACGGAAAGGCCAAGCGTGTAGCAAGGTTCTCCCTCAACGCCTTCCAGGAGCCGGCTGTGTCTCGGCAATTCCTGACCCAGCAGCGAGGCCCAGGCGGCTGGCAGCCCTGCGCGGAGACCGACAGCACCTGCACACCCCCACTGCACAACGCCTAAGCTCGGGTAACCTCAGCACGTGTCTTCGTGGCGAGGAGAGGATCCCCAAGTTCTTCCTCCATCGGAAGAGATCACTCCCGGTCATTCCTTCTTCCATTTTAACCGGCACAGCTTGGCCTTCAGGCTCGGGGACCCAGCAGGGCTTTCACATTCCCAGTCCGTGGGAGTTGAGCTCAGGGCTGAGGATGGCCTTGAAATACTCCAACGTGCTTTTTTTTCCTGGCTTCCACAAGTCCTGTGCAAACTTTCAGCTTGTGCCCGACTAAGCCCCTTGGGCATCGCACCCAGCCAGCTGCTGGAAGGCTCAGCATTTCCCGGGTGCAGAAATTTAAGAAATGGTCAAACACCAGGAACTATTTCTACCGGTTGAGCTCTGAGGCAGCCCAGGCACACCTACGCACGTGCCTCTGGCTCTCAGATAAACCACCAATTTCAGGGCTCAGGGAATTAGATGAAGTTTCTCCTCAGGGAACGGGCTCGCCGAGGGGATGAAACTGCTCAGCTGAGCTCATGGCGAAGTGGCTCCCCCAAAATCACTCCCTGTGCAGGTTTTGCCCTCTCCCCACCTCTGAGCTGCATCGTGCCGGGCTAGTTCATATTAGGCAGGACAGGAAAGCAACAAAAAGCCTTTTCTTTACAAGAGACGTTCAGGGACCTCCAAAGCAGAACTGACAGAGCCCAGAAAGGAGCGCTCCCTTACGCCAAGGAGCAAGTCCCCGGGGAAAAGCTAGAGCTCAACAGCAAGGGAAGATCAACTTCCATTTTAAGGACTTTCCAACGTGTCTTTTCATTCCTGTGCTTGTCTGTTCCCTGCCCAGCACAGGCAAGCACGGGGACAAATGTCTTCAGAATACAGACAAATGTCTTCAAAACCCAAACATTTGCACACATTTGTATCGGCTGGAAAGGAGCCGACAGCTGCTGCCCAAACCCTAACGCTCAGTGCAAGTGTCTGCACTTGCTGAGGAGGGACCCCACAGATCATCGTGGGGGCAAGGGCGGAACGGTCTGCTGCCAGGGAGGAGCTGGGACAGAGAGGGGGGTGCCAGGAAGACAGAGCAGCCCCGAGAAAGCGTTGGCCGAGGGAGCAGACAGGGCAGAGAGCACCCGGGGCTGACAAAAGCTGCGGAGCCCGTCCTGCAGGCCCCGGGACAAGGCTCCTGCTCTGCAACTGCCAAACCAGCTCTGGTCTCACACCCAGCTCAGCCTCCCTGCCTCCAGCGGGCCCCAGGCACAGGCAGAGCTCCCCTCCCGGCACCTTCCCAGGCCACATCCCACTCCCCGAGGGCCACGTCCCTGCTCCGGCGGCCACAGGGGAAAAGAGATGCTGGAAGTGGCTGGCACTGCCTAGGGAAAAGCGATAATGCTCTGCGCTGGAGTCGAGACCGGGCAAATAAATCCGGTCGGAGGGAACGAGCCGCGGGCAGCTGCCAAACAGCACTGAGGAGAGGAGAAGAGAGGAGAGGGGTGGTGTGTCCCTGAGCAGGGGACTGCTCCTGCTTTCCTCCCGGGGCTGGGATTCCCTCCAGGAAAGGTATTGACAACCACCCCACACTCCTCCTGCCTCTTTCGCCGTCAGGAAATATTTGCTCCGATCCAAGCCCCTATCTTTCCCTCTAGCTAAAATTAGTACCGAGCTCCTAAAATAGCCTCGTTCCAGCCTGTCTGGCACAAGCGGCGAAGCAAGCGCTCCCCCAGCCCCTAACCGCTCCCAGACAGGGAGACTCGCAGCAGGGGGAGAAAAAGGGTTCATCAGCGGTGCACAGGGGTCCCTGAGACTGCTGTCACCCTTCGTGCAGGAGCGCTGACGGAGGCTCTGACCCCGGGCACAACGAGCAGCCAGGGTTTCAGAGGCTGCAGCAGCAGCAGCGCGGTGCCCTGGCCGGATCAGAGCACGCGCTAATGGTCTGCGGGCGGCTCGGAACAAACCGTGCTGGGTCTGCGCCACTCCCACGGAGCCCTCAGCCCCCGAGAGCCACTGCAAGGAGGGCAGGCGGCTGCCTGGAGGCGTGAAGCGCAATGAAAAGCAAGCCAGGTTTAAAAAAATAAAGAAAGAAAAAGCGATGGAAAGGGCTTGGAGCCTCTAGGATGCTCTGGCAGAGCACGTGAAAACAGAAATGGAGGAGTGGGGAGATGCCTGGGGCCATGGCTGGCCGTGCTGCCAGGGGTCCTACAGCCGCTAGAGGGAGGGCAGCGCAGCACGGCCACTGCGTGCGGGAGCCCCGAGCCCCCAGCGTCCTCACCACTGGTGAGACCTTGCTGTTTGATGCAGGGACGGAAGTAGTTAGGTCACATCCAGCCCGATTTGCAAGAGGCTGGAGATTTCCCAGTGTTTACTGGCTATTTGTTGGCACCCGGGACTTGGTTCTGTTCCTGGGGCAGATGCACACACGCCGATCAGCACAAACTGCGGCTCAGCAGCAGGGAAAAAAGGGGTGATGGGCTATGGAGGACGAACACCCTCTCCCCCCCCAAACAGAAGGTCCCCTCTGGGGCCGAGGCAGGCATGCGGGCAGGGGGCAGAGCATGTGCATGGCACGGCACGGAGGGAGAAGCTTGTCCTGCAGCTGCCCAGGCAGTACCTTCAGTCTTCAAGGCAGCCAAATCCAGTCCGCTTCACCAGCACTAGAGTCACTTAAAGCCCTTTGCGCCAGTCACCGGAGCGGGACTTTCCTTGGGAAGCTGACCCTGCCGTAGGGGCACACGGGTTACAGGCTGGGACCACCACCTCTGCCAAGCATCCCTTAGGGTGAGCTCTCCGCAGAGGGGCATCCCACGTCTTGCCCGGCCCGGGGGACCCAGCAGCCCGCGGCTCAGCCTCCAGCAGAGAGGCTGGAGCGCGGCAATCCAGTTCATCAGCTTCCGTAGCAGTTAGCACTCCGACTGTGCAGAGCAGTCCCCGTGCTTTACTTGGCACTACGCGATCGAACGGTGGCTTTCAGAGAGAGAAGAAACAGGCAGAAAGATAACGAAGGGGCTCGCTTACCCACGACACCACGCGGCCGTTGAAACAGGGCAGCTTGGCATTGTCGTCGGAGATTTCTTCTTTCACCACCCTGGGGAAGGGAGAGCAGGCAGTTAGAGCTGGAGTCAGAGCTTCAGAGGAAAAGGCGGCTTTGAACGTGGGGCGCTTGTGCCTGACAACAAACAGCCTGGGGTCGGGGGCGCAGAGAGGAGCAGCACCCTCCTCCTCGCACCAGCAAGGGGCTGCACGGCCCCTTCTGTGTCCCCAGCCACGACTGCCAGGCTGGAGGGGAGAAAACCAGGGCAGAGCAGCCTCCCCCAGGTGCATCCAGCTGTTCCGTCCTCAGATATGTTAATCAGTCCAAAAAAAAAAATCCTCAGATACATATTTCCACCAGTTTGCTTATTTCTAAAGAAACACATAATTTAAGCCTCTTTAGAAAGATCTGAAATCATCACGGCCTATGCCAGAGACTTCCAGCAGATGAAAGGGAAATGCATTAAACATGCTGCCTCCCAAATGTTACTGTCGCTTTTTAATTACAGATATCATATTTCAACATCCCATCGAGCTTTATAGCTGTGCCACAATGTCATCTTCCTGCGTTACACAAACAGCTTCGGTATCATCAGTCTTCGCGGCGAAGGGAGCTCGGAGATTTCTTTTCCCCCATCAGTGCAAACATCCGCTTGCTTTGAGGATGAAATTCCTCCTAGTTTAAATATCACTGGGCACCTACATAAATTTTCCCCCAGTGAGTATGCAGTCAAAAGCAACTTGTAAATGCACCAGATACAATTAATACTATCTCTGATAAGTCAAATTTAATGGGAAAAGAGGCTTTTTGAGCAAGCTCGTATTCCTTTATACTCAAATGACGACACTTCAGGCATTTTTATTTAATGCAAAGACATCTTACAGATTGGGGTATTTCTTAACTTTGAATTCCAAATTATATTTAAAGTAGTTTGATGCATTGTGCTTAAAGAAAGCTATGTAGTAACTAAGCAGAGCATGGATTATGTTTGGGGGAAAAAGAATCCAAGAGAAAAAAGAACAAAAAACTAAAGGAATGTGAAACAAAGGGGAATCGCATCTTACAAAAGCAGCAGAGCGTAAGTGACAGCACACAGAGGTGGGATCCCATCGGCAGCTCTCAAGGTCCCCAAGCCAGTCCCCAACTCACGGAGAATCGAAGAGGAGGCAGCTGTGGCACCCGGAGCTGTGACCCATCGCCCCCGACGGCCCCGCAGCCCGGCCACTGCCACGGGGGCGCAGCACGCCGGCACCCGCGGGACCTGGCGCCGGGCTCCCGGCTGCGCCCGCTGGCACGCTGACCCGAGCAGTCGCTGAAAACGGGGCAGGAAACCTCGCCGGGGCACCAGCACAAGGCAAATGAGCGCCCGGCCGTGGGGAGCAGCCTTGCCCCACCCCGCCAGCCCCACGGGTTGCGCAGGCTCGGCAGAAAGCGGCGTCTCTGGGGCGAGAGGGAGCGCGCCGCCTCGCCGCTGCGGGCAGCTGGGGGGCTCACCGCCCTGCCCGAGCTGGGGGCTGCCAAAGGGCCGGGCGAACGCTAGCCGTGCCCAGAAGGGCAGGCCAGGAGAGCAGCTTGAGCTGTCCGGCCCCACTCCCAGCACAGGCGCCATTTTCTCCTCCAACAAGCAGGGAAAAGCAGGAAAGGATTGGTGAGGATGGATTAAAGCCCTGCCTGCTTAATGCTTCTTCGGTATTCCCCGTGCCAGCCTCTGCCCGAAGCCCCGCAGGCCAGGCCGAGCACCCAGCACAGGCAGGCTCCCCCCCAGCACCGTCCCTGGTGGCTCCCAGGCCGGCCCTTCCCAAGGCAGGCGCGCTGTCGTCTCCTCGCTTCCCGAGGCACGCACCCTGGCCTGGCCGCGCTCGCATCCATTCATGCTGTCGCCAGTAGCCTGGACTCCATCCAATTCCTAGAGAGAGAGCTTCAGGCAGGGCCAATTTCCAGCGCCGCGCGCTGCTTGCTCCGGGACGCAGAGTCCCGTCTGTGGGCGCGGGGACGGGGTGACACGCTCGCGGGGTCAGGGTGACCAACCCTAGGCGCAACGGAGCCGTTCCTCCTGCGGTGGGGACAGAGGAGGCACCCCCGGCCCCCTCCTGGCCGGGACCACGGCGCCTGATGGAGAACAAGCAGCTTCTGTCTGAGGGCGGGTGGCTCGTCGCTCCCGTTACCCCACTCCTGCCCCAGACATCCCCAGGGTCAGTGCTCCCCCGGAGCAGTTCTCTCCCCGCCCGGCTCCACGAAGCACCCCCTTCCCCACCCGCTATGCTGTTTATCACCATGGATCACAACGAATTATATATTTAGACTCTGCAGGGCAAAAGCTGATAGCGCTGGGCTGGGTTCGGGCACATGCCGAGCTGCAATCTCTCGGCAGCTCTGCTGCTGTCCGTCAAGCCTCGCACCGTGCCGAGCTATTCGTGTCCGGCATTCCTCGCCAGCCTCGGCCAAGCCCCCGCCTCTCGGCACCCTGCTCAAGCCACGCTTCTGGCACCAGCAGGTCTTCAGGTTCGCGTCAGGAGCCGCTGACCGAGCAGCCTCTGGGGGAGCTGTGCGCGGTGCCACGTCTCTCCTCCTGCACGGGGAGGCAGCCATGTGGGGAAACCTCCCTGTGATTCTGCTGGGAAGAGCCCTCCGCTGTAGGGGTGCGCATGGGAATCCCGAAAGAGGAGCCCCGGGAGGCGTTCTGGTTCTTTTGGATCCCTAAAAACCTCTCCACTTGGCATGAGCCACCGCGACCCAGGGAAAACATCTGCCCAAAGCTGATTTCAGAGGGACTGCTTTTAGTTTACCATCCGTCACGACGGTTTCCCGTTTCCCCGGGTTCGCAGCCCTGCCGGGGGCGTGCGTAACGTGGCAGGGAACAGAGGGCCAGTGAAAGCTCCCTGCTGGATGGAGGCAGCCCGAGCACGGCCGGGGCGAGCCCGCGTCCGACCTCCCCTCAGCGGCAAAGCTCCGCTCCGCACCGAGCCGCGCTGCTGATGTGCTGCGGACAAACCGCGCGCTGGGCGCCCGGCCCGCAGCCCCAGCGCTCCCAAATGCTCATCTGCATTGAATTTTCCAACAAAGAGACCTGCGGGAGGGAGGGAGAGAGAGAGAAAGAGGGAGGGTTACTGCGAGGCAAGCCAAGTGGGCGGATGATTCAGCCTCCATCCCCAGTGACACGGGGGCGGCTGCGCGGGGCCAGGCCGAGGGGGAGGAGGGGACGAGGCTCTGGTTGCTGCAGGAGCCAGGCTCGGGTTTTGCAGAGCATTTGTGAAAGGAGAGCGGGGCCTGCCAGGGCTGACACAAGTAGCACATCTGCTCCCATGCAGCTGGGGGAAGGGCGGAGAGGGAGGGGAGGAAGCCCAGCTCCGGCCCTCGCCCCATCCCGACGCTCCCGCCGGCTTCTCCGGAAAAGCCAGCGGCTCCTCTCCCCGCGGCCTGGGAAGGTGCCACGCTCCCAGCTCCCCTCCTGCTCCCCGCTGGCAGCCTGCAAGGAGGACGCGGAGCCGGGCGGGTAGACGCTGCCTTCTCTAGGGAGTCCCGGAGCGGCTCAGGAAACGAGAGGGTATTTTATATCACACGGTCACGTCCTAGGAATGAAGGGAAGGTGGGGAAAGAGAGAGCGCGTACAGGAGGGAAAGGAGGCACTAAAAAGCAGCCCTGGAGAACGCCGCGCGAGAAAGCCCGGCCGCGCAGAGGTTAGCAGCGCACAGCTGCCGCGCTCCAGCCTCCCTTCGGTGGCCTCCAGCCCAGGCAAGGCTGCGGATACAAGGGAGCTGCTCGCTGCAGCCAGCTCAGGTCCCTCCTGAGCAGGGCCCGCCAGCCACAGCGGGGTCCTGACAAAGAGCTAAGATGGAGTAACAGCAGCTGACGTGCCCGGGGAGAGGAGAAATCCTGAAGGCTTTAACCAAGGCTCAGGTAGGAGGGTTTGAGCCTCGGGCTTGGATGCACGCCGCAGCTCGGCAGCGGTCACTGCTGGCCTCTGGCAGCTCTGTCCCCCAGCTCATCTACCTAAGGGGAGGATGCTCAGAAAGGAGCAATCACAGGACACGGCAGCGATCAGAAAAGCTGAATCTGGAGCTGGGGGGTGGGGGGGGGACAGCATGTAGAAGCTGGAGAAGGGAAGCAACCCCTCACACACGTCAGACATCTTGATGGCGAGGATGAAAAGGAGTTTTGTTACCAGAGGAGGTGCAGAGGTTGAGAACACAGCTAAGCAGTGACAAATTCAGATTAAAAAGAAGATCTAAAACCAGTAGAGCAGACGAAAAAAGAAAGATCTGTTCCTTTGTTTAGTTCAATTCTTGAAAGAACTTCACAGAACAGGGACGTTTTTTTCCAAGATCACAAAGAACAGAGATTCAGTATTGAAGTTATCCTCCTCTTACAACCCCCCAAAAGTGCACAGCTTACGTAGACCACTCCTATGACCTTAACAGCCCCTATCTCCTGCACCCCACAGAACCACAGAAAGAATAAATAAATCAGGAGACGTTCCTATCTGATAGCACAGGCTTCAGAGATTTGCACACCAAAAATGTGATCTCATTTTCCAGACCTGTAATACACACGCCTTAGGGCAGGGATGTCTCGTCTCCAAACGATTGTATAGATTAACGATGCCGAACAGTAAAAGGAAGCACCTTCATGTGTTACTATCCAAACGTGAGCATCTCCCAGCTCTGGAGCAAAAACCCCCTCCCTTCTTCAGGATCAAATGCTGGGGCCGCAGGAACGAGCTCTGCAGCCATTTCACCAGAAGAGAAAATTGGACAGGGCGATTCTCCAACCGAGCTGAGATTTCAGACATGAACTATTCGCCTGTTAGACTAAGCCCAGACATGACACGTGCTTCCCATGGGGATACAATCCCCTCAAGGGCTGCAGGTCCAACCAAAGAACACATACGCCAGCGATCACACGTGTATCAGCGAGACCTTGGGTTTCACAGGCAAACAGCATGCATCAAACAGGATTAGAGGATTTGAGGTGTCTGTCTCCGTAAGCCAGGCAAGTCTTCGGGTCTTCCTCACCGTATTTTTATCTTCCATGCAGAGGAGGAGAACATAGGATACAAGTCTGCAGTGCACTGGGGTGAGAAAGCCTCTCTCAGTGTAAACAGAGACTGTCGTTCCCCATTTTATCTTCCCCCCCTAAATCCTTAGACACAGCGTTTTCCAGCATGCCTATTTCAGAGCAGAGTAAGAGGGGAAACACAGACCTGTGGGTGTTTCAGCTCTGTTAGACCCCCCTCCCCAGAGGAACTGCTGCACTCCTGCCTGCCTGTACACCCAGCACCCCAGGTCCCTGTGGGAACGTGACCAACCTTGCAGCACCGTCTGTAACAGGGCTCTTTTTCAAGAAACGCCAAACAACTGCCCTGCTAGCACAACGATAACACGGCTCTGCACGGAGCAGGAGGTCACCTCTGCTCTCCTAACAAACCAAGGGTGCTTTACGAGGATTTCTCGGAGAGCAGATCACATTTCAAGCTACTACCTGCACCCCTCAGGAGCAGGGACATGGTGTCTAAGAGCAAAAGCACAAGAATAACCTCTGTCATTTTCAGCCTGTAACCACCCCTCAACCCCACTCACCGCTGCTGCTCCAAAGCCTCCCCGTGCACCCCACAGCTTGCTGTGCTCTCCCCTTGATGGTCAACGGGACAGGGACCAAAAAACATCTAAGATGGCAACTGTTTTCCCCAAGAACTCCTAATCACCACACCTGCAATCACCCTGTAGGACATACACCAGGAAAACTGCAGTTTTCAGTCACGCAGGTGTCACTGGGTGGGAGATGACAGGACAGCCCTACTGTTCACCTAGCCCAGAGACTGGAAAAGGAATGGCACTTAGGAACGAGCCGTCCCACCTCGCAGGCCTGCCCGGGAGCTGGACTTATCAAAGCAAAGTTACAGACTTGGATTTCAAAGGGAGCTGAAGGGCGCGGGCAGCCCGTCCCCGCCTTGATCTCCGCAGTGACCATCTGGCTGCGGCACTGCTCTGCCAACCAGCCCGACAGGCCTCGCACCGACCCGGGGAGGGTGCTGCGCCCCAGCTGCAGGAGGCACCTCCGCGTGAATTAATCCTGCCCTGCCCAGGCGCTGCTTCCAACCCCCGCAGCCCCCAGAAGGCCGTTCAGAGACGGCATCAAAGGGAGCGTTCTCCAGGCCCCTGAAGGTTCAGTGACACTTTCGGGCTCTTTGAATTGGAAATCAGGACAAACGGGAACTCCCAGCAGAAGCCCAGCCAGACTCCTCGCTCCGGTAGCTCCATTTCAGCTCCTCAGCAACTCTGAGAGCTTGCCTACACAGCGCGGCATGAGGGTGCAAGGCAAGTGCAAGGACTCCTCGTGAGAAGGGAAGATTTGAGGTAAAATGTCCGCAGGAAGGACCTCTGAGAAACTGAGACACCCCCAGGCAGAGCAGTGACCAAAAGCTGGGCTCGTGGTCAAGGTGGTACAGGAATCAGGCACAAAAAGGCCTCAGCTGGAAGGAGACATGTATGAAACGGGGCAAAATCCTGCCACTGTCACTGTATTTCACTGATGGTGAGGAGGAGGCTTGGTCTATGACACATCTCCATCTGGATACGGCGGGCAGAGCCCGCGGCACAGAGCTGCGACACGGCTGACAGAAAGGACAGGGCCCGTGCAGAGGGGTGGACAAAGGGCTCCCTGAGGGCAGCCAGCACAGCGGTCACAGCACTTCTGTCAAGGCCGCAGAGGTTTCCCCAGGCCCCAGAGGGAATTCCCTGCGATTCTCCACAGACGTCACTCACCCCCTCCAGCTAGAAAAGCAGCAGGCTCCCCGCAATGCCCAGGGACTCCACACTATGGAGACGACTGTGCCCGACAGCAAGGAGCTGTAAAGGGTCCCAGGGGGGCTGCGGGGGGCTCAGCACAATGCCAGGTCCTGCTGCTGCCACACACAGGAGGGGAGAGAGGGACACGATGTGCGGGGAGGCTCCTGCGTGCCCCGTGAGGAAGGTGGGACCGGGCCTTCCTTTTCTGGCCCTCGGCTGAGGGACGCCAAGTCAGTCCTGCTTTTTCTTAACGGCAGGCAAAGCTCCTGCCAAAAAAGCGCTGCCGCTGTGGAATGTGCTGGGCTAGCAGTACAGCTCATTCCTGGAAAAGCATCAACTCAGCGGGAGAGCAAGGAGAGGAGAAGAGGGGGAAAACGGGGAGAGGGGGAGGGTGGGAAACGAGGTCTGAAGGCCTGGGCTTACACACCTGGGGAAGGAGGGAGACGCTCACCAGCACCCCCTTGTCCAGGCTCCCAGCACGGCAGCCCTGCCCGGCACCAGCCCCCTGCTCCCCGAGCACCTCTCTGCTGGTCCTGAGCAGGGCTGGGAAGGCACAGACCAAGGCAGATGTCTGTGGGGAGGAGCGAGGTTCGCTCCCCCCACCGTGCTAACAATTAATTTGTATTTAATGACATCTCCCCTTGGAGGTGACAAAACAGCCTCCACACGTGTCCTGCCCTCAAGACACCAGCTCTCGCTACCCTCTCCTGGCACAAACAACTGGGTAAGCTTCCCAAGGAAACCTGCGCCCAGCGTCCTACCTGGTGGGAAGAAGGGGCCTTGGAGGGTAACAGATGATGGCTGCACCTACTGCTCACATGCAGCTGCGGTACCAGCAGCAACATCTCTGCTAACTGGGTCTATAAGCCATACGGACAACCCCTATAAAAACAACAGGGAGTTAATAAAGCTCAAAACTTTAAGTCCTACCACAAAACATTTGCCAAAGACAATGAGAAGGTCTCACGCAAAGAAGGGCCTTTCAGAGCTGCAGCTGCATAGCAGCAAAGACAGAATTTTGTCCCTGATCCCAGGCTATTGCAGCACCCTGATGAAAGGGCAAGTAGTGACACTACATCCCTCTGGCCCCAAAATGCTGGAAGCAGAGAGCATGAGGGGGTCTGAATGCTCTTAAGAACCACTTCTGACGAACGCTAGGTCAGTGACACGTGTCCTTTTTCTTCCTCACCTTCAGGTCCTGGATAAAGGTCAAAACCTGAAATATTCGCTTCACCACAAAATGGTCAGCAAGCTGGGAAGAACTTGGAGAAAAGCAAAGCACAAGAACCATGGTTTAAATGACTGGCCTCCTGCTTTTGATGGCGTCAGTACAGAGGACGCTGCAAGAAATTCCCTGTACAGCCAAGCAGGGAATAGAGAATATTTTAGTAGCGTTTTATATACTTCATTTTGTTCAGCTAATATCAATCCATCTTTACCAAACTCCTTTCGAGACGCAGGGCTGAACAATCCACCGAGCAGCTCAATCTCCTACCAAGCATCATTTACCAGGCCACCAGCGCTTGTCCTGCAGTCAGCACCCAGCGAACAAGCACATACTGTTCGACTGCTGGAAGGAAAAGACAAGATGCTCCCGTCCCAACCAAACCCAGCGAGTGCTGGCACACAACCCTCTCAACTAGAGGCCCAGACGTCGGGTGACAGCTAGCTGTAAAGCAGGAGCCAATCAATTACTGCAAATTAAGAGGAATCTGATTAGCCAAGAAGCAAGGAAAATGTGAGCTGTCTCCACCCTGCTGCTGGTTTATTCTCCGCAATGGAAATTCCCGCTTCTCTTTCTTTTCTTCATGGAAGGCCTGGCCCACAGGACTCCTCCTGACACCGGATGGATATTCCCCTGGACAAGGCGATTTCTAGGCAGCCAGGAGGCTGTTGTCTGCCAAGGACTCCTCCAAAGGAGCGTCAGAGGCTAACAGACGCAGGGTGCAGGCTGTGGTGTTGATCTGGAAGGAAGGTGTTTCTGCAAGCAGCGAGGCTTGTGCGTTTCAGCAGCCTGGCTGGAAGTGATGACTGGCATTAGTCAGTAGGCTGTGCGAGGTGCCATGTACAGAAACCAGCCCAGATCCTGCCGCGACTTGCCTCCACACCAGGGATCAGCAGCCGTTCCGACAAGAGGATAACTTCCCCCACAATTCAGAAGAGGACGGTGCTCTGCAGCACCACAGCACCACACCACCGCTGCGGGACGAAGGCCAGCTCAGAGCTGCTGCTTTTCTTTGACTGCGGATCCCCGGGCCACACACCATCCAAAACCTTCCGACAACTGCACCACGGGCCAGGTAATGGCCGGTGACCTCCAGAAGTCACCACCACACGTCTCAAAATGCTGGGCTTGCAGAGGGTCCCAAAGCCAAGGCCGAGGGCTCCCAGGTCCTTCAAGGCTGGAGAAGCGCAGTGGAAAGCAGCACACGGGTCACCCTACACCCGAAACTCCCCCAGCGCCAGAGCAGAGACACTCACACGTTATTACCTCAGTAGGGCCGTTTGCCGGGCCTGCTGCTAGGTCAAGCTACGACAAGGCCCTGGTTTTGAGCTTCCTAATTGCTGTGGTACTGGTACCAAGTTTTCGGGAAGCGCCTCTCCTTCAGTCACACACAACGTCACCACAACCGCTGTGTGCCAGCACCACGCTGGCCAGCAAGGAGCCCGTTTGGTCTCTACAGGTGACACGAGGACAGTCCGCAGCTCCAGCACAGACGTGCACCATGAAGTTCCCTATTACCAGAGCACGGACCTGTGTGGCACGTCCGAACTGCCCCAAGGAAACACAGCCAGAGCGTGCCCTCGGCTGCTGCCCCTTGAAACTCCTTCCAGGGGAGGGAATTCCCTGCCCGGGCAAGGAATAACTGGATTTATGTAACCTAAAGAGTTTTACGTCATTCCACAGCTCCGTCTGGAAGGGAAATCATCTCTCACGAGCCCCTGCAGGACCTAAAGGTGCATTTACCAGCTCCCTAAGACAACAGGAAGGCCAGCCACAGGGGACTGATGTGCAGGTAGGGCCATGGAAATCCACCCATCTCGGAGTCATTAAGAAAACATTCAAACGAGCGAGCACAATGCAGTGGCAAGACTTCCTGCACCAAGTCCCGGCACAGGTTTCCAGCACAGCAGGGCCCCGGCTGGGCCCACGGGCAAGTCTGGGTGAATGGCACTAAAATACTGGTTGAGCTAGGCAGGGCTGAAGGAACCGGGACAGCTCGTTAGCCGGGACAGCTCGTTAGCCGTATGCAAACTGCAGGACGGAGTTTGCATACCCATCACAGCTTCTGGGGGGGAAAGAAAAAAAAAAAAGCTTCGATTTGAGAAGCTGCTGCGCCCTGGGGCCAAACGCAGCAGCAGCCTTCGCCCTGCCCGTGCCCGGCTGATCCCGTCAGGCAGCCACGCTACGCTTATGGCCACGCTTCTGACACTGCTCAGTGCAGATCTGAACCCGACCGGGGGGTTCGGCACACAGGGGACAACCGCTTTGTTCATGGGCAGTGAGACACAAAAGGACCGTGAGCGTCCTGCAGGTCGGAGGTGGGCAGAGCGATGCCCAGGGGTAAGCACCAAGTCCTGCGGGCGGGCAGGCTGATGCGCTAGCACCAGCGTCCCCACTGAGACAATCCACGCGGAGCCACAGCTCCCAAAACACAGACCCCTCCGGCAGACCCTCACTGTATCCCAGAAGCAGCTGCCAGCCATCAGAGGGGCCACGTAGCGCGTGAATTCCCCTCAAAACGCTAGGGGCAGTTCAAAAAGCAGCAGAGGAGAGCCTTCCCACACTGCGGCCGGTGCCAGCTCTCCCAGAAACAGATCCCCGCTCCAAGGCACGTGAGGAAGCCCTTCCCCTGACAGCTCCTGTCCTCTGCCAGGACCAGACACGGATTCCCACTGCAGTCACCACTCGCTGCATCTTTTCTTCCTCCATTTCTCAAGAGAGAGCAAGCTTCAGCAAAAACAAGACAAAATGGATGAGCCACGGAGGGGATAACCAAGGCAGGACTCAGTGGAGCAAATGCTGCTTCTGCTGCTTTCGATAGTCAGGCTGGAAAAACACCGCCTCTGGCACGTCTCCTTCGATAAATAACTGGTACAATGACGGCAGCCCCAGCCCTCCGCTGCGGCACAGGATTACACGGCACAGGAAGGGCAGCATCAGGCATCTCTGCCTGCCAAAGTCTCCAGAGAATTTCAACCCGTTCCTGCATGGGCTCGATGTTATTGCTACAACAAAAACAGCAGCGATGGAAACAAGTGAAACCGAGAGCCCCAGAGCAGGGGCTCGGGGAGACACGAACACTTCAGCTCCGCAAGCTTTCCAAAGCAGCTCTGTGGAGACAGCGATACTCACAAGCCAAAAACTCCACGTTCTCCTAGGGCCGCTATGGAATTATAAAAAAAAAACATACAAAATTACAACGATTAGATTAATTGCCATATTTGTACCTCGCTTCAGCGACTTCCACAAAGCTTTCGCGAAAGGATTCGGTTCAAAAATTCCCCGAGGGGGCCGGCAGCAGGCCGAAGCTTTCCCTAACTCACCGACCCGGCCCGGGGGCCCCGCAGCAGCAGGGCTCGCTCCGCTGCCTAAGGAGCCAGCGGCCGGGACACACAGCAACACAGCCACGTGGTGCCACATCCCCCTTGTGCAAAACCAGCAGCCAGCCAGCGCAGGTCAGAAGGGCAGGCTCCAAATAACAAACAAGGGATGGACAGAGGAGGAAATCAATAGGAAACACCAAAAAAACACAGCCCCGGCTGCTGCCTCGTCAGATGCACGCCGCGATGCAAAGCTGGTGTGACAACATGAAGGCAATTTCCTGCAGGCACAGCCTGTGCTGTGTTCTGCAGGCCCAGCTTTCCTTCATGGGCTTTTACGCAGATCAAATATCCCAAACCACAACATTGTTCTATCTATTTGGACGCAGTCGAGGGTGGAGGAGTAGCAGTTCGTTACAGCAGAGACCCTCGGCTCAGAGCAGCTCAGCAACTGCAGCGCAGACACGCGAGAGGCTTCCCACTCCTTTAAGTGCAAGAGGCTCAAAAAGGACTTGAGGAATTTGAACTATGTTCCCTACACCTC
Source organism: Anser cygnoides (assembly GCF_040182565.1). Taxonomy (NCBI): domain Eukaryota; kingdom Metazoa; phylum Chordata; class Aves; order Anseriformes; family Anatidae; genus Anser; species Anser cygnoides. The sequence goes on along the minus strand of NC_089881.1, from coordinate 17,561,019 downwards.
CCCATACACAGCCTCCAGGTCAGGACAGAGGGCCAGATGCCCACCGAAAGAAAGGACTGAAGCCAAACACGCCGTGTAGTGGAAAAGCTAATGGAGAAACCCCATTTTCTCTGCTTATACTCGCAGTGCCCTTCTTCCCCGAGCATCCCCAAGCTCACCGTGGCGGTAAGACCTGGACATAGAATAAAACCTGGGCATCTTTGAGGCCAGCCACAGAGCGGTTTGCTGGGAGGGCGGGTGGGAAGTCCCACGTGAAGGAGGCAGGGAGCAAGAAGAGGGACTCATAAAGGGACTCAGAGCACTCAGCCTCCATCCCTGTACGCCAACACCTTCCTTCATGCAGTCCAACGCCCGCCGCTTTGTCCCCAGGTGCCGGTCCTGCTCTCACCCGCAGCCACCAGGGAAGCGAGGTCGCTTCTGGCGCTGCCACCGGGAAGCTCCAGCACCCGCTGTGCAGGCAGGCTTCGGGAACGGCCAGGTTCTAGATGAAATGCTTAAATCTGCTCTTCACTGGGAACTGGAAGACCGAGCAGTGGCCTCCTCCATCAATAGCTCCTGTGACAATAAACAATGTGCAGGCCAAGCTCCCCATGGTGGTTTCTGAGCCGTTTTTAATGGTGCTTGTCCTTATGTCAGAGATCAAACCATGCTTGTGCCCAGCTGCAGTGCAGACAGCCAGGGCACACAGCCTTACTTCACGACAGTGCTCGCAACATATCAAGGTAACGTTTCTGTTCCGTGCAGGAATTCAAAACAGAGCCCTTCAAATGGTTTCAAAACACAGAACTGCACCAAAACAGCTTCGCTCTCACGGATGGGCAAAGGTTTCTTGACCTTCTTGCTTTTCCAGAGACAACAAGAGCGGAGAAAATTAAGAAACGTTCCCATCAAAAACATAATTGAAAACAATACCTCTCCAAGAAAAATGCTGGCTTCGACACAACACCGTATTTTGGGAGAAAATTCTGACCAGCTCTAGCTGCAAACAAGTTCAATAGCTGTTGTAAAGCTTCATTGTTTGCATAGTACAGACAAGGCCCGAGGGCAGTTGGTCCGCGGCCCAATTTGGCTAACTTGGCTTTCAGAACGCCACCCCTGGGCAAAGAAACCAGGCTGTGACTGCCATCAGACTGCCATCATCCGATGTGGCCTTGGCGAGCACGGCTCCAACCACAGCAGACAAAGCCGGACACCTAGGGGGCCGTAACGGCCGGCTCCGAGCAGCAGGGCTCCCAGCACACCCTGGGGAAGGAGCAAACACCACCAAAAAACCTTCCCCATGTGCGCCCCAGCCCTGGCACCGCTGCAGGCCACCGCCACCACGCCTGGGGACGCTGTGACCAGGAGCAGCTCCGGCACCAGCGGGACACCCCAGGCACGGGCAGCATCACGGGCACTTCCCACCTCCGGGGCATTTATCCTCTGGGGCAGGGAAAAGGAAAGACGTGGTGCTGTGGTCTCTCGCGTGGCTGAGTGGGACCGACTGGTCAGTTTGCCAGGCAACATTTCCACCCAAGGAGGGAAACGTGCACGGTATGAGCCCACCTCGCCTCAAAGGTAAGCCAAGTTGGACACAGGCTTGAAAGCTGGGCCTGTTTCTTTTTGCCAGGGACACAGAAGGAGCAGCCAGCACAGGCACCGCGGGTTCAGGAGCACAGATCTCCATCCCCCTCAGCTCTTCTCGCCTCTCCTGCATCGATTTGGGGAACCCCTCTGAGACCCAGCAGGCCTCCCCCCACCCCAGGGACAAGCTATCTGCTGGCCTTCTGCACCGAGAGGAGAGGGACTGGCCTGGAGCTAAAGAGAAGTGACGGCCACCTTGCAGCGGGGCCAGCGCTGTCGGACAGAGGCAGCAAAAGGGAGAGGGCAAACAAAGGAGCCACACGGTTCTGGAGGAGCTTCAGCTCACTTAGAGCCTCAGCACAGACTTCTTGCCAACCTCTCCCTACGTGACATCCACGATGACATGGAAGCGCTCTCCACCGGGAGCATGGGACAGGCAAAGGCCTTGTGCAGACAGCAAAGTTTCCAATTCAAAATTAAAAGAAAAGAAAAAAAAAAAGGACAAAATAAAACTCCCCCCAGCTCACGCTACAAAAAGCTGGCAGGGAAGGCAGGGGCGCCATGCCAGCGGCTCACCGCCGCTTCAGGACCGACACCGCTTATTAAGCTTAGGATCCCTTCCCCAGCTCCAAACGCTTTAAGCCAGAAGGACAGTCACTGCTGGCATCGATTTCAAAAAGATCCTGCAATAAAAATAAATCACTCGGCCTTTCAGTGAGCGTCAACGTGTTTCCCAATGCACATGTGCAGGGGATGAGGTCGCCAAATACCAACGGCATCTGACCCCTGCCCTGGGAACTGCAGCAGGGCCCGCTTTGTTCTGCCTCCAGAGCGCTGCCCTAATCACCGCCTTGTACCCGGCTTTGGAGAGCAGGTGATAATTAAGCAGGTCTGGATTAGACACCGGGCTAATGATTGGTTCGATACCAATTTTCTCTCGACAGCTGAGACCTAGGGATCGCTCTGAAGTTGGAATTGCAGCCAGGAGCAGCACCATCCCACCGCTGCAGCCCGAGCCTCCGGTGTCCTCCCAAACGCAGGACGAGGAGGTGAGGCGAGGGAGGGAGGTCCCCTTGCAGGAGAAACGGGCCTTGCTGCTCCCTCCAGCCTGGAAGAGGTCTGAGGGAAGCGGAGATAAGCAAAACGACCACAAGAGACACTTCACCGAAGCGCTTTGTCCACACGCTGAAGAAATTCAGGCTTTCGGGCACTCCAGGATTTGTGGCAAGACGGGGAGAGAGAACTTCAGGCCAGGAGCTAAGGACTTACCTGGACGCACAAATTGCACTCGTTTAACTGAAAGTGCTTTGCGAAGTTTTACCTAAACTTCAGCAAGCCCTTAGGGGAACACCTTTATCAGTAGCAATGAGTAGCATCAATTGCAAGTAAAAAATGGAGCCAGAAGAAACCACGGTTCAACTGATGTACGTCCTCAGAGCTGCACCAGTCACTTGGCCACGTGAGAAGTCAGCAGTTCAGCCGGGGGAAGCACGCACACAGAAAGAAAGATCTGCCCCGGGGGAAAGACGTGTGCTGCGCAGAGAGGGCGACCTTCCTCGTGGGGGACAGGGGCTGGAGGGATGCGTGCAGACCTCTGAAGCCCACGTCCCAACAAACTACACGCTACCACGACCCGTCTGCAGGGTTGTTCCCTTCCTGACCGCACAGGTGCCCAGGTGATCTAACAGCACGGAGATCGGAGCGCTGCTACGGAGCTGCGGCACGCTGACCCATACCATCACCTGCTCAAGAAGCTCACAAGCGGACAGGATGAGGCACAGGAGCTCTGTTAAAATTGCCGTTGTACAGCTTAGGAACAAAAACAGACAAGAACTAAAAAGCTTGCCCAAAGCTCCCTGAAAAGCCTGCGGGTGTCTTAGTGGAGGACATGGATCTCGCAAGCAGTCAGAGCACCCGGAGATTTTACCTGGAAAACGTTGGATAGAAAGACTCCAGCTGCAGACAAAAACCTCCTTTCTCCAGCGTTAGCAGCCAAAGGGCATTTCCACGTTTCACAGCGAAGCACGTCCGCAGAAAGTAGCCCCAGGTCTGAGTGTAGCACACGGTCGCGCCGCTGCGCTCCCTCCATCAGGCTGCTCAGCTCCTCCACGCGTCGCCAGCGCCGGGATCAGCGACGCACAAAGCCACACGGATCCAGACGTCCCCACCTGAAGTCCCTGCTCCACACGGCCAGGCACAGGCTGGATTCTCCGACTATTTGCTGAGGCAAAGAAACGCTGCGGCTTTCCTGCTGCTCGCACCTCCTCTCCCCATGACCAGGTACGTTAATTCTTCTCGTTTCTCCTCCTTCCTGCCTAGACGTGGCACCATTCTGGTGTCTTCGTGATTTGGGGCTGAGCACTTCGACTAGGATTAGCTCCTGGCATAGCCTGACGGCCCCACAGCCACCCTGGGGAGCCTCAGTTCACATTTCCAAGGAGATGTAAACACTGAAGCTGCTCCATCACCGCCCTGATTCTCAGAGCAAACAAATATTAACAAGATAAACAAAAGAATGAAAAATCCCACACACCAAGACCGCGGCTGTGATACTGCCTTGGGGACGGGGTGAGCTGAAGGGAACGCCTGGCTGGAGATGCACAGCCTGGAAAGAGGAGGAAGAGGGAGAAACCAACTCGATCTGGGCAACAGAAGCGAGCAGAAATGCTGGGTCGCAGGGAGAACTTAGCCTCGTGCCACAGGGACCCCACAAAAGGTCCAAGCACTAAAGAAATGTGCAAGCCAAAGGATCTACAATATTTTTGTAGGATCTTTCCCCCTCTTGATCAGCTGCCACGGGGCCATCCACTGTTAACAGCTCGCCTCTTCCACGGCAGGTCTTAGGGCACCTCGAGGAGAGGGGCCAGAGGGACAAATGCACAAACACACAACGCCCTTCCTTGGCTGAACACAGCCAGCGTTAATCTTTCTGTTTTTCACTAATCACTGATAAATTTACAGGCTTTTACCAAGCAGCTGAGGTGCCTCCTGCCCTCCCATCCCCGTGTCTCCCCGCAGACCAACTGATTGCTTTCTCCTGGACGCCAATTACCAGGAAGCCTGAAATATTTCAAGCGCTGCCTGGGGCTCCGGGGCTTCTCGGAGACAATGCCGCAGCTGGACTGGTCTGGCCGTTTCCCCGCGAGCTCCAGCCAAGCACCAATCCTTTCTTCAGCTCTCTGGAAAGGAGCGAAGACCAAACACCTCCTCCTTGATGGGGCGTGCTGGGTGCCCCGCCACGAGGGGCTTTCTGCCCCCTGTTCCACACGCACGTGCTGCCCAAACCACGCAATTCATCCCGCAGGACTTCACCGAGGGACAGACGAGCTGCTCGCACGCAGCCTCCAGCCCCAAAGGCCTCTGCCAGCCACTGGACTGTGCGCACCTTCCCTTCCAGAGGGCACTTCATCCCCTAGGAGTTAGCTGAATTTGTCCTAGCAGGATCTCCTCTCCTGCACTTCTGATGCATCTGACCTCGCTGGGTCTTCCCAAGTGATTTTCCGTCTCCCTGCCAGTATCCACAAGAACTCCCTACGCTGCTTGATCTTCAAGTTTCATTAATCTACCATCTGCCTCCTCTCACGGGGCCTTAAAGAAACAGAGGATGAAAAGGCACAAGACAGAACTTTGCTGCCACCAGACCCCTCTTCGCAGCTCGAGACGCTGCTATTTATTACCAAACTTTGTTTATAGTTATGCAGACACTCTCCCACCCACATGGCAATGTTTCATTCAAGACAAGTTTGAATTCCCTTCAAGAACAACATTTCAAAGGATCCCAAGGCATTTGTTTACAAACAGCACGCACGGAGAATTTGCTGCTCCCACCAATGAAACTCGGTCCCCTCCGCGCCGGGGAGAGGCAGCTGTTTCGTAGCACCCAACGCTGCTCAACAGCTGAGGGACAGGAAGCCATCAGCCGACAACTGATACTGCAGAGGAAATTTATGGAAAACGAGGGCTGAGGGCTTCTACTGGCCTGGAGAGAACGGGGAAGCTGTCGAGCGCTCCGGCTCTCCGCTGGGTCAGGAGGAATTTCGGGAGGCAGAGCATCCCAGACTGCGGTCAAAGGAGTGACTCCAAATTTCAAGCCTCATCTGAAAAGCTGGCACCTCCCGAGCTAACGGGAACCTGGGCACCGGGATCGTTTGGCTGCAGAGGGGAGAGCACCCCCTGCTGAGGCAGCCACACGGGTTTCCATCCAAGCCCCGAACAGGCCCAGCCCTGTTTAACTTACGGTACGAGCCAAGCTCGCAGCCTAGGGAGGTATTTGGCACAACGAGAAGACACTAGGAAGACTATAAAACTGCAAGCTTTTTGCAGCCCCAGCCTCCATACACAAGACCTACTGTAAACACTAAATCTTCGGGGGGGGGGGGGGGGGGGAAATAAATGCAAAGGAAGGCGATCGCGCAACCCGTTCAAATCCCAGAGCCCTCGGAATGGTAGAGGGTCACATGCTGAGGAAGCCAGGGGAGGCTGCCTTCCCGGGACGGGAACGGGGCTCTGCAAAAAGAGCCAGAGCAGAGTCAGCTGTAGGAAGACCTCGGGCAAAACAAAGGGTCTCGCCGAGAGCTGGCTTCACGTGACGCTCGCTCCCCGGAGCGGTCACGGACTTTACAAAGGTAGGAGACAACAGAGGCCCCGCAGAAAGCCCGCAGCCCGCCTCACCTCCGCACGGCCGCACGCGACGGAAGGAGCCAGAGATTATCACAAAAGAAGCGATGAGAACACGGGTGGTGGTGGAGGGCTGCCCCAGGAGGAGACGCGACGCGGGGCAGGGCTGCTCCCCCCCTTCTGCGCCCACCCACCCCGGGGACCGAGCTTCTCGCCCCGCGCTCGGGGACGGGAGGATTTCACCCGCTCCGGTCCCCCCAGCGGGATGGGGAGAGGGAAGCTGCCAAAATGGATGGCGCTCCCCAAAATGGATGGTGGGAGAGCGCGGCTGTCCCCAGACCCCCCTCCCGGGCAGGGGACGTGCCGAGGGCAGTGCCCCCCCCGCACCCCGGGGGAGATGCGCGGCCCCCAGCAGCACGGGGCGGGGGGCGATGGCACCGGGGGGGGCAGAACTGGGGGAGCCCCCAGGCAGGCAGCGGGGGGCACGGCGGGGACCCCTCCCCACGATGGGGGGGGGGGGGGCCGCCAGCCCCAAAAGGGGGTGCTGGGAGGGGGGGGGCACCACCCCCAGTCCCTCACCCTGCGGTCCCTAAAGCGGGGGGGGGGGGGGGGCAGCCCGGTGCCCCAAACCGGGGGGGGGGGGGGGGGGGGGGGGGGGAAGGGGGCGTCGCTCACCCGAAGTCGTCGTCCATGGACTTGAAGTAGAACTTGTAGTTGGGCCGGTTGAGGAGGCCCTTGAAGTCGCCCAGGGTGACGCGCTCGGCGGGGATGGGCAGCTTCACCAGGTACGGCGTCTCCTGCTCGTCCAGGTGGTAGATGATCTTCGTCTCGGCCGCCGCCATGGCGCCCCTGCCCGGCCTCCTCCTCCTCCTCCTCCTCCGCCTTCCTCCCGCGACCCCCGGCCTCCTTCCTCCCCGCCGCGGCCCCCGGCCCGGCCCGGCCCCCGCCCGCTCCCCGGCCCGCCCGCGGCCTCGGCCTCGGCCCCGGCCCCGGCCCGGCGCCCCGCGCCCCTCGTTGTGCGGGTCCCAGCGCCGCCCGGCCGCACGGCGCAGGCTCGGGCTCGGCCGGCTCCTCCCCCGGCCGCCCGCCCGCCGCCCCGGCACCGCCGGAACCGGAACCGGCGCCCCGCGGGGCCGAGCCGAGAGGGGGCCGCCCCCCCCCCCCCTCCAGCCCCCGAGGGACCGGGCTCAGGGGACCTGGGGGACAGGCGCAGCCCCTCGGCCTTTGTCACGCTCCTCAGCCCCTTCCCCGAGCCCCTCGTGTCGCTGCGTGGCCCCTCAGAGCAGGGCAGGGGGCTTTGCTCTGCGCTGTGCTGTGCCCCCCTGCCCTGACCCCTTTGGGCGCCCCACATGCTGTCCCCCATGGGCCCCGTCCCGCAAGGCTGTGGCGTGCGGCAGGAGCCCAGCACTGCTCTCCCCGGTTCCTTTCCAAGCCCCTCATCGCCACCGCGTAACCTTCCCTGGTGCTCGGGCCCTTTCAAGCTCTCCAGCCTCACTCCCTCGGATGGTAACATCACCACTCATCGCCACCGCTATTCTTTGCGAGCATCCTTCACGCATACGCTAGCCTCTTCAACTGTGCACACCTCAGCTCCAAAAGCCCCTCAGCTCCATCACTTTCTCCCCACAGACCCCATTACTTTAGCCTGCAGTCACCGGCACTGTGACTCCAGCCACCCCGCCGACACCCAAGGGGCACCAAGGAACTGTCTCCATCAGCGGTCGCCTGGAGCTGGAGCTGAAAGCAAAGCTGTGGCAAACAGAGCTTGGGGAACACTCACCGCCACGAAAGACATTAACAGCCTTGCCCTGTCCTGGATTAGAAGGAACGCACGCAAAGAACCACACAGTGGGATCACAGGGGGGCATGAGACCAGACTGCCAGTCCTCCGTGCCAGGCTCACCCACGGTAGGAAGAGCCAGAGATCTCGCAGGGAACAGCGCCAAGCTCCGAAGGCTGGCAGGCAGGTATGAGCTAAATAGCCTCCTCATACATTAGTGAGTCCTGGAGGTGTTCCTAGCAGTTATCTGGGCAGCACTGCTAGACTGCGTTAAGAATCCCACATTACATTGAAAAAAAAATACTCAAGAAGACCTCAGGTAAATTGTAAGAAGCATAAGGCTCTCCCATGTCTCCACAAGAATTATAGTCTTCCTCTAGCAGGGCCAGCACCACTCTCTTGTCCTCTTACCCACCCCCCTGACCACAGCTGCAGCTTCACCCCGGAACCTGCATCATACGCATTGGCCACCTTTGTTACCAAAAGTGCCATTTTGTGAAGTGTGAGCTCCCAAGGGACCACAGGCAACCACAAGGTAAGAGAGGTGCCACACACCCACGGGGTGGTGCAGACCAAATCTCATTGTTACAGCCTTCCCTTTTAAAACAGGCCAAGTGATTGAATACGCTCAACTGACAGATTGATTTAACTGCTCCCAGGAGTCTTGCGAAGCATGACTCACTGCCAATGAATGGGGGTTAAGATCACAGAGCCAAAGGAATTGTCAGTAAGGGATAGTGCTGAGAAGTCTAGGTCCAGAAGGAAGGGTTTCTGAACATCCTGTTGGTTTACGTCTATATTTAAATATTACAGCGCTGATAGCACTGCTTCTCCTTACAGAGTAAACAGGCTCTAGGCATTTTAGTGCATCTGTGAGGCTTGCTCAGAACAGCCCCAAGCAGATGTAGATGTACTTGAGTTCCATCACTTACGTCTCTAAGCAATACAAACCTACTTCCTTTTTCTAAAACGCACACTATTGTTAACTGCAGTTACAGGCTTGACATGTGAAACACCAGGTGAAACTCATCAATCCATCCACATTAGATGGGAAGTCAGACAAGATGAGTGCTACGGTCTTAGAAAAAAACAATCTACTTACTGCTTACATTGCTAAAGAAGGCAAATAGCAATGACTGCGTGCGCAGTCAAGGTTGCTTTCAAAGGTGTTTCTAGTCTTCCGACCAAACACAAGACTTGATGGAAAGCAACAGAAACCATCGAGCTGACCCAATGCTTAAACAATTCAATTAATGCTCCTTTAAAAGGTAAACACTCATCTGCCCCTAAGAATGCTGCACTATGCCAGAGCTCCACCCTGGAGAATACCAAGGGTGGTTCTTTCAAGTTCTACTTTGACCATCTCCTTTTCGCTATTCTGTTATCAGCAACTTAAGACAACCCACCACACACACCACCAAGGCCTAAAGGATAGGGATATTTGATCATAGTGACATTCCCCCCTTGATCTTCGCCCCCAAGTAAGACAGCGGCTCACACCAAGAAAAATTTGACTACTATGGAGCAAAGAAGTGAGGAATGTGGAAAAAAAAAAAGTGGAATTGTTACTTGGCAAAAAAGAATCAAAAACCCGTAGCAAAAACAAGGTATTTATGGAACTACACGTTAAACCTATTTTTTAAACCATCTTCACATTGTAAAAGGGAAAAAAACCTTCAAATGTCCAAGGAGATTTTAGCATTCCTGAGTCTCCTGACCTGGCTTGTAAATGCTTTTAAATATGAGCTCTGTAGCTGTCTGTCCTCCCCTGTCTCCACCAGATCTTACTCCCCACCATTAGGAGGACATGTCACAGTACATAACAGCCAACGTTCCCACTAGCTCTCATCATGGCTAGGAAAACAGGTTTCATAGGATTTAAGGTTCATCTCTGCAACACAATCCTGTACAAAAACAAATCTCACCGATTTCAGGATTCTATGTTCAAGTGTTAACAAACTGTTCTCTACTTTTAAATAACAAGGTCATGGGCTATCACTGAATATTTATACCAATTCCATTGTGTGCTGTCTTCTTACCCGCTTAATATGTGCCTGAAATCTCCTGAGGAAAAAGTAGAAATGCGTTACTTAGCTTACCTCTAGGCTCTGCTCAAGCACGGACAACAGGACACACAGGATTCCAACAAAGCAAGCAGGCCAGTATCACCAGGATAGTTTTTATTTGCTCCCTGAATTAAATATTGGCAGATACAGAAAATTCAGATACCAACTATTTCCCCAACATTTACAAGACTGAGTTTGCAATGTCAGAAAACAAGCACAGTTATGCACAGTCCTGGCAACTGATAGTGTGAGTGCACAAGATCGCCCTGGCTGAACATCGGTTTTGAAGAGGCAGCACCCCTGGCCTCCAGCATCCAACACTGTCCCCTCACTGACAGTTGTGACACCACGGAACGGCCAAGTAAATATCCTGAGTGGGCAGCTCCAGTGCATATTCCAACCCCCCTCGCAAGGGATTTATTCCATGCTCCTCCTGAAGGGACAGAGGCAAGGTCAGCACGTCCAACATATAACCCACCTACGAACACAAGCTGATTCCCACTGGGCCTTTTTTTTGCTCTGTTCTTTATAAGAGCAGAGAAGAACGCAGCACAGCGACATTTCCAAGCAAGTTGTTCTTAAAGGCCTTACTGCTGCCTGCCACACATCGTGCTGGCAACAAAGCGCCAGAGGCACGCTCGTTCCCTGCTGCACGCCGAGCAGCTCTGCAGCTGCTGACCTTTACAATGGGTTTGCAGCACTTTCCCTGCTGTCTGAGGAAGGGGAAGTTCTCAAATAAAAAGACGTAAGTTTGAGGAAGAAAGCTTATATAACCAAAATCATTTGGAAACACAAAGCACGTGCAGTTCAAGGAGATACCATCCGCTCTTTTTCACATTGGAGCAGAACTTAGGAACTTGCGTTCTCCTTAAAGGAGTTGGTACAATCAGTGCCCTCAGAGCAAAACATGAGTGTAGTTGTACAGCAGGAGAAGCCAGGCATCTCTGCTCTCTCTGCTCCCTTTTTACTAAAGAAAATAAAGGGGGGGAAGAGATGTACAGCTGGGGATGAGCAGCAGACATATCACATCTAAGATGTGGTAAACCATGTAGCATTTCATTGACCAGTGTGCATCCACTATTAGCCAACCCCTGTTGGGGAAGCTGAGTACCTATGACCCTGTTCTAAAGAAAGAGGAAACACATGGTATTACCAACTCCACTGTGCAACCTCGTGTTAGATCCTAGCACAGCAGATGGCAAGAGATTCTCCTTTCATCAAGATCATAGAAGTGCCTTCTGGGCTGCAAAATGCCTTGGGCATCCTAAGACAACTGCATCTTCTCCAGGCACAGGAACTCTGGAAACTCGGTCCCGCACTCCAGATCCTCATCCACATGCTCCTACTTACCAACCTTGCCAGTGTCTCTTCAGCAGTTCTGAGCTCCAGAAGCAATAAGGACTCCAAATAATTTATCTGTATGACCACTCTTCCACAACCCCAACGGTTAGGTTTATACGGGCGATGCATTTGCATCTGTTTGCTCCTTTTGTATTAGTAACAAGGAGCTTCCAAAATATAGCTTATAGTATACCATATCCGGGCTCCAGAGGGATTCTAGATATCATCACCTCCTGCTTTTCCCTTGTGGTTATTACACTGTGCTACAACCATCCAACATAACGTGCCACTAGACAAGTGAGGGAGGGAAGGAAGTGGCAAAGTTGGGAATGCACAACATAATTAATGATGGGATTGTCAGTCACTTCGATGTCAGGCCCCACATCTACACACCATGCACTGGCACTGATCTTGCCCTGCCCACTTGGCCCGGAAAGGCAGTGAGAGTGCCTCTTCTCATGCCAAGCCACCGTGTCAGTCTTGGTCGCCGTCAGACGACTCTTCTTCTGCCTCCTCCAGCCACTGGATAAACTTCTGGAGCTGCAGAGAGAATGAAATGTAGGTGGGTAACAGGTGACAAACAGGTGCTGGGAACGCTCAACAACTATATCGTGTCAGTGAGGACTGCTATCACACACAAGAAAGAGAAAGGGTGTTTCTATAAAACATAAAAACAGAGGCAGATTTGAGGAAGAGGCACACAAGTTCAGATGAAAACCAACTGGGATGCCATTGAAAGCACTGCTGACCTATACTACCAGTTGACTTTGCAAAGGTTTATAAACAAAGCAAAGGTTTAAACAAAGCCGCAGTTCCTCAGAGGTGGCCTTCTTACCCTCCAACTCGTCCAAATCCAGGGAGGAGGACTGGAACAGGGCTCAGCCAAACTGCAGCATAAAGTTCTGTCTGATGGAAGGGGGAAGTTTATATGCTCCCTTGCAACACAAGCCAAATGAAACCACTCAGTACAGCAAACGCTTCAAAATATATGCGAAGGGGCTGGTAAGCCAGGAATGAAAGCTTCAAAGGAATTGCATGGGGCCAGCAAACAGGGCATTGGCCTAAAGCCCATTTCAAATGGGTGTTGGCTTAGAGAGACCGTGCTGCTCCTCCAGAAAGTGCTGGCCTTATGCTACAGACCCCACTTAAAACAACATCCCTCTCCTACTGCCTCCATTCCTTGTTGAAAGAGGATGATTATGGCAGAACGCACAGAAACATCCGCTCTGGAGAACAAAGTTGCGTTGTTTAGCACTCAATACACCGGTGCATTACTGGCCTACCATGTAACAGCAGCTGCTCCACAGAAGGTGACAGTGGCACTGAACTCCAAGGTTCTTTTACCAGATGTTGCTTTTTTTTTTTTTAAAAAAAAAAAAAAAAAAGACACCTTTGGGACTTACCCTCTGGTTTTTACGAAGCTGCTTTCCCTTGTCAGATGTGTCCCGCAGAGAGAACCAGTTGAGAATTACATCTTCTTCCAGAATTTCCAGCTGGTAAAATGTCATCAACACCTGCATTGATTAAAAAAGAGCAACAGGGCTCTTTATAAAGTCTTTTGGGACTAGCTCATGTCCAAGCACAGAGTTTGCACATAATCTGTGTCTTCCAGCTCCATCTTCAACAGAAGGCAATCAGTCTGTTTAATTTTGATTTTATTATTAAAAATAACTGTACTTCCCCTGTCAAGCCCTATGCTCCTGGAAGCTGGATGCTATGACACGTACCGAGTCAAAGTTCAAGCCCCATCACCTTCAGCTCTACGGCTGCAGAGTATGCTTGAGAGCTGTGGGCAACAAGAGGCCACAGAGGGCATCAGTTCAAGATATTTCTCTTTTTAAAGCACCCCAAAAATATCCCCAAAGCAGATCAGATAAGCCACTCTTATGCAGGCCCAGATACGCACAGCAGTGACGTACGCAGAGAAGAGCGTGAATCCATCCACCCTGCCCCAGGCTCCCTCGTCCTGTCAGTTCTCTCTGAAAAGTGCCTTATGGCAGGTGTCAAAGCAATTGGTCATTCACCAGCTCAAACCCCTGCCCAGCGCAGCGAGGGTAAGATGCAGTCGTGCTTTCTCAGGGTGCCTTTGTGCTCAGGCAGAGCAGGCACTTTGCAGTTGGTCTCCTCGCGGCAGAGCACTGACAAAGCTGTCTGCCAACTCCAAATATAAAGTGTCATTTCAATTCTCAGCCTCCAGGGAAACCCAAGCTCCTAGAACAATGGACACATGCCAAACAATTGCTGTAATTCAATGACATTTTGGCTCACCAAACCAAAGGCTTTTTGGCTCAGCTCCATGCTAAGTGCTTTGCCATTAGCCAGAGGCACTGGTGGCAGAAGTTAAGATTACTCTGTTTTGAGGAACCAAGAGTTAAGCAGGCCCTAGGAGAGCTCTTCCAAAAGACAGGGGCTTCTTGAGGCTGATGAAGGAAAATACTTGCAATTCAAACCGAATGCACTTAGTCTGATGACAGAAAGAACACAGGGACAAAATATTTGTGAAGGAGGATTGTGCAGGGATATATTGAAAACTCTTGAAGTGGGAGGATAGGTAACAAACCATGTCAGCTGCTCTTTATTCCCAGTTTCACAACTAGGTCAGCCTGAATAAGAAATTTTGCCCTTATTCCCAGTTTTGCACTCTCAAGCAGCATAAACCATTTGGCAGTTCGATCCCAGGGACCATGCAGAGACAAATGAAGTTAAGCTCTTCCTAAAACAAGTTCCTGGCCTCACCTCTCTTCCAGCACCACACAAGGGTATCTGGGTTAGAAGCTGCAAAAGAATAGCTCCCTTCAGGCTTCATGTTGGTAACGAATACTTACCCTCTGCAGTGCTCACTCTGAGACACAGAACTTTATTTTCTTTTTTAAAAGCAATCGTTATAGATGGATTTCCTATACACGCTCTGCACTGTGACCCCACATTTCTCTCCTCTAAAGCAGACAAGCTGATGATGTGAACAGGATGCGTTTCACCATGAATCCAGCAAATACAGGTCCTCCGAGCTGGGAGCAGATACTCACTTTAGCTATTGATGTGCAAAGACTGTCATGTTCCAGGAAGAATTCCTCAATGGCAAATAAGGCATTCAAGTGATCTGACGCACGTTTTATGTAGTTCTTAAACAACGGGGTCCAGTTCTTCAGCAGCTGCAGGGAAAAAGCACAAATTGTTCCTGAGCTATGAGATGGATGTGTGCACTCAGCCCAGCTTCTCAGCTGTACTGCACCGAGAAACTGACCCAGGACAGCATTTTATGAAACCCTTCAGCTAGCCAGTTAATGTGTTTGCCTCTCTCTGTCCATTAAACAGACACTATTACGCCGTGTGCAGAAAGGACATGGAATTGCCAAGTAGCTTTAAGAACATCAGTTAGCTTTCTTGGTTTTGCTTCTCTGGATGGAATTCTAGGCAATCACAATAAATGTGTTTAATGGAGTCTGCTACTCAAAGAAAATCACATCACAGCAGACCAATAAGGAGAGGTATATACATGCTCTCAAACTTTTCTCCAAAGGGCAGCTAACATTTCAGTTGCACTTTCCCGCAAAGCAAAAGAGCAAATAAGAACTAAGATTTAAAAAAGTTCCTAATTGCAAGTCACATGTTTTATGTGTGTCTACAGACTTGCTTGAAACCTAGAGCCTGCTGCAGGGAATGGGCAGAAAGGATGAATGCCAAGAAACTGTTTCACTACTAGTGGATCCCATTTATCTACTCCAAGGCTTATTTTTGATGAAGCCTTTCGTTTAATGATTTTGGTGCTGCCTCTTCAAACAGTATTTCTGGCCAAGTTCCCCACAGCTCTTTCACTTGTACACATCTGAAAAGCAAGCAGCAGGGAAAGCTCTGCAGAGCAGCACAGACTGACCTGAACCCAGGATAGGAGGTAATAAAGATGCAGCCTTGTCCATAAAAGTTTTAAGATAACAGAGCGAGGATGATAAGATACAAAAATTCCTCATTGGCCACATCATGACCAAGCCATCCCATGAAAATACTGTAGCTATTTCATTGGTATGCTCATGCAGATACGTGGTCTTGCCATGCCTTCAACACAGTGCCTCCTTACAGAACACACTCACACAGTCTGTTTGGAAGAGAAATAGGTATTTGTATTTCTTAGGGAATTGGAATGTGTTGAATCTCTGAGTCACCTACATCCAGGGTTCATCAGCACTGTTCTGTCCAGAACAACTGTTAACAGGCAGTAGTAGCCTTGCCAGAGGGAGAGCTCCATGACAAACAGTGGAGCTAGAACCCAAGCTACTGGGGGCTGTCGACACAGCCTGTGCTAGGAAATACTGGTCATCAACTCAATAGCACTACATTCCGCCACCTCTTCAATTATTGCAGCCATTCATGAATTAGCATGCCTCAAACAGACACAAAAAAAGGAAGATTAACACAAATGGATTGATCCATATAGTATATTGACTGGCTGAAGGGACAACAGTAAGAGCACAGAATGATCCTAATTGTCATGGTATTACAACAAAAAGCTGAGAGCTGTATGACGTATTTCCAAAAATTATTCTAACCTTTAGCAAAATGCTTAATCCTAAACACTATTCCTTCTTCTCCAACCATTTCCTGCATTTTTTTTCTTCTTTGGAATTCTTCACCTCAAATGCAGCACAGCTACTAGCAAGTTCCTTCCAGGCTAAGAAATATTTTGTAATACCTTACTGTTAACATCTTTAAATCACAAGCTGATACAATTCTAACCAGAAGTTATGAAATTTTTAAAAGTAATTTATAAAGAAAGCAGAGCTATGAACTCTCACAACCTCAGCACTCAATCCGATGTGCCTATTGCTGGGAAAGGGAGAAAAAAAAAAATACCATCTCAGGTTGGGAACATGCACTGTTACTGTAACTGGTGCTAATGGGGAAAGGAAGGCTCAGCCCAACAGAGCTCTTTGCAAAAAGATGCACGTGAGACTGCATGACCACAGCGGCTGTGTTGGGAGTTTCAGAAAAATCTGAACTGGCAGATTAGAAGCCTGCAGTTATTTTAGATTGAAAAGATACTGCAAAATTAAGAGATAGCCGAGAGGGCTGTAGAGACCTACAAACAAACTACAACCTGGAGAAAGCAATCAAATTCCTCTGACAAGTTGGTTCTTTTTTTTTTTAAAAAAAAAACAAAACAAAACAAAAAAACAGATCTGGTCAGTGATGCCACATCAACTTCATCTTCAAAGAGGCTTGTGATTCACTTTTTTTGTGCCAGAACAGCCTCAAGACCAGGCCTATTTTACCCCCACCTCCAGACAGAACACCACCATGAAATGTGTGGAAAGCATACGGGACAAAGCCTGTGAGTGCCTTGTTTGTGAAAGCCTTCTGACCTTGTTTTGCCTTAACAGCATCTGAGTTGACCCCCAGAAATTTCTCCAGTGAAAGCAAGGATCCACCTGCTCCCTGAACATACAAACCTGTTTTGTGATATTACAGAAGACGATGGCTCCCAAACAGACCCCCACAGAGGTGCACCATACATGCTAGCTGCTGGGCGGCAGTGCAGACAAAGGCCAGCTGACAAGCTGAATCGCCAAACTGCCTCAGTGTGGTTCCTTTTAAACATCCTCACCTATTGTCTGCTGATGCTTCAGTGACAACAGATGCACAGCCTTCAGTTTACCGGCAATGTCAGCCACACTCCCTCAAATCGTGCCTACAGTCTGGGAAAGGTCATGTTTTCTGTACTGTCTCTGCTTTACAACTTGTACAAGAACCAAACGAGATACCTGACATACATCAAACTAAATAACTATTTCTCAAGCCTCCACATTTCATCTGAAAAAAATACCCATGGGCATATCCTTTACCGGATGCTTATTTCCTAAAATTGCTGCAACACTTACGAGCTTCATGCTCAGGGGCCAACACTTCAGAGCACATACTGTGGTTTCAAGTCAAACCATACATCATAACAATGGCATTTCCACAATTTCCCCTCCTGAGATGTCTGGGACTGCTCTACCATTGCTCTAACACAAACAACCCATCTTCCTTTAGCATCTTTTCACTAGCACTGAGCTACAAGGAGAGTGAGAATCAGTCCTACAAAGTTCAGTAAGCTTCCGATATTCAACACTCTCAGAATTCAACTATTTCCATCTCATACAAAATAACTTTGCCATACATAAACCATTACAAGCAGATCTCAGCCTAATACAACCATCGACTGAGGCCATTCTAGCTGCACAGCTACACACTTCAGCTACATCCTCATTATGCACTCACCTATACCAAGCTAGTGCTTGAAATTCTCAGGGTATAATAAGTATTAGTAACTTAAAACACTATACTTTTTACTAATTAGACAACCACAAATTATTCTCTGCAGAAAAAAACACTTTTCTACTTTTTCAGATACTGTACAAACACATATTCTGCCTGAAAGAACTGATCTCTTCAGAGTACCGTGGGTAAATAAGCACAAGCTGCTGTGCAGGAAGACCATTAGTATCTGCTTTTTAAGCCTTCAAAGGACAACTCTCTACTTCTGTCAGGGGCACATCTCAACTCTAACATTCAGTTATTATAACAGTGAATAACATTATGTGTGCAATGCAACAGTAACTGTGTGCCTCACCAGGACACTGCCTGCCTGCTGATATCAGTACAGAAAGCCAGCACCACCGAGGCACCAAATTCTCCCAGAGAAGGATACTCTAGGAAACTTGCTGGCTGCTCTTTAACCAGGAACATCGGGAACCATTGCCTGCCGTGATGGTCAACTGATTTGACACTTGAATCTCTTTTTTAATTCCAAAGATATTTGTGTTCCATACATGCACATCACACACAATTCCCTGCCTGAAGAAATTCCACCTGTCCATGACACAGGGCATAGTCACCCTGAATACATTTTCATTATTATTGCATCTCGCTAAAGGTTTTTTTGATCGTGGCCTCTGCTGGCAAGCATGAACACCAGCTTTCCTACAACGACATATGTATCAACAAAGTTACCCAGAGGTAAGCTCTGCATGTACTTCCATTGTCTTTAGCTTCAAAGGGTTTGGGGGCAATTACGCAAAACATTACTCATTTATATAGTACCCTTTATCTCAGACTAGAGCCTCTTCTGACTGGATGTTGCACTGAAATTCTCCTGTCCTACTCTTGCCCTGTTAGGACCCCAATCAAGGACACAGAAAGATGCCATATCCTAGCTTACAAAACAAAACAAAAACCAAACAACCACAAAATCATCTTATATAGCTACCAACTTCACACAACCCGTTGCCTAGATATACTGCTTTCCACAGAGTCTAACACCCGCTGTAACATTCTCTTCAGTCCTCCTTGGACTATCTTTTTCCAGGACAGGACAACTTACTTAAGAAAACTGACTGGAAAAATGAACAAAAGCAAGCAGAGTGCATAGCACAACCTCATCGGGCCATCTAATAAACAGATCAGCTCGCCTGGATGTTTCCTACAGAAGGCATCTTCACAGATCCAGGAGATGAATTAAGTGCTGTGATTACACCTACATAATCAGTTTGTTACCCTTCTCCATTAGCTTCAAGAAAGCTGACACTTCCTCTGAGAAAGGACGATGAAGATGCCTAGTGTTCCTCTTTAGCTCTGGGAAGGACTAGTTTAAATTCTGTAGGAGACAAGCAGGTGTCAGATACATTTACTCTAAAAGAGCACCTATGTAACATGTAGAGCTAAAAGAGCACCTATGTAGCATGTAGAGTTTGTGAACTCAAAACACACAAATACACTATAGCAAAGAGAAAAATCACTACAATGCCTTCAGCTTGGATCAACAAAACCATTAACATGAAGCTGCCTGCTTTTTAAAGCAGATCCTAAATAAATCCTAAAGCCAGGAAACAGAAATCGCTCTCACCCAATTATACAACCCCAGAGACAAACCAACTCTTTAGAGACACAACAGAACTCTGTATCTTCACTCAAAGACAAGATTATACCTCTGCATTTAGCTGGAAAAAATTGGCACCGGTTACAGTATGCAGACAAGTAATGCCTTGGAAAAGATCCCACTGGGAGAGGAGAACTCCCTGCTGCCCCAAGGACAGGGCTTATGATGGATTAGAACTGGATTCCTGGAATGCAGGCCTATAAAGACATCCTCTAACAGTCCCTCTCTGATCTCTTCTACGTTATACACTTCTACTATCACACACAGGAAACAGAAATGAGCAGAGGTACTGAAGTAGGGCTCCCCGCACCTATGCCCTGAGCTGATTTCTGTCAAGCAGGTACAATAGTTTCAGTTCACTTCCAGGGAAGAAAAGAGAGGCTCATGACCTCAAGGAGCTCAAGTCGCTTCAGGCTTAAGCAAAAAGACTTCTCAGCCAGAAAGAACCTCATGCGTTCAGACTCCTACACACTAAGAGAAAAGCCCCAAGAAGAGTCAAACGGAGCAGCACTCACAGGAAGTAATGCTGAGAAATAGTTCTGGGAGTCCAGGTTTGCATCCAGCTGCTGCAGCGGGAACTCCAGAATCACTTTACTGAGCACCTGCATCATCTCCTTCAGGCCGATGTTATATGCATATCTGCAAGGAAAAAGACCAAAAAAAAAAAAAAAGTTTCACACTACATCTCTGCAGACTGGTTCCTCACATAGATTCAGCAGCAAATTCGACTTACATCTTCCAGAATTTTGTTTGTTTCCTCCCCCCAAAAAACATTCAGGTAATAAAGCCACCTTGCATTGCATCAGGCCCCGTGTAAGGCCAACAGCCCTGGAAATCTGCAATCACCATGGAACGAGCTGCGGCAGGGACAGCACCCTCACATTTACTAGAGTGCTGCATGGACATGGTTGCGCAAAAGAAGGGAAACAGGTTTGTATTTGAGAAATACTAGGTAAAAGGCACTCTGATTACATGTTCCAGACTTGCTGCTGTACAAACAGAGTGGACAAGTCACACCACAGCACAGTCTCAGCTGCAGGCAGCTGGTTGAATGTTGCAATGCGAGGAGCATGAGCTTACAAGAAGCCTGTGCCAAGAACTGGCTTTCTCTCTTCAGTCCATAATTACTTAATAGTAATTCAATCTCCCATTACAGAAGTGGGGCTGGAAAAGCTTAACGATTGAGGAAGCTATAGATGCATCAACTCCTGTCATCATTCAGTCACAAACTCTAATCTGCATTTCTCTGCTGTAATATTGGTAAAATTATTGTTTAACAATCAACATGGGTATTCACATGGTTCTCTTCCTAGATCTGCAGTTAAACACAACCACTCAGAATAAGGGACAGCATTTTTAAGGGGACACTCACTTGAGAGAGTTGATTTCCAGGACCAGGTTGTCACAAGAAATGTTTTCCTCTTCACCCCTCTGTAACGTACCCAGAACCTCATTCTGGAAGACTAATGAAAGAAAGGACAAGTAGTTAGGCCAAGGAAGAGCACATATTCTTCAACCCTTTCATCACAAAAGAAACTGTGCCCTTAACAAAGGAAGCATTCTGATGCAGACCTCTATTTGCTCTCCATAAGCTGGCACAAACCCACATCAACTACACTTATAAATAGTGGTATCATGCAAATAAAGGACAAGACCTTCTAGATAGCATTGATCTAACCACACAAACCAGTACAAAGTTATTTATCTCTGTGATCCTTTACAGCAGTTTCTATTACACTTTCACAATCTAGTCTTTCGTATTCAGACAACCTGACCTTCCTTTAACTAAAGATATGAAAGCAAAGATAGAATTTATTAGTTAATTTCCCATGGGGAGATACTTTCAGGTGCAAAATGTGTATTTTTTTTCCCCAGGTTAGTCTGAACCCCTTTTAAATCCATGTGAACCTAAAACACAAAATCAAAGTGTATCTGCCAAAAGAAACAGTTCCTGTAAGGAAATTTAATTCTCCAATACAATTACAGCAGTAAGCTCTCCAGAACAGGGAGTTTTGCTGGATCTTCACGCAATCTGAGTTCAGGCAACAACACTGCCATTTGAACAGATGACTCAGGGAAGTCATTTTCACGAAGGCCCAGCGTTCATGAGAATGATGAAGGATCTTTGCCTTCTCATCCTTGGCTGCCTTGAGTTAACGTACAATAGCAATATAGCGAGTATTAAAAACCAGGGTAGCAAATGCAGAAAGTGAGGTCAGGAAGCAAACACATTACATCCATCCACAGGCTTTCCAACACACCCAGAGCGAGCAGCACAAGCCTCACTGTCTGCATTACCTGCAGACTTACCATCACTCTCAATAGCCCCATCCCTCACCTTTGATGTCATCTAGCTGAGGGGATGCTGCCCGGCTGTCTGGCTCTTCGGAGCCCATGCTCAGGTCACTGTCTGACTCACTCTCTTCTTCTGAATGCACAGCTGGGCCTGATGAGGAAGAGAAGACACCATTCAATGCTCAAAAGCTTCAGCTGTCAGATGCTTGTGGAACCAGGTGTCCCAGGGACTTCACAATCAAGTCAGCAACCATCTGTCCTTGCAAGAAAGGCTTTACTCACAGGTCCAGATGGTTAGAACTGCTGCAGAGGGAACACTACAGCTGGCACTGGGATTGTTACTATTATTATTATTTTTAAAGTCTACAGGCAGACAGCAAAGGACAGGGACAGAAGCAAATGCATTTGTGCAGACTGCTGACTCATTACAGAGCAGTGTCAGCAGGCTGTCACTAGCAGAAAGAAAAACAGAAGAACCCAGAAGAGCCAAAGCTTATCCCTTCTGTCCCTTTGACAGGAGGGCCTGGTGGCCCGTGGTGTGCCACTCACAGCACAGACAGCTGTGTGTGTTCGTCAAGTTCGTTGTGTAAGTCAAAGATACTATAACCATCTTCCATAGAGCATAGGAAGAGAGAATCTGGTCTGTCACCTTTCTAAATAACCCCTCACCTTCAAACACAAATACATTATCTGAAGGCCCAACTCCTTCACAGAGTCCAGGCCTTATTCTGGGAACGATTATCAGCGTTCCTCTCAGCAAGTTTCCCTGACACGAAGTCTGTCTGCCCATCCCCAGGTGACTACACGAAACTCTTCCTTACCCCATAGACTCTGTCTCTGCTCTTCTTCATCCTCTTCATTCTTGTCATCTGCTTTCCAAAGATAGCCTTTGCCTTCTGAGCCTACATCCTTTTTGTTGTAACCTGAAAAAAGAAACAGCGATTAGGAGGTAGAGGTACTGGACCTGCTTATGGGTAAACCTGAAATAGACTGGTAAAACTTGCATCTACTGCCCTTAAATATCCTTCAGTGAGAGGGAGCTGGGATTCCTGAAGTTGTATACGTTTTTCCACTTCTATCTTCCCACTTGCCTTGACAAGCGACCACTGACTTACCCCCCACAACAGCAGTAGCATTCAGTTGAGCATGTTTAGATCCCTCAGCAAACAGACTGGTAGAAACAGCATCTCACAAGGACAAAGTCCTTGGACACATTCCAGGTACAAGGACATAAATCTTGCAACCTGCCTTGAACTGAACATCTCTTTCAACTCCAGCTTATTGTCTCTTACAAGGCTCCTACTCCAGGAAAATGGAAAATAGCTGAGTCTCCACATATTTCACTGCTGGGATACTGAGGTACAACATCCCACTGACCAGCTTGAGCTGAACACCTTCGCTTGCCCTGTGCAAGCACTAAGCTCCAGCCTGGCACTGCAGAATCTAGAGTGAGGGAGGGAAAGACCCCAGAAGATGGAGGGCAAAGTCCTCTGCACATCCTGAGCGTGTGGTGCCAGAGACTCTCGTACCTTTCAGTTTGACTTTATTCTCCTCCTTATTCACGCCAGAGTCATCACTGAACTGGTCATCATCCTCTTCCTCCTCATCTGGTGGGTGCAGAGAGATCACTGTGCCCTCAGAAAGAGTGATGCCAGGACCTACTACTACCTGCAAATACGTGCAACATATTTTAATGAAGAAACACCCTGATTGTTCCCTCGTCCTGCCACCAGCAGGGAGGGTAACAGCTCCAGACAAGCTATTCCAAGAGAGTCAAACAAATGTGACGACAGATATCAGCACTGCTAGGCCATGTACCATGCTAACCTAGCCAAAATGCCCAAAGGAAGAAAAAGTGGCAGCATACCCCGCATCTCTGAGGAAAGGCCTGGAGCAGCCCTGTATTCTGGTATGGTTTAGTGGACAAGCCTAGGAAGTGCCAAGAAAGGCAGAAAGCAATATAGACACAAACACAACTCACCTGAGAGGAGAGGACACAGTGGGGCTTTAGCTTTACTTCCTCCTTCACTTCAGCATTATCACAGACAACAGAATGGAAGATCTCCACGTTATCTGCTATCTGTACATTGTCCCAGAGAAAAGCTCCGTCCAAAACGACTTTATCACCTGTTATACACCATCAAGTACAAATATTTTCATCAAGGCAGACTGCTGCTCTCCCACCCTGCTGAGTTCACTAGAAAGCATCTTACTGAACCTAGGACTGAACAATGCCCTCGATGCATGAAAGATGTTAGATGAAGGGAGAAAAACAGCCTTATAGGCCTCCAGACACTTAACCAAAAATAAAAGCTGAGTTTGTTCTCACAGAGAGTGAAGAAGTTGACAGTAACAATGGACATCTTGGTCTTGCACAAACACAGCCAAATCACAAAAAAAAAGAAAAATCAAGCCAGAGCTAGAAAGAAGGGGCAGCAGGCAGCTCTCAAAAAATGATGCCCCTCATTTGCAGGATATTGGTGGTGATAACCGTAGGTCATTAAACACCATGCATTCTCTTCTGCTGAAACAACTTATTTGCATGAAGTGCTTCCCACCTTTCGGCATCATTAAGGTACTCTGAAAATTTTTATCTATTTCCTCCCCTGGAAAACTAAGCTTTTCTCCTTTTTTCCCATTAGAATTTAGCAAGTACCTAGTATCTTTGGGAGCCAAATGTACTTATCTTGTAAAAAAAAATCCCAACACATTGTGCCCTTATCTGGCACGCCCTGCATGCTCCCCATTCTGGTACTCACCTATCTTACAGTTCTGCCCTATAACACTGTTCGTTATGGAGCAGTTGCTGCCGACGACGGTTCCCTGCCCAATGAGCACGTTCTCTTCCAGCACGCTGCCGTGACCAAGGCTAACATCCACCCCCCGGTAAATGTTGTGTTTAGAATGGGTGTAACTCTGATTCTCGTCATCAGTGAAGTTCATCTCCGGAGTCAAAGGATAAACCCAGCGTCTGATGATGTCAGAGCACACAGCTTCATACATTAGCAGGTTGCATATGTGGGCGCCATACTCTTCTGTCGTTACGTGCATGTGGATCTGGTTCCCCAGGACCTGGAAACAGGACGGGACGCGTCAGAGTATTCTCCAATGCAAGGTGACAGGATCTCCCTCCTAACATCCCTCTCCTTACCTCCTCGTTCACTAACAGACCACGCACAAAGTCATCCCGCGTCTGGTAGTCAAAATTGTCTGTAAAAAGCTCAGCCACCTGCCAGGAATAAAATGTAAAGACATAATATAATTACACAAAAAGTTGTCAGGGAAGCCAGTTAATTAATGGCTGTTCAGCGGTTCTCAGAGAGACGAGTTATACAGTATAGGAAAGTGATGCTCTTGCCTTGAATAAAGCTTTGATTCCTGCCGGTAGGAGTGTTGACCTTCCCATCTCTTCCTCCTACCGCAGACTATGAACAGATTCTGGTTTTCAGAAGGGGCAAAACATATAACTTTAGCACCTCCAAGCAGTCCGCCCAGCCTCGCTTTGTAGTTTCACTCCCAAAGGAAAGCTGCAGACCAGCTTTTTCAGAAGCGGGAGAGATGTCACCAAGCCATTACTAAGCCTAGGCTGGAGCAGCCCTGCATATTACCCTAACGTGGCACCAGCTTGCACGTACTGACACTTTTCCACAGTATAGGCATCACATCTGCTCCACGGACTTTACTACTGCTTACTTTCCAGCATGGTTTCATCCTGTGCCCAGTCAGCCATTCGGTCTCCTGGTGCGTCTACAGGTTAGTTCTGCCTGGCCTCGAGCAGGGGATGGCAGGAACAGGCTGGGCTCACAGAGCTGTGCCACATGATCCCAGCTCAGTCACTGAGCACAGCGGGGAGTTCTGGTTTTCAAAGCCAGTACACCAAGGGCACACACACCCCCTGCACGTGAGGAGCACTGAGGAAGCAATGCAGATTGAACTGTAGACCCTCGGAAGGGCAGAGCTCACCTGTGGAGAGCAGATGCTGATATGACAATCCAGCAAGTCATGGCGCACCTCCACGTTCTCAATAGAGTTCTGAAACAGATTCTGGAAGAGGAAAAAATTCAGGTGATCTGAGCGTCGCACGCAGCACTGAACCCCCAAAGTCTTCCCCAGTCCAGAGGTACCACATTGATTGAACACTTAAGCTAGCTGCTGTTCTGGAGATCAGAAAAGTCCACAATCTATACTGAGACAAGCGTAGCAGGCACAGCCCAGTCACACACACAGCTGGGTATCAGTCAGCCTCAACCGTACAAAGTGCAGTTCTCCAAGGAACAGCTGGTACATCAAACTATTGCTTTTTTTTTTTTCCTGGGAGGTTCCTTACCTTTATTTGTTAAAAAGCTACAAATGTACAAAGAACACTAATAAATCCAAATGCAATATTCACGGCTTTCATACCCCCCGTGGACTTTTACAGTCGTGGGGTGGCTTTATTTTCCTCCTCCTTTTTTGTTTTGGACAATGATTTGTGCTTTCATTTGAAGGTAGGGAATAGTTTACCAATAACCGATTTAGAGATGAAAATGTCAGATATATTCATAGTCTTTCTTCTGATTTGAAAAAGAAAAGGGTCCATTTATCTCACTGAAGAAAGTGCCTCCACCAATGTGTACTGAGAATTTAGTACATTATTAGCAGAGCCCCTAACTATTCTAGGGAAACAGTTCAGGTGGAAGTGATAAGAGGTACTACACCTTGCACCTCCTTTTATTCCACCCTGTGTCAGGCTCAGTGTCACTTCAGAACGGTTTGTGTATGACAGTGGCACAGGAACCCCAATTTGCAAGTCTCTGCGACAACATGAATCATCCACCTCCCTTGTTTCATACGGAGAAAAGGACGCAAACCGAATTTTGAGAAATGCCTGCCCCATCTTCAAACTCTGCAATGAATCCCAGCACAATGTCACCCAGCCTTACATAAAGGTTAGAGAAAAAAGAAGCCAGTTTACCAAGAGTTACTTCCTATCAGCTGCTCCTCCAAAAGAAGCAGCAAGCACAGTTCCCCAGCCCTCCCTCAAGGAGGATTTCCTCGCTGGGCTACTTCACTACTGCAGCCCTTTTCCACCCATCAGGTTCCAGACGCACCATAGGAAAGCGGAAGCGTTTCAGCCCCTGGGTTCTCTGATAGTGCAGGACGCGGTTTGTGGCACTGTCCATAGCGATAACAATGTCATCCTCCTTGCACCTGGCGTGGTGACCAGGTGAGGACTCCTTGAAAATCATCGTCATCACAGAAACGTTCTTTTCCATCTTACGACGCAACCTGAAAAAACGAGGGCAGAATTTTAAAATCCCTCTCCGGACCATCAGAGCCCAGACAAGCACACCAGGCGAGCACGCGTTTCTTTCACCACCTACTTGTGCTCTTCCAAGGCTGCGGATATATTGAAGTTGGACACCACGTCCCCAGTGACCAGAATGAAGTCAGAGCGAACGAGGGACTTGGCATCAACATCCCTCAGCACGTCCCCAAGGGAGCGGTACAGGTCGGAAGTCACAAAGCGCACCGTGTTGGGAGAGGTGTGCCGGCACCACTTGGATTTTCTGAGAGGAGAGAAACACATCAGAAAGGCACAAAAAAGTTACTCCTACAGAGAACTGAGGAGGACATGGTGCATGGGACACCCAGAAGTGAATGCAGGGAGAATCCTAGCACAGGAAGCACACCAGCCACTGGCTCAGGCACATCTGTTTATCAGCAGATGAACTGAAAGAGGTCAGGCTGAGACCAAAGCTTGTGGGAAGTTAGGAAACCAGACTTCCCAATGAGCCGAGACTTGACAACAGAAACAAAAAAGCTACACACAACCCCTTTTCTTCTTAGAAAAGGGTAAAGATTGTGTGCTTCCTTTCAGCGCCCAGAGGCAGAGGTGCTGTCAGCCCAGACCGTTCCCACGTGCTGCGTGACACAGCGAGGCAGAGCACAAGGCAAGGAGCGGTGCTGAAATTTACACGGCTACCCAGGCAATCCCTGCTTTTAAGCCAGAATAGTTAAATGCCAGTATAAATGCAGCCCCCAAGCAGGCAGCCCTCTTGAAACACTGCACAACCACACTCCGTCACAGGAGGAATGGTCTTTCCCGAGACGTGTTAGGAGATGTCCCTTGAAAGGGAACCTAGCACGCAGCTTTCATCAGCAGGATCAGAGAAATCAATGTAAGACCTTTAAACTTGCTGGAGGACAGAAGAATTTTTTCCATGATCAAGCTAAAAAGGAGAAGAGATTCTTACTGTAAATGCTCTTTTATCTCAGCTGACTTCCAACAGCAGAAAACAAAGGTTTCTTCCACTCCAGTCGCTGTTAGGAACTCCAAGGTATAGTCAATCATGGCCACGTTTGCCATCGGTAAAAGAGCCTAAAAAACAGACACACAGAGAACTGACCAAACACTGCAGCTCAGCATCAGCAAGTCTCCCCCAAACTCCGAGCACAAGGTCATTGGCAGCGCCAGAAAAAAAAATCAATGAATAACTGCACTACCTCCTTTCATCAAAAACGTTCAAACTGTTGGGGCGCACCAGGGACGAACCTACTCATAACAGTTTGTGTCAGTTTCTAGTGTTCTACAGGGGACACTGCTCACTTCACAGAGGAAGGCATAGGCAAAACAAAGGTACCACACATAAACCTGTCCTGGTTTTGGCTGGGATAGCGTTCATTTTCTTAGTAGGAACTGGTATGGTGCTGTTCTGGGTTTAGGATGAGAATAATGCTGAGAACACACAGATGTTTTAGTTGCTTCTGAACAGTGCTGACACTAAGCCAAGGACCTGGCAGCTCGTGCTGCCCTGCCAGTGAGGAGGCTGGAGGTGCACGAGGAGCTGGGAGGGGCCAGGGGCAGGACAGCTGGCCCCAAATGGCCAGAGGGACGTCCCGTACCACGTGGAGCTGTGCTGAGCAGTACAAGTGGGGCTTGGTCAGGAGCTGGGGGGCAGCCACTGCTTGGGGACTGGCTGGGCATCGGTCAGTGAGTGGTGAGCATCACTGTGCATCACTTGCTTTGTATATTTTTGTCATTATTAATATTCTCCCTTCCTTTTCTGTCCTATTACCTGCCTTTATCTCAACCCATGACTTTTACCTTTTCTCCGATTCTCTCCCCCACTGCACAGGGAGGGAGGAGCAAACGGCTGCGTGGTGCTGAGCTGCCTGCTGGGTCAAACCACAACAAAAGCTCTTCCGTGAGGACTCAGCTAAGCCCGACCAGAAAACTCACATATCCTAGCGCGTCGCTTCCCTGACTCAGGCTTCAGCTGCTACAAGAAAAACCTGTTGGACGTGAGCGATGGAGGCGCAGGAGTATGAGTGTGTATGAGTGTCTGGGGGGAAAAGGGGGGGGGGAAGATGCGATCTAAAGTGAATTGAGTATTCTGATTTAAGATTCAGGCCATACCTTTAAACACGGTTACTGATTTACAAGCGAATGAGCGCTTACCATCCTTTGGCTTATTTTTTGTCCTGCTTTGTTTCAGACCTGATGCCGCCTGTGCAGCTGTGACCGCCACAAGCCCGTAATTAGCGGAGGAGGTAGGCTCACTGCCCAGACCTGGAAGCGATCCTTCCTTCCACGTACAGCTCTCCGATTTGGGTACCTAACACACTTTTCCACTCGCTTTCCAGCCCCGTTCTTTTCCTTTTCCCACCCCCGCGCCCGCCGCTGCCGCACGAGCCGAGCAGCAGGCCCCAGGCCGCACGCAGAGCGGCTCCCCCCGGCTCCGCGCCCCAGGGAAGGCGGCGGGGCCCTGCAGCAGCCCGGGGGCCGCGCTCCCCCTCACGGCCCGGCCCGGCCCCGGGGCCGGCTCTCACCCGCGGCCGGTCCTTGGAGATGGGGAAGAAGCGCCGGTTGAAGCTGTCGGCCACCAGCACGGCCTGCAGCGGCGGCGGGGGCTCCTCCTGCGGGTCGGGGCCGCGGCCGGGCCCCGCTCCGGCCCCGCGCCTGGCAGCGCCGCGGGCCGCCATCTCCTCACGCTGCCTCCTCGCTTCTCCCTCTCACTTCCGCTTCCGGGCCCGCGCCGGAAGCAGCAACGGGAGCCCGGCGGGGACACAACGGCGCGAGGGCGGCGGGGAGCGAGCTGCGCGGGGAGGGGGGCGCGCATGCGCAGTGCGCGCGGGGGGGCGATGAGGAGGGGGGGTTGTGAGGGGGGTCTCCTGTGAGGGCCCCCTGAGGAAGGCTCCCCCGCAGGAGCTCCTGTTCTGGAAATAATCCTCTTTCTGTAATTTACAGCTTCACTGTGTGTGTTTGTGTAACCACCACGATGGCGGGTCCGTCCCACCGTGCCCTGCACCCAGCACCAAGGGAGGCCCAGAGAGGGACCTCTGTCAGGGACCCAGAGAGGCTCAGAGGTCCCCTGAGGTGCTTCCCCTGAGGAGAAAAGGCGGCGTGGTTTGTGGCATCATGTCGTCCTCCCCCTCTGCCTCCTCACCAGCCTCTCCCGGCTCCTCGTTCTCCCTCGCTGCCCACAAACCACCCTGCCGTGACGCCCTGCGCTGCTCCTCGCTGCTCTCATCCGCCAGCAGCTCCGCACCCACCCGCCCGCTGCCCACCCAGAGGCTGATCCACGGTTCGGTTGCCATCTGAGAAAGAAACCCCGGGCACTTGCATCCCCTCCCTCCGAGACAGGGCCCTTTCCCAGCGTGGGATGTGGTACACATTTATCAGCCCCCACACACAGCGTGGTCTATCCACCCTGCTGACAGGAAAATGAAGGGAGGCACAACGTGGGCATCAGGCCTCCAATTCTGTCCCAGCGTTGTCCCCTCAGCCCAAACCCTCTGGCTGAGGGGTCTTTGCTCGATTGTTAGTGGGAAAACTACGTGGTATGCAAGATGCAGCACCCCTTTCCACTGTTTTAATTGCATATTCACGACTGACTTAGTAGGAAACAACTCTTCATCTCCCAAAGGATACTGCAGCATTGGGTATTCCCTGAATTTCCATTTCCCGTTAAAATGTTCAGGCATCGCTTGCATTGTGCCATCTGCCCCCGGTAACTTGTGACTGAGCCCCTGCTGTGCCGCACCTTGTGGCGGAGTTGCTTGACCTTAGAAGTTGTTTGGAATAAAGTGGCAAGGATGGACACGGTGAGAAAATGAAAATGAGCTGCCCTGGAGAAATAAATTGTTCCCATCATGTTCAAAAATAGGTATCCGCATCCCCTCGAGAATCGTGTTGCCACAGCGAAGAAGCTAACCCCAGAAAAAAAAAAGCTCCCAGATGGTTTCAGCCCAGGGGTTACAGCTTGGGGAATTAACCAAGAGGTGGATTTGTCATTGCCTGAGGGCAGGACAGCATCTTCCTTCCTGCCTATGTAGCATTAAGCGCATAAACAGCGCCAGAAATCAGGTCTGATCCAGTGTGCACAGCCACTGCCCGTGTCAGGACAGGGCACACAGAGCTCGGCAGGAGAATCAGCAGATTATCTGGCTAATTGCATCCTGTTCTCTCCAAATGAGGCGACTTTCCAAGACGTTGCCCTGGTAAATTGGCAGGAGCAGGGGAAAGCAAATCAAGGTAATTGCTAATGAACTGAACTCAAAATCAGCCTGATAAATATTCCTCAGGCTTTGCAGAAACATTTCCATTTGGTTTCAGTTGGGACTTGCAGGCCAGTAGCACCCACAACAAATATTTTCTGAAAGTGATATAATTCCAGGGGAGCTTTTAGAATTGAAATTACAAAAAAAAAAAAAAAAATGAAATGAGGCTGTACTGGGTTACACTGAAGGACCACCGAGCCCAATATCCCGCAGTGGCTGGGAAGGGGATGGGAAGCCCCATGGACTGTAGGGTTTTTTCCATCTCCTTCATCCTTCAGAGCATCAATGAGCAAAATATAGCAGCTCTGGGAACAGTGAGCACTGTGGGGATGCTCAGCTCCCTGGGGCATCTGCCTTCCAGTCCCTGACCCTACATGTGTAGCCCTTCTCTCTTTTCTGTCTGTTGTCCTCTCTGATCATTTGGTCGCTCCCTGGCTTTTCCCTCTGTGTAGAAGATGCCCCCTGGGGTATCGTTAAGCCTTGGCAGGCAGCTCCAAATTTGGGCCTATTTTAGACAGCTTTGGGGCTCCACATCCACCCACAGGGACTTGCGGCAGGGGTTCCCGAGGGTGGTGGGACTCGCGGTGAGGAAGATCACGGGAGGTGTGCGTGGGGGAACCATGAGATTATATTGCTCATCATACCTCACCGGCTGCTTTCCCGAGTAGCCCCGGGGTGGCAGTGCTCACACCCAGCTCACAGACACGGTCCCACGCAGGTAACGGTGCTGTGCGGGTTCTGCTGCTCACACTCTGCTCCATCCTGTACTGATTCACCTCGCCACCACACTCAGAGACTGACGGGGCTTCGGGCAGTGCAGGCTCCTCGCATCAGCTCAGTGAGGACAGCCTGCCCGGGGGAAATGAGTCAGTGGCCATCCGGCCTTGGCACACGGTCCTGGAGGCAGCCAGCCTCATGACCCCGGAGGCTGCTCAGTCTGAAGAGCGAGACCCGTTTCCCATCAGGGGATGGTGCTGGAGCTGTCACGGGAACCAGTGCTCCCCGTCACGAGGAGGTCTGCCTCAGCACAAACACCAGCAGACCGCTTTCAGGGGAAAACCACTTCCCGTGCCCTTCCCCTCTTTCTTATTTAGCCCCCACACGTCTCTTTTGGAAAGAAGTGATGGCTGAGCAAGAGAGAAGAAGATGTGTCTTTTGGAAAGCAAAGGGCTGAGCAAGAACTGGGGATTCACAACCACAGCCAAGGAAACGCCACGCTGCAGAGGGTTACAGGGGCAGGATCTGGTGGCACCTGCATCATGAGAAGGGAGCCCACAGTGCCAGGTCAGGGCTGCTGGGGACAAAGAGGGAATTCCCTGGCTCCAAACAGCCAGGATACCCAGGAGAAGATGACTTCATTTCCAGAGCCCCTCAGCTGGCTCCAGCTCCCTCCTACCCAGGGGGGGCCTTATGCCACCGGCAGATATTGCTCTGTTCCTGCTCCCCTCTCGTGTGCGAGGGCAGAGGGCAGGGCTGTTCCTCATCCCTCGTCTTCTCCAGGGGAGGAAAAGGGCTCCTGCAGCCTCCCCTCCGAGAGCAGCCCCAGCCCCGCCTGGAGGAGATGCCGGGGGACCCGCCTGTCCCTCTGCCTGCTGCTGCCGCACCAGATGTGTGGCTTCAGGAAGGAGGCAGCCCCGCTTCCCCGCGTCCCTCTGCCAAAAGCCTTTGATCAAGGCAGGGCTCCCAGCGCTGCTCGAAGCAGAGCCCACGTTTCCTGTAACCCTTCCTTCCCTGCGCACCCGCTGCTCCGTGGGAAAGGCGAATTTACCGGAGGGGCTCCACGTCACCGGGCAGGGCTGGGAACCGAGCAGTATTTCAGTAGCTGTGCCATGGCAAGGATCCGCTCAGCTGCACGTGCACCCCAAGATTTGTTTCAAAAGAGCTTTGTGTTGGGGCTGCCTTAAGATCTAATGAAGGCGGAGAAGGGGAACTTTCTCAGGGAGAGCTCTGCAGCCCCCCTCCATCACTTCAAAGCCAGCGAGAAGTCACCTTATCTTGACAGATGTTGTACACCACGGAGCTGGTTACTGAACTTATGTTTCCCATGGCCTCACTCCAACACTTCTTTTAGTTTGTCGGGGAGATATTTCAAACTGTAACATTGCAGAAAAGTAGAAGGAAGCAGCTAATTAATGACCATTTCCTGGTAGCGTAGAAGTGTTGGCTCCAGCTGTAGCCATACCAAAGAAGAGGGAAAATATTGGAAACCAGAAAGAAATGAAGTTTCAGATTAGAGGTTCCTCTTCTGCTTTTTCCACGACAAAGCAATTAATACCGCTACGGTGCGGTGTGCTAGGCTGTGCGATGACTGTACCCGAGGCGTGCTGAGGAGCTCATCCCATTGCTCCCACTGCTTCCGTCACACCACTGGGAGGACTGGGCAGAGACACTGGGAGCAGCCTCCCCATCCCCACCATGGCAGCGCTGCTCCACATGCTGGCTTTGATGCCCTAAACAGATGAATTATTCCTACTTCTTTCCATCTTTTGGGGATCCATCAGGGTGTGAGGCATTGGTCACGCCACCAGTCCTGAGGTTTGATTCCCGGTGCCCTGAAGTGATCAGGCTGCCTTCCAGCTCGGTGCAGCCACCCGAGATGAGGCGGGACATCGAGCCCTGTGGGGCAGGGATGCACGTGGGACGTGGGGCAGGAATGCACGGCGGCAGGCCTGGCTGCGGCCAGGGCTGCACGGGGGAATAAGGCGAGCCCAAGGGCACCGGCACCGGCGTGACTCAAGGCTGATGCAAGGAGAGCCCGGAGCGTGGATCTCTGCACGCACAGGCAGAGCTCAGCCCCCCGCAGCTGGTAGCTGAGGGAACATGTGTTATCTCTGGGTGATGGGGGTGTTGAGCTGGAAATTTGGTCGGGCTCGTACAGCTGCGGGCAGTCACGGGACGGCCGTGGGCAATCTGCCCAACGCCTGCAGCAGAACCTGCTTCAAACCATCTCCATGTGTCTCTCTGCACAAACAATTGCAAGTAAACCAAGGAAACAGAAAAGTGACAAGCATCCGGACCTCACTCATATCAGACTGCAGCCACGTTAACGGCGCTGCACGGAGCGGGCCCCATTTTTTTTGCAGACGAGGCAGCGCCAGGATTCACCGAGGCAGCGCTCGAGGTCGTTCTCCCCACCCACGGGGAGAGCTGCGGTGTTCTCAGAGCAGGAGCAGATGGTGACTGATGCTGCGTGCACCTCCCTCAGACAAGGAGCCGGCTCTGAACGGGGGATTTTCCATTACTTCAGCTTCCCACCGGCTCGATCTCCTGCCTTTAAGAGGAAGCTGCTCGCTGATGGGAGGATCTTTCTGCACGGCAGTGGCTTGAGACCTTGCTCAGCTTTTAATACACAGCAGCTCTCCTTTGCATCTCTCACGAGGTTTCCAGCTGTCACATGTTGTGTTTTTTGGATGAGGAACTGAGCCCCGGGTTGGAGGCTCAGTTTTTGGGGTCACAGAACAAGCTGGAGGCCAGCCAGCCTGGGCACCATCCTATCCAGTAATGCCAGAGGAGCTGGTGCTGGTGTTCTTTGGCTTTACATCCCCCAGCTCCCCTGCGCCGTGCTCCCGGGCCTGGGGCCGAGGCTGGGCCAGTCTCTGGTTGTCAGCAATGGGCTGGGTTTGATACCTGAGCATTTTGGGGCCGTGCTTTGCGTGAGCGGGGCTGCTGCCCCTGGAGCTGCTTCGTGCTCCTCCAGCACCATCCCACCTCCTGCAGCCGCTGCTGCGAAGGCTCCCGTCCTCCTGCAGCACGTGGCAGCCACAGCACCGTGTTTCCAGCTGACCTGAGGAAGCCACGATGACACACGGCCTTTTTCCTATCAGGGGCTGTGAAATGCCCGGGGGCCTCCCCGGGCTGCAGAGCACGGGGCAGGCACGTGATGCGGCTCCGTTTGGCCAAGCAAAACCACTCCAGACACTGTGCGTTCCCCCCCAGGGACTTCTGTAGCTTCAGCAAGCAGCCCAAAGGCTTCAGCCCGCTCGGTGTTTCTTTTGGGGTTCATCTCCACCGGCAGCCTCGCCTTGGCAGCCCCAGGCTGTGGCCAGGGCCTCGTTCCCAGCCTCTCGGCGTCCCACAGGGGTGGTCCCCATGGTCTCTGCTGATGCCATGCGAGGAGATACGAGCAGGCACCGTGGCCTCCCAGACTGAGAACCATCAGCAGCCTCTGCTGCCTTCTCCCCCAGCCAGAAGGGCGCAGCCAGCCTTGTGCCCAGCTCATTCCTCACCACCGCCATCATTTCCCGTCCCATTGCCAGCTGGGCAGCCCGGGCACAGTGCCGCCTGCCTCCCCCTGCATCCCCAAGCAGGCGACTCCATCCGCACACCATTGCCCTGCCCCATCACCGCCGAGGGCAGCGGGGCCAAACCCCAGCACCTGGCTGTCCCAGCAGGGACAGAGCCGGGCTTGCAGCTTCCCCTTTCTCCCAGTTGGGAAATAACGGGCATAACGCCCATCTAAGCTAGCATCAACAAGTAGTCTCTGCACACGATGAGAGCGGGCGGTGAGAGCACCGATGGCACCCACGGACCGTGTCCCGAGGGAGCAGAGGGCAGCACGGGGGTGTTGCAGGACAGCGGTGCTCCGCAGCATCACTGAGACCACAGATGGATGCGGACACTGCAGCAGACGCAGGAGACGTAGAGACACGGCTCCAGCTTTTTTATCGTCCTGTTGTTTGGCCTTTCCACTGACTTTGTCAAGTAACCGGCCACACAGGACAGCAGAGGCTGAAGCCTGGCTTTTCCCTGCCGTGCCTGCGGGAGCAGGCAGGCTCCGGCTCAGCCCACGCTGCAGATTTCTATCGATTACTCATTAACTGTCGGGGTGGTGCAAGCTGTAGGAACCACACGATCTGTTAGCATGCACACGTCTGTCCCGGCTTCTGCTCTCTGAGCTATGCTTTGCCCTTGGATTGATCCTGTCCTCTGAATTGTCAGGGCTGTAGAAGATCGAACAGTCCAGAGACAAACTGCCTTGAACTGGCTTACTCACTGGATTGCGCTTTAAGCGTTGCAACAGCTTCGAGAGTTTCTGGCTTCTCCCTGTAAGAAAAAATAAATAAATAAATCAGGTTTAGTTTAGTTGCTGCTGGGTGGTATTTGTACCTCACCCTCTCAAAGTAATGTGAAATAAGATGGCGTGCTTTTTCCGTGCTGTCTCCTCCTGACCCAAATGACGAACACCAAACCAAAATGTGATCTGTGCGACACAAGAAATAGGGCAGGGTGATCAAACCTAAAAAAATATAACGTTGTTGTTGCTGTTTGCAGGAGTTTTTGAGGCGAGTACGACACTTCCCAAAAGGAAGGCAGGCTCATCTTGGAAAGGGGATACAAGGGAGTGGTCGGGGCAGCATCTCCAAAACAACAGAGCAGCAATGCCCACATGGCTAACAAGAAGCAAGGATGGATAATTTCCGTGAAAGCTGAATGCACAGGTGTGCTGGGAAATTCATGAACTGCCTGAAACAGGTCCGAAGCAAAAGGGAGGATTCATCTTTCCTCTACTCCAAACCCGTTGCATCTGCTCTCTCCAAGGACACCGGCAGCACAGAGCCTGCAGGGAGCTTTGGGACCTCTTTCTGCAGTGCAGACCACGACCAAACCCATCAGACCCCATAGCTCCTCTGAACTGCAGCGCGCCCAGCCCCGTTCCGTGGTGTAACCAGCAATCATCCATTATGCAACGCCGCTGCTGCCGTTATTGACGTGTGTTTGCAGGAAGCTGGGCTGTGCCTCGCACGTGACAAAGCCAGCCCACTGCTGTCCCGAAATGGCTCGGTGACGGTGGGCTTTGAGGGGGGAGGCATGGCCACCTCTGGCTGCCCTGCGCTGGCTCCTGCCCCCCTCCCCTCTCCTCAACAAGGCATTAACTCTGGAGCCTAAGGATGGCGGACTGAGAGTTGCCATTCGCAGTGATCTCGTTAATGGTTTTGCCACGAATATCTTGCCTTTAAGCTGTGGAGGCAGGCATAAGGCACAAAGAATGAGCAGCGATGTCCCCTCCCCTCTCCAGCTGCAGGCAGCACGCAGGTATTTATTCCAGCAGCGCCGCAGCTCCGAGGCTGGTTTCATTCTGCCGAGCTGCCCACGCGGGTTGGCGGCTCCTAGGAGAGAGAAGCGTGGCCCAGAGGGGCGAAATTGCTGCTTTCCAGAGAAGTGACGTGCTGCAGTGCAGTGGGAAAGCTTTCGGTCTGAGAGCCTGAAGTCCCGAACGCGTGGGATGTGTGGGAGGGGGACGTGGAAAGGATGGGCAGTAACACATTGGGCACAGCACGGGGACAGGGAATCGGGAGCACGCTGACGGGGGCAGCCTCTCCAGACCGCCCTATTCCTGGACTTGTTATTGTCCGCAGTGCTGCAGGCTAAATTTGAGGTCATGGGGACTTTTCCTTGAGCCATCCAGTTCATTCCTGAGTCCTGCGCTTCGTGGCTCAGAGCTCTGAGGAGCGAGAGTGAAGAAGCCCTGGCACGCTCCGCAGGAGGGGCCAAGCCCAGGAAATTCCTGCCAAAAAGGCAAGCCTCGGCAGCCCTGACGGGGCGTCCTGGTGGGGAAGGAGAGCTGGTAAATGAAGGCTGTTGCTCCTGCCAGCGGAGCCTTGGTTTTCCTGGTCAGCCCAGCGATGCCCCGTTGTTGGACCTGGTGGCTCAAGTCAGTTTGTTTTAAGACTTGCGTTAAATGAATTGCTTGCGTTCATTTTGGGGTGGGGGGACTGGATTCTTTCCCCCTCCAGGAAAGGTGAGCGCCAAGTGTTGCCTCCCAGCCCACGGGGTTTGCTGGCCTCTGCTTCGAAAATGCTTCTGACTCTCGGCTCCAGCCGTGCTCTTCCTGCTGCTGTTCGGGGCTGATGGCAGCAAATCCCAGGTCCGGAGCCAGGGCAAGTTTTGAGCCGGCCTTGTTTGTGTAAGAGCTGACATCCCACTGGGGCCAATCTGGGACTCGCAGCGCTAAAAGCATCAGCAGCTGCGGAGCTCAAGCTGTGCCTCCTTGGGCTGGTGGCACCGGTACCTTCATTTCCCCTAGAACAAACACCGGGGGAAACTCGTGACACGCTCGCTGGGGGGATGCCCACACCAGCATTTCCCTCCAGCAGCCCCAGCCACCACGGGGAGGGAGAACGATCTGCTCCAGCAAGGGGACACCAAAATGTAGGCAGGGTGCTGGCTCCCTCGGA
Source organism: Anser cygnoides (assembly GCF_040182565.1). Classification (NCBI taxonomy): domain Eukaryota; kingdom Metazoa; phylum Chordata; class Aves; order Anseriformes; family Anatidae; genus Anser; species Anser cygnoides. The sequence continues at coordinate 17,522,727 of NC_089881.1, read as the reverse complement.
CGAAACGACGCTCTCTGCTCCTCTCTCCCAACACATTTTTCAACCGTTTTCGCACAACGGAGGTTCCCGTTCTTCTTTCCACGTAGGCACAGGATGCAGAGCCCTCGGGTTCAGCTCAAAACCAGCCGCCTCCAGAAGCGGCTCTGACCTCCTCGGCCCAGGGGCTGCCGGCTGCTGGGTCTTCTGCTGGGAACGATTCCAGGTCAAAGCCCTGAAATACAGCACAAGTGATTCACCTTGGAGCTTCAACAGGGTTTTTATTCTCTTCGCCGTTCTCACTTCGTCTTTTCTGCTAGTGCTGTTTGACAGCACCACTCAGTACCTGCGTGCTTATTTACCTCCACGTGCCGGGGCGGCTGATGCAGACAACGGTCTACTTAATGAGCATTCAGAGCCTTACTCTAAATCTTCTCCTACCTTACTCTAAATCTCCTCCTGCCTTAAAACCCCTTTGCTGGGACGTAGCATTTATAAAGCTCGAAGTGCACCTCGCAGCTTTTCCGCCAGTAAAATCCCAGCCAAACCAAGGTGAAATGGCATAAACGCGAGCGCTGGGGCACCAGCCGCAGGAAGATGCAATGGCCACGTGTGCTCGCGGCTGCTGTGCCTCTGCTCCCGTCCCAAAGCAGCAGGGCACCCGCAGCACGGCTGACTCCCATTTTTGCCGGAATCGGGGCAGGAGCTCCGCCGAAGCGGCCCTGGCAAGCCTCCCTGCCAGGCGAGCAGCGACTGCGGCGCAAACAGGCGCTTGTTACATAAACCACTTAAGGGAGGCATCGGCCAAAGCCGGCTGCTGGAAGGAGGATGTCAGATGAGGACAGGGTATTGAAGCAGACAACCCGAGCTGCTGCTGCTGAGGTTATTTACAGCCTTTCGGCAGGGGAGAGCGCGACACGGCCGCTTCCCCCGCTGCACGGCTGTAAATAACCTCACCAGCAGCAGCAGGTGACAATGCTGGTGCAAACCAACACCGGGGCAGCGCCCTGCGGCGAAACCTGCGTGGGGGGAACAGGGAGCCACCGCCACCACCCCGCAGCACCGCACCGCGGCCCCAGGCTCTGCGGGGGGACCTCCTTCCCAAACCACGCCGCCATCCGTCCCCCCCGCTCCACGCAGCGCGCGGTACCGCACTGCGTAGCATTGCGTTGCGTTGCACCGAGTTGCTCTGCGCACTGCGTTGCATTGCACACGCACGCATTGCATTGCACACACACACACACACACACATTGCACAAGCAAACATTGCATTGCACACGTGCATTGCACTATTGCGTTGCACACTTGCATTGGATCGCACATTCGCGTTGCATCGCACACGTGCAGTGCAGACTTGCAGTGCGCACGTGCATTGCATTGCATTGCACACTCGCATTGCACACTTGCACGCCTGCAGCCCCTCGGCGCGCGCCCCACCCGCCGCCCGCCGGCGAACGTTCCAGACCCCCCACGCTGCGGCACCAGCGGCGGGAGGCCGGGCTGCCGAAATGGAGGCAGCCCCCCCTCCCCGCCGGGGAGCATTCTGGGAAATGTAGTCCCCCGCCCTCTCCCCTCCCTCACGCCGCTGGGAGGTGGGCGCGGCGGGAAGGACTACACATCCCATGGGGCTCCGCGAGGGAGCTGCCTCCTCACTCCCCCCTCCCACCCCCCCCTTCTCGCCGCTCATGCGCCCTGGAGACGCCGGAACCGCTATAAGGGATGTGGTTGGGCTCCGCGGGCGCGGAGGGGCAGAGCTGCGGCGGGGGCAGGCGGCGGGCGGAGGTGAGGGGGGGGGAAAAGGGCCGGCACGGGGACTCCTCTGTGGGGCCGGGGGGGTCGCCGGTAGGGCCCGTCCTGTGAGGGGGGCGGCTGGGCAGGGTCCCCCTCGCACCCCTGAGGGGCTGGGGGTGGTCTCCGTGCCGGTTTTCCTGTCAGCTTCTGCCCCCCGGGAGGGCTGAGGGGTGCCCGCAGCGCCGCTGAGGTGGCTGCTCCCTGTGAGTGTCCGTGCCGAGCCCCAGCTCGGAGCCTCCTCGCACGGGCTGTTTGTCTCCACGGAGCGCAGGGTGACCGCCTGAGGTGGTGGGGGTCTGCTTGGCAGGGCTCTGCGCTGCTAAGCTCCTGGGTCTGTGCAGTTTTGGGCCTTTTTCAGGGAATTTCAGGGATTTTGGGGGATTTTCAGGGAAAACTTGGTCTTCTGAGACTAGTCCCTTAATATTTTACCTAAATACTGCAGTTATGGTTATGCATTTTGACATTCTAAATGAATATTTCACTGCTCTAAGCAGGGAAATAAGCTAATGCTCCGTTAGAGTCACTGTACTCTTTATCCACCTCAGGGTATGTTTAAACTAGTTCAGAAGAAGCTGGTCTTGCGTGGGCTCTCAAAGTCACATTATTAGTTCTATTTTTAACAAAGCTCCTTTGCAGTTGTTTCCTGACTTTATCTAAGCTTTAAAAGCAGTTGAGTAAAAGTAACTAGTGTGTTGGGCATGGCATGTAATGAAGTTGAATTTGGTTCTTTTCAGATTATTGAGGCGCAAATCCACGTGTAAACCCTGGCGTTTACAGAAGATGAAAGACATCGACATAGGAAAAGAGTACATTATACCCAGTCCTGGGTATAGGAGCGTGAGGGAGAGAGCCGACTCGGTGCAGCATGAAGAACAGGAAGGGTCAAAATTTCAGCATGCTAAACATAAGGTCAGTTTATTTTGTCATTGTTTTGCTGTCCGTGCTCATTAAATTACATGCAGCAGCCTTTTTGCTGTGCCAGCTCAGCATAGATTTACTACCTTGAAGGTCAATAATGAATATTCTCATTGGTGTGGGAGAGGTCATTTCAAGGCGTAGCGTAGCTAGCTACCTTAGTAACAAATTTGAGCGCTTATTAAACATTTTTAACTTAAACGTCACCTGACTAAAAGCAAAATACACTTTTCCTACTATTCAAATTTCAGTTTGAATCCAGATATTGTAAGCTGTTGTAGTTAAGAGAATCATTATAACCACGTAAGAACAGTGAAGAGCTCAGCACAAATCACACACTATTCAGTGTTGGCAGCTGAAAAAATTCTTAATCATGCCATGTTTTTCTCAAGGATTATTTCTGAGACAGATGTCTAGCTTGCTCTAGATGCAAGATCCTTACTTTTTCCATCTGGATGGAAGTAATCTGTATTGAATACTGTTTTTTATGCATCTGTACATTTTATGTGGTGTGGTACAGTCATAATTACTTTCTGTAATTTAAGAGCTTGATCTTGAAATAACTACTGGCTTACAGCTTGTATGTTGTTCTCAACATCTAATTTTTAAAGCTTGTTCCCACTGAAAGAGTGCATGCATTAGAACTTAAGTGCTGTAGGGCAAATAGATGTTCAGATAAATGGAAACACCCACACAAATGGTGAAAGATATGGTCTGGAACTAAGAACCCATACTGGTTAAAGAAGATTAAAAATAAAGAAGATTAGTAATATTAGCTGGTCTGAATACTTGTACTGGAATATTTTCTTGCGTGTCCTGTTCCTAACCTTTCCAAAAACCACTAAAATACTAATGTAGAACTGTCTGAAGCCAAGGTCAATACTGCCTGCCTGGCTTTTTTTGCAATGACGAGGTGCTTGCAAAATACTTCCTGGGCATTTCGTATGGATTACCTGTGACAGCCCCAGTCTGTGAGGATTGGAAATGGGGGAACTTGTCATATTTATATGGAAGAACTGTGAAGACTTTTTTTAAAAGGCTTGTGTTTTGCTGCATTATACTGGGCACTGAGACAGAATTTACTTCAGATCAAGCTCACCTTGTTTCACTGGGGCTTCAGGGGTTTTGCCAGGTATTTCTGAATACGGGTTCAGTGCTGCACTGCTGCTCTTTGAGGTAGGAGTGATCTGCTCTGCAGCAGGCAGAGTGCGGTTTGTACTCGCAGGCTCTGCAGCTTCTGGTGTCCCTACAGGCTCTATGACTCAGCAGACTATCGCTGATGTACAGAGGAAGGTAGAGTGATTGCATTAGAGCAGGCAGTGATGCAGAGCCGGGAGCCCTTCGGAGTCACAGTGCAGCTTTTCGACAGCATTTATTATGTTGATGTCATTGGCTTGTCACCCAGTGTACGTTGTCCAGTAGCAAATCTGCACTGTCAAATTACTGGTGACAACAGCGATGCCATTGGAGGGCAGCTCCGTTTCCCAACCAGTGGGAGGGGGGTTAAGCAGTAATCATGGCATGGTATCTCTCTTTATTGGTCTGCATCATCTAATTGTGCTGCCTGCTTTAACTTTGGAGGACAAAATCCTGAAAGCTGGCTAAGGTCCTTGTAACGTGATTTACCTCTAAACGTTTCAAATGAATGAAATGAAACCAGCGTTTTTTATTTTCTGAAGGCTGGAAGTAAGCAAAGTGCTGCGTACTTGTACAGCATGACATTAAAATCTCTGACTTGGAGGCACGTTCATATCAGCTGAATTCTGTTGCTGTGGTCTTTTTTTTTGCCTCTGTACCTCAACCTGATTTGGTGCCAGTGACTACAGTTAAGGGTGGTAGGCCCAGATAACACTGAGGGGCAGGGATTTTGTAAAATTTGTGGTTACTGATGCAAAAAGAGGTTGGTCCCTGTTCTTACCTAGAACTTTATTTAGAGGAATTAACCTAATTATCTTATTAAGGAAACTGGCTAGTTCTGACAGATGGGCACTGTGTTGTGGTTTTGCTCGCTAGCTGTTGTGTTTGATATTGCCAGGGTTGAGTTAACTTATCTCAAACACTTGGACTCCTTGTTTTGCTAGCTTTATAGCTTGGGTGTATATAATCCATAAACAGCACTGAACTTATTGCTGAGTGTCAGTGAGATTAAACCCTGCTTACTTGCAAAATATTGAGGCTAAGGGGAAGAGCTGTCTTGACCTTGTCAAAACTGTGCTCATACTTGTGTGTACAGTTGAAATAAGTTCTCATTTCTTCCTTTAGTTGAAATAAGTTCTAGTTTCAGCAGGTTTCTTGGCCTTAAAGCTTCTTTGGATGTTTTCTACCTTTAACAAGAGTAAGTGAAGTCTTCACTTTCATAAGGTTGACCTTTGTCTGTTAGTCAAACACTTCCTCTCTGCTTGTAACAATAAAGGATAGAAACTGTAGCTCAGCTGTTACAAAAAGCAGTACTTCAAGGCAAAAGTGACAATGTCCTTTAGTACTTTATCCTTTATGAGCCCTGGGATTGGGTCAGGTGCTTAAGCTGGTTTATTGGGCACATGTTGTACGCATTGTTACAGCTGGTGTCAGAACGCAGTGGGAAGTTGATGTGAGGAGGGAGGGCAGGACTACAGTGGTGCAGATGGAGGGGTTAAGCGGTGGTGGAACTGTCACTTGGGCAACTGAGAGTCACGATGGAGAGACCTTGTGGAACGCAAATTTCCTGGAGAAAACCTGGTTGAGGATTTCAAAGAGCATGTTAGATAGGTACATCATACATCAGAGGGAGATAGAACTGCGTATTTCTTTCTGAAAAAGGTAAAGGAAAACTACCTGAGTCAAGGAGCAGCAGTTAATGGCTGGTGGGGGTGACAGCTTCTGGCAGGGCCACAGGGACATGTCACTGATCAGTAATGTGACTTAACAGTTTCCTGTTGCATGTATTACTGTATTTTTATACCTCTTTCTTAGCTTGAAGTTGACAAGACTAATTGATTGCCTGGTCAAGATTTTTGTAGGTGAAACCTATTCTACCACTGAGGCAAGGTCCCAAAACTTCATGTTCCTTGCTCTGTCTTACATAAAGGTTATGTTCAGCTTTATGCTTTGTCTTGAAACCTCCACATTTGTTCAGGCTTCCTACTGATAGAAACCAACAGTGGGTGTTCGTGACCATAGTGGAAAAGAACTTGGAATTGCTTCTTTAGAAGCTCACATGCTGTTCAGTCACAGCCTTGAAGATCGCTTTGTTGAAAGATAGGACGTTTTTAAGCAAGCTTCCTAGAATAACAATTGAAATCATTGCCATATAAGTAGGTCTAATCTAACGTTTCCTGGTGCTTAATGGGAAAGTTGCTATAGAAATTTAGACCTCTGAAATAGTTAGGCACTCTGGGACTGAAATTCAAAAACAGTTTTTATTCATGAGTAAGTATCTGCAGTATGCTTTTAACAATTGATTTTTAGGTCTTTGTTGGAGACCTTAATACAGCTTATAAAATAGTCTTAACTACATGTTCCCAATGCATAATACTGTGCTAATTGGTGTTATTGTATATGGAGGCACTGATCTTCTGAATGAAGATAACGTCTAGATGTACTTGCTGCTGAGCACTATAATTGGTAGACTTCACCTGTAAGAATGAAAACTTACCAGTGGATGAAAATTAAAGAATGCTTTTGAAATACTGATTTATACTTGTACCGTTAGGACTTCTTGTTCCCAAACACTTGTGTTCTTCAAGTTGTATCTGGAATAATTGTATTTAGTTCTAATGGAAACATCGTGCCCTGAGAAGCAGGGCAGACCCCACTGTGTCCATAAAATATACTATAAAATGATGGATGAGGAAGGGAAACTTGTTCTGAAAGTGGTTTTGGAATAGACTAGTCTCAAATGTAGACTTCTGTGCGTGTTTTTGTTGGAACAGCAGGCAAGCGCGTACTTTGTTCTCCTACCCCATTCCATCTGGAACAACAAAAGAGAGGAAGAAGTTTATTCTCATGATACGCAATGCTTATGAGAACCCAATTACTGAGGTTCTAGTCCCAATGTTAATGCTAGAGCATGAATGTACAAACTGTACTCCAAGCTGTCACTGGAATATAGAGTTTGGGATTAGATTCTTGCTGCTGGAGCATAGTGACTGTCTACAGCATCTGTGGTAAGCCTCAAGTTCATATTGTTGCATTACACTGGGCACCACTGAGCTATTCAGGTTGCTTGAAACAGGCAGGAAAAATGTGTTGCTAACTTTAGGTATGGGAAGCACTACTAATATTCCTGTCCTCATCTTGATCTCTTATTTTTCAGGTGTCTCTGACAGCTTTTTGCCAGGCAACAGAGAATGTGATCAGGACTTGCTGGAGTTGATGTAAATCCTTCAAGCACTGGTAGCCTTGAAGTGATTTATCACTGGCTGTCCAACAGTCAGATCAGCTCTGCCTCTCAACCTCTGGAACATCTGGAGTGTCTGAACAACTGGGTTGAACACCCTGAAAATAGGGATGTGAATGTAGCCTGGGTACTAGTGCCTTGGCACTCCGTGCTTGGAGCAGCCTTTCTAGGCAGCTTAGCTACAAGCTTTTAGTTGGAGCCAAAGCTGCTGGATGTTTGCATTTTCTAGAAGCCTTCATATTTTCATGACCTAATGAGCACAAAACTTTAAGAATCACAGGCTGAGTGGGCTACTGGGGGCTCTAGGCTCTTGTGGTCTCTACACAAAGATATTGCTTTATGGCTGGCTCAGAGGTTGTGGTTAGAAGCTGTGGTAGTTTGAGCTGATGCCAACGTTCACTGCATGACAAGGTAAAACTGCAGTTGACTACTTGATCAAGATGGCTGGCAAAATGTTAGAATCATTTTAACTGTCACCCAGCTGACCATATCACTGGCTGTGCTGGGAGAGAGATGCAAGAAAAATAGATCTGGATGTTTCTGAAACTTTGTAACAGCTGCTGTTATACTACTTGCTGCTTGAGAATCTCCTGTCTGTAAACGATAGACTGCACACAAGTGCGATATTAGATGCCTTATTTTCTCAGATCATAGCTGTGTAGAAGGCGAGGGGGTAGTTTTACAGAAACATTACCTCAGTAATGTTAAAAAACCTGACACAGGTACAGATGTATAATGAGATCTGAGTTTGTATAGTTAATGACTTAAATGTAGAACTTGAAATTCAGCTTTTTAGTGTAATGCACAGTCTGACTGCAAGAGATACTTATTTCCTGGAGCTATTTTGATAACAATTAAGCTTTTAAGCTTCCATTTTCTGTATTGTCATTCTACTTTTCTACTAAGTAAAAAGAAAACTGCCCTTTGATGTTTGGAAGCCTTATACGAAAAGCTACGCTAGGTGAAGTATGATCCTCTGTGGATTCTGCTTTGGTATATTCTCCTGCTGTGAACGAGTTGCTGCGGTGTAAGGGCACTGATGCAATAAGTGTGTGATAAGCTCACATAATGAGTTCAATAAGGCAAATTCTAGATAAGTGCCTATATACCAAAGGCAGACTTCTCTAAATGTTAATTTCTATTTAAGTGTCAAAGGGAAACAAAACTTTAAACTCTACCTTGCCAATATTTATCCTTAAGCTTAAACACAATTAGACTGTGTGCAAAGGCAAAAATTCATGCTACTTTCTACAGATTGATTAATTGCATGTTATGCCCAAAGATTGAAGCAAACTATCTTGATTAGTCATGTTCTCTCATGCTGCTGCTCAGGTACTCTCTAATTTGACACGAGAGATCCCTGAGTTGGTGCCTGGTGAATATTTTAAGACAAACCTCTAACCACCTGGAGGACAGCACAGAGGTTGCATCACTGCCTCAATTTATGTACATAGAGCTGAGAAAGGAGCACAATAGCTTATTGAAAGTTTACCTCGAATTTAGAGGGGGGAATCTACCTATATCTGAAAAGTCTTATACTTATTACTAAGAGGAATAAAAATGCAAAATCTTTCACTGGGCAGAGACGTGCTAGTGGAACACCAATATTCTGGCTAATTCATGGCTTCTACTTTGTCAGCTGTCTTTAATCCTTTTTCTAAATCTTAGCCACGTGATTAAAATCTTAACCACGTAATTAAAGCCTTGAATCTGGCTACTTGCTGCCATTGTCTTTTACTGCTGTCTATTGCTGTTCCTTTGTCAAGAGCAGATTTGTAAAACAGTCTGCTCATGACTGAAAGTGGGCAGGGAATATAACTAACTTCCTTTGAAGAGACGCTGCAAGCTTTCCTTTATTGTAATGTTCTGTATTAGTGCTTGAGCCACTGCCCTATGGCTGTCATAGGAACTCACAGTATCACAGATTTCTAGGTTGGAAGAGACCTCAAGATCATCGAGTCCAACCTCCGACCTAACACTAAGTACTCCACTAAACCATATCCCTAAGCTCTACATCTAAATGTCTTTTAAAGACCTCCAGGGATGGTGACTCCACCACCTCCCTGGGCAGCCTGTTCCAATGCTTAATAACCCTTTCGGTAAAGAAGTACTTCCTAACATCCAACCTAAAACTCCCCTGTCGCAACTTTTGCCCATTCCCCCTCGTCCTGTCACCAGGCATGTAGGAGAACAGACCAACCCCCACCTCTTTACAGCCTCCTTTAAGGTACCTGTAGAGAGCGATAAGGTCACCCCTGAGCCTCCTCTTCTCCAGGCTGAACAAGCCCAGCTCCCTCAGCTGCTCCTCGTAACTCAATAGCATAGACTTAAATAGTGCCAGGAGGATTTAATGGATCTGGAGAACTTAACCTGAAATGAGACAAAACCTGTTCATGCAGGGAGTTCTGATGCTCTGAGACACCGAGATGGTTGTTAGTCTTTGAACGCTGATATCCTGGTGCTAAGGAGTAGCCTGGGAGATCCTGCTGTGACCAGGCTGTTCCACAAACAATCTATATTTTGATCCTATTCGAGGACTAAGGTTAAAAGTATGTCAGTCAACTTATGCTTGGAGCCCTGAGGTATTTTTCAGATTACCGGTTCATTTGCCAATTGGGTGGGGTGTCCCTTGCTTGTGTTGGTATAGGAAGGAGAACTGAGTGAAAGGCTGTATCAGGCTTGATAAATGTTATGATGTCAGGGCTTGTGCTCTCATTCTTTGGTGGCTTCATGCCACAGCAGTTTGAGTTTCTGGATCTTCCTGGTGTTGTCCTAAATTGATCTGATATTTTCTCTTGTGACCTAGCTCAGGCATAGCCTGAGCAAAGAATTAGTGGAAGAACAGCAGCAGCAGTTTGCACGTGGTTCAGGGTAATAGAGCTTACCTGAGCCAGTCAGGAACCAAATCCTCAGCCTGTGCTGTGTCAGTACGATCTGCTTATTGAGGTGTTTCGTGGCTTTGTGGTCAGAGCGTGTGTAGGTTGCTAGTTCTGAGGGGAAACTTATAGTTAAGGCTGATGACTATTTCTCATTCTGCAGGGGATCTGCTGTTACTGCATGACAGCATGCATGAACTGTCCAGCTTCAGTGCTGCATGATGAGTGTACAGCCTCAGTTCTGAGTGAATCCCATACTGGTTTGTATGTGAAATAGAAGACATGGATTCGTGCACACCAGAAGCCTGAGTCGGGGCACAGCTGCTGTTTAAAAAAAAAATCCTAAAATAAATGTGACATGGCAAACCTCATTTCTTGGATTATAGGAATAAGTGGGTTTGCCAGGGAAGAGTTGAGAACATCTCACCTCAGCGCTAATACTTACCGGAATTCAAGGGCAAGGTCAAATAAGCAATGTTCCTAGGAAAAATGAATGTACCTGACCTCAGCAAGGACTCTGTGTGCATCAAGAAGTGGTTAATATTCAGGCTCATCACAAACATACCTACGGTGATCTTATCAAGGCTTTGTAGCCAAACAGTGGTGCTAAGTGCTACTGGGAGACTTCTGCTCTAACGTAAGCGTGCATAAACTCAGGCTAGCTTTGAAATCATGACTCAAACACTAATTCAACTTCTGTTAGTTCTACCTCAGACAGAACTACAGAGTTCTAATTCAGAGAATATTTTAAGCACTGGATCACCTAATTCTTTTCCCTGTGTGCCTGACTACTCCTGAGCTGTGTTACACTGGTCCTAGCTTCCCATTTACCTCTTCTTACTGGGAGCTTGAAGGTAGGAGTTTGGAGGCCTTCCAAGCTCTGCCTTGTAAATGTAAGAAGTGGGAGTTCCTATTCTACAGCATTGCCAGCTTGGTGTTCTTTACCACTTGAATAAAACAATTTTAACTCTGTGTAATATTAAATCAGCCACAGTAGCTTTTGTATTCTCTGTCAGCTGTGAGGACTAATGTCTTCTCCCGTGTCTGCTCTAGTTTCCTGTCAGGTAGCGGAGGAGATGCTGCTGCTGCTTCCCTGCAGTGATCTGAGCCCTGGAAGATCATCTGCTTTACAGAAGAAATAGTAATTGTTTGGCTGTTGGGATTTGGTTTGTATGTTGACTGCATAGCATACAAACCAAATTCTTTCTCTGCAAGAGGAGTAAGGGATGGAAAATCTGTTTTGTTTGGCCTCCAAGCTTGTCTGGTTTTGCTGTTCTCATCTGATATGACAATTGTCAAACCAATAAATTGTTACCATCTCTGCTAAATATGAGACTGCCTGTGTGAAAGGCTAGGATCACACTCCTTCACATCAATAGCACAGCTGCTTCTGTTCTCTTCACCTGCTTCACCATCTTCACAGAAATAAATGCCCCTGTTCTCTGCTTAGAAGGAAACATCTAAAAAGCTGCCGTTTCCCTTTCGCTTGCCTTTCTGCATAATCTATAGAAAACAGGGGCGTCAGGAAGACCATCTGTTTTGGTTGCATCTGACTTCCTGTGTTTGGCAGCTTGGCTCTTAGGTTTTGAGTTTTCATGACCTTCCTATGCATCTTGCTATAAAAGGTTATGAATTTGGTACCCCTGTCTCAGCCTTTCTGCCATGACATCTCAAGCAGACTGTGGCCCCTTTCTGGCTCTGCCTCCCATCACCACATGTGCGTGCCATCCCTATGACCAGTTTGGCCTTGTACCAGGGAGTCCTGCTAACGGGTGCTGGAGGCTTTTGTTGCTCCCAATTTGCAGGAAGTCAGGGGGCAGGTGTGCTGTGGGAGCAGCACCAGCTCTGCTTATCTTTCTCTGCCTGCGTGCTGGCCGTGGAGGTAGAAGAACAAGACAAGAATGTGTGTGTAGCGATACTTCCCCAGGGTACTCAGTAGAATACAGCCAGGGATTGCCGTTAGGATTAAAAACTGAACTGTATTCCTCACCTAGATTCCCTTGTCTGTTGAATCCTATCAGTCTGCACCTGCGTGTGCCACAGCTTTAACTAAAGTCGAGTGCAGGACCCTTGCCCTCTGTTACAGGCGGCCTGTGGTTACAGAAACTTTATTTGCAGATGACTAGCTGTGAATAAAATGCTGGGTAAATGATCTCTGTTGCTCTCTGTCACATGTTTAAGTGAGCCATGATGTATTTCTCCTGTGTGAGTTCAATTCTCCCATCTTTAGTCCATTTATATGCTTGATCTTTACAGCATCCTTTGATAGAGAATTCAGAATTTAAGCATCCCTTGTGTGAATAGCGTTAATTTCACCGAGTGTTCGGATTCTTTTGTTGTTAAGATCAGTCGGTGATCATTCCTTACTTCTCTTCTTCATGTCATTCATGACTTTACGGGCATCTCAAGTACCTTATCTTTGTTCCTCTCCTTTACTAGCTGAAAAGTCTTAAATTTCTGCTTCTGTGGAAGCTGTTCCCATCCTAACTGTTCTCATTGTCCTTTGTAGAAAGTCATTTTAAGTATAGCACTCTTTCTGAACTAAGCGATGGGGTACTGACTGGTGTTCAAAAAGGGGGCAAACCCTAGGTTTTGGAAGTGGTGTGGTATTGTTCATGCTTTCTTCATTGTCTTTTTGCCTTTATGATGATGCTGAGTAGTGAACTGTTGTTTTTTAAGAAATGACTGGTTTTTTTTTGTTTTCTCCTGGTTAGTGTTAATCTCTAATTTAGACTTGTTTTTGTTAACGTTTCTTTGGAGTTATTAATATAGGGTTTTACCATCAGCTACGTGGCTTTTATTGGTATGCTGAGAAGTTGCTGAATTACAAGAAGCTCTTGATAGCGCAGCCGTGATTTACGAGGCACATGTTTCAAGAGCAGTGCTGGAGCCTGTCACATCACATTGCTAAAGACTTCTTCAGGATTTTAGTTTCCGAGAAAACTGCGTATACAAGCAGGCGCTCAGGATATCACCAGTTGATGAACACTTGAAAAAAGGATAGGGGTTCATAAACTTATAATTAAGTGTTGGGCTTGTGACTTGTTTTTCTACTTCAGCTTTTACTCCAGAAATGCGCAGTAGAACTGCTTAGGAGTCTCACTTGTCCCTGCTAAACTGTAGGCTTTGGAGACTTTATAATATGACACAAAACTGTAATCTTTCTTGTACAGTAGGGTGGTGCATTTATTTCTTGATAATCATATGTATAGGATTTTGGCAAGTTTGCCAAGATTGAGTTGCAGAATCTTCTCAGCTAGGGGTTTGTGCTTATATGCCCTGTGTGTCAAGAGATTACAAAGGCCTTTAAGAAGCAGTGCCCTAGTCCTTTATCATTTTTTTTTTTCACATTTGCTAAGACAATTCTGTTGAGCACTTTTGGAGAGTTTAATTGTTTTTCACAGTGAGTGTTTAAGAACGTTATCTTTGGACTCCTTAAAAACGCAGGATCTTGCAATTGTGCTTTCTTATTAAAAATATTCTCACTTGTAAGGTGATAAACAACTTTACTTTTATCCTGATGTTTTTGCATTTGGGAGACTCCTTTTGGACTCTTTCTGTGTGCTCTGAAAAACAATGAATCTGCAAATAGCCTATGGCATAGTATAGTGTCAGCAGAGCAGGGTGTTTGGGCAGATGTGCCTGGGGCTCTTGCAAGTGGCAGAGTGTAGCCAACTAGCTATGAATTCCTCCGCTGTATCCAGGAAAGTGGTCGTGCACAGCTTTCCCCCTGCTGAGTCCTTTGAGACATCTTTGGCAGCTCCCATATTAATGCTGATTAAGGGAGATTTGGTAAGGAGGTGTGGCCCTTAGTGAGTCAGTAATTTAACAGAAATTGAGAAATCTTTTATTTCCGATTTTGTTACATATTTTGAGGCACTCCATGTGTCAGAATCTTGTCGTGTTCTTTTGTTTTCTAATTATCCTGGCTTGTTATATAATCATGCTTTAGATTTAGATCATGTTTTTTGGGACACGGACCATGGGTTGTTGACAAAGTTGTTAAATGGTGCTTAGGCACTATTTAAGCACTTGGTTAAATAAACAAAGGGCAGATTTATACTGTCATTATCGATTTCCTGCTCTCGCCCTTCGCATGAATGGAAGCTAATTGTCTTAATGTGCTATATGCTTTGATATTAACATAGGATAGGTGAAGTCTGGCAAAAAATTATGCAGTGCAAGGTTAGGAATCGATTGCTGGCAATTGATGGCCATTTAAGGCTTTGGATATTGTGTTTTTAGGAGGCTGCAAGGCAGTTACAGTTGTTGTTTAAAAAAATAATGAAATAACTTTGCCCTGGGAAGGCTGCTAATAAGGACAAGCATGGTACCTTGGCAGGGTGGTGGGAAGAGATGATCTTTACAGATTCTCTGGTATCTTTGTTTGCAAAATGGCCAGGGAGATTTTTACCCCAGAGTTCACAAAGTAACTCAATTTCAAAGAAGCAGAAAACAAACAGATAACGGGACTCTGCAATAGATGGCCCATTAAGTTAGCAGGACCAGTAGTGAGCCCCCTGCAAGCGTTAGATAGCAAGCTTATCTCCTGAGATACTTTTGCCACATCTAGCTTCTGATCAAAAGACTTGTTTGAACTCTGCAAAATTTTGGCTTCTCCATATCATTGCTATTTACTTTCTCCTGTTAGATTAGAACGTAAAGTCTGCCTTTTACTAGGGCTGTGGGAAAACTCTCCTAAGATAAGGCTTGCCTTGCCTTTTAAATGGTTGGTAATAAAGTTGCTGAACCACAGAGAAGTATGGCTGGGAGCAGGAAGAATTGCCATCTTTGTTGTTGCCTTTAGGGAGAAAGAGAAAAATCAGGAAATGTGATAAAGTACATATCGTTCTGCATAATACATATTTTTCTTTTGATGTAACCCAAAGTATTTTTGAAAAAGTTTACTAGAATTCTGAAAATAATCTGATTTTTCTTTGGATAAGAATATCTAAATTATACTAAGAGGATGCAAGTTCATCAAGAATGACTTAACTGTACTGCCCATCGTTGATTCCCAGAATTTACAAAGGACTAACGTTGATTTTTTGATTTTCTTCCATCATATTTCCTTTCCCTAAAGCATTTGGTCCTGTGACAATATGCAAGATTGGTCTGTCTATTTATCCTTTGAGTACACAGACACAGTACAGTAACTGGTGTTAACGTACATTATGCACATCCAGGTTGTGTGTGCCTTCCATGTTTTTGCCACCAGGCTGAAACCTGTCCTCTAAGACATCAAATGGCAGTGGTTGATGTTGTTGCAATGGCTTACAGAAGTAAAAGGTGTAAAGTTGCGGGAGTCATGGACTTTAAACACAGCTCTGAACTCTGACTGTTCTTTCTTGTAAAAGCAGATTGAATGCCAGGATGCCTTGGAAGCAGCTGCTCGCGCAGAGGGCCTCCCACTGGATACCTCTGTGCATTCCCAGCTGAGAATGCTGGATGAAGAGCATCACAAGGGCAAATACCACCATGGCCTGAATGTGCTGAAACCCATACGGACTACTTCCAAGTAAGCCTTGAGGCTGCAGGAGAACTGATACAGTATTTGCTTTTCAAACCAGTTAAAAAGTAGATTTGCATCTGTAGTTCTGCTGCCTGGTACTGGAAATGCTGGAATTTGTTTGGCAAGTGCAACTTGCATGGGCCATTTGGAACCCTTGAGTATTTTCAGTGAGAGTAGGCTTTGTTTTTCTCAAGGATTTAAAATTCTGTTTCCTTTCCACTTATTTCTGTGGTTTTTTTTTTTTTTTTTCCCTTTTAGACACCAGCACCCTGTTGATAATGCTGGGCTTTTCTCCTGCATGACCTTCTCCTGGCTCTCTCCTTTGGCCCACAGAGCATACAAGAAAGGGGAGTTGTTTATGGATGATGTATGGTCCTTGTCAAGGCACGAGTCTTCAGATGTCAATTGTAGAAGGTAGAAACATTTTGCTCCATATTATTTTTTTCAAATGCTTGAAATTTTCACAGAGAAGCGCCTATGAGATTGTACCTTTTCTTGCAGTGAAAGTTTCATAACGTGAAGCTTCTGTTTTTCTTAGGCTGGAGAGATTGTGGCAGGAAGAACTGAAAGAATGTGGGCCCGATGATGCTTCTCTCCGGAGAGTTGTGTGGATTTTCTGCCGCACCAGACTCATCATTTCCATAGTGTGTCTGATGATCACGCAGCTCGCGGGTTTCAGTGGACCAGTAAGTAATATCCATCCTTTTTTTAATAACCCCAGAGGGCTTCATCTCATGGCCAACTGTAAAATATTAAGGTTTCATTGCAGGATCACTTAATGTTTTGACTAGCTAGAAATTTTGGGGCAAAATTCCAGAGTGATATGGTATTCCAAGATAGGTTTCCTACAGCTGGAGGATCAGTTGCTGAATACCAAGGCCAAGTTCTTGGAGAAGGGAGGGGGACTTTAGATATCTTGGAGGAAATGCACACCTGTTTTTTCTCTTTGCTTTTGAGTATAGTTTAAAGTTCTTCCTTAACTGGTATGTGGTCTTTTTTGCATAAAATTCTTATGTGCAGGTATTTTATTTCTGTTTTGAAATTCTGTAAGTTTATCTTGTAATAAAAATCAGTCTGATAAAACACTAATCTTAGACTATTGGCATTGATAGCACAGTCTTCAAGAGATGGAACCAAACAATTTTATTAGAGCGCTACTTTTTAAAGTAGCGAGTTTCCAGAGATTTGTGAGTATAGTCTTTCCTGATGCTACAGAGGACGGTCAGACAGGTTTTATGTAGAGTTTGTTAGAGTATGTTATTGCCTTTAGGAACTGCTGCAGTTTGTTGCTATGGGTCGTAATGAAGATAACAACATATGGGACTTGACATTCACACCATTTTTTTGTCACCTGTTTGTTGCACGTGCTGTGCAGATTTACAGTTGAAATTTTGACTAAATTTATTCTCTACACATTTCCCTTGAGGAGTAGGAGCAGTATTACTGCTAGTAGTACACGTTTCAGTGTGCTGGTAAGCTGAAGGTTCATTTCTTGGGTAAGTACACTTGGGTGCACTGTTAGGTGAAATGTCTTTTTAAAATGTTTTCCAGTTTTTAAATGTCTTATCAAAATGTTCTTCTGCTTTTTATACGTCTTTAAAGTTTGCCTTGTTTTATGTAATATGAATAACGAATGTTTCTGTGGTATTGTTTTCATGGTAATAATTTGGCTTGTATTAATTAAAAAATGTCTGAACATACTTCGGTAATAATATATCATGTTTAAGGTTTTAACAGCACTAGCTTTCCCCAAGAAGAGCTTCTGTCATTGTTTCACTACAGGGCTTTAGTAGCTGCTTTTATCTTTAGCAAAGAACTTGCAGCAGGGTATCCCCAATTTCTGTAGTGTCATCTCCTTGATGTGTCTCAGCCAAGCTGCTGGATGAGAGCGGGAAGGGAAGGAAAAAAACAACAAACCAACTTGATTAGGTTGGGAACTATGTTTGCAATTGATGCTCAATTTGGATAATTTACAATTATCTATAGACCTTGCCTGTTTGCAGGCAACCTTATTCTTTTCTCTGAATAAGGAACAATTCCTTCACGGTTTTAACATTTGGCATGAAAAAATGAGTCTTTACCATCCCTCCTCCCTGTTTTTTAAAATGGCATGCCTCATGTATATGCCTATGCTGTCTCCTCTGAAGTGTTAGTGCTTTCTTGTATTGTTACACCCTTTCAGTCACCTGAAGGTGAAAAGGGAGATCAGGAAAAGCGCTTGACTTGACCTCTTGTGTTGGTGAAAACTAGCAAAATGGAGTTAAACATTAATTAAAGTTAATTAAAATTTTTGATGTTTAATATGAGCATCTATGACCTTGAAATGTCAGCCAAGACCTGTGGCTTTGCTAATGAGCATTGTGATGGTTATAACTGGATGGGAGTTGTTGCAGACTTCCTTTTTTTTTTTTTTTTGTGTTATTAGATCCTTCAAGGGTCTTCCTTTTATCTTATTTATTTTGATAAATTCTGCATCTGGCACAGTATCCAAACCCATAACCTGGTGAGACAGCTGCGTGTGTCAGACTGCCTTGTAATAACCATCAGAATGTACTAGTAGAGGTGAGATATCATTTATCTCCAGTGAATATATGCTGCTGTTTAATCAGCTAGCAAAACTTTCACGTTCATTTTGAGGAACAAATAAATTTTTTGGTTACTGAACATACTCAGTTTAACTCCAGGTCTGAACAATGTACCCGTTTGCAACTGTTCAGAGCTATTATTCTTCCTGTTTGGGAGATGGGGAAACTTGCTATCTTAGTGGAGTACAGCTTGACAGTTTGGTCAGTTATTGGAGGGGGGAGTGGTAAGCTGTTGGAGGTAAGTTTCCCAATTTCCCAGTTGGCTCCAGTTGCAGCCTGCCCCGTGTTTTTGCACGCTGGCTGCAATGGGGATGCCCGCGCTGCAGTGGGACCAGTGACAGAAGCTGTTCTTTAGAATTTTCAGGATGGCTGTTTTCTGCGTCAGAATGAGACAGTCCTGCTGGGCAGAGCCAACGCCAAGAGCAAAGGTAAGGTAAAGTTTATTCAATGAGAATGCTTAAGACAGCCAAGCAGCTAATACCATCTACTACGGTAATAGTCACAGGAATTCCTTTTTACCATTAGATTCAGTTTTAGTTTCTGTACTACAACTTTTCCTGTTCTGTAAATAACTTTATGCTGGATTCTTTTCATTAAACTAGTTTGAATTGAAGTAGTATGTGCTTAGATGTAAATGTTAATTGTGACTTTTTTCCGTTCCCTTTTCAAAATTCTTTAATCTGCTGTTTCCTCTTTCTTTCATCTGGAAAAAAAAAAGGGGGTATAATGTAAGCTGGTCTCTATTTCATCACGGGAGATGCTGATTCTATAAAATAGTGCTGAAAAAATGCACTAAAAAGTTTTGGGAGGAATGAGACCCCAGGAAACATCTGCTTTCTTTATACATCCTCTCTTGGAGACTTTCAGCAATGCTGTGGTGTGCGAGAAAATGCTTGCTGTCTGCGACCATGCTGAGTTACAGCTCGTGAGGAAAAAGGGGGCATTTTCACCCCGATGCTCAGTGACTCGGTTGCATATGTGGGATTGAATACTGGAAAAAGAAGTCAGTAATCTTCTTAGTAACTGCAAACCAACTGTATGCAGTTGTGGTCCAAACAGTGGATGTAAAACTAAATCCAAGTAAGGAGAAAGTTGGAATGCAATAGATCTGTGAATGTGAGCTCCTCACATTTGTTCAGGGATCGATATGTAAATTTTCTCAGTGGCCATTCTAGAACCTGATGGACATCTGGCTTTAATTCACACCTGTGAAAATGAAAGAGCAAAATTATTTACAGCATGTTTCCTTGGTTCTGACACGCAGAATTATTTTCCTCAGAACAGATGAGTTTGATCTCCATTTTTTTCCTGTTACTTGGTGCTGGGCTGTAGCTTTCAATACCTTTGCTGAAATAGTGGGGTTTTGTTTTTTCCCTCTCTCTTCAAACTATACAGAACTCTTATTTGCAAAACCTGGTTTAGCCAAGAGGACTTCAACGAACTGTGATGTGAAAGGCTTCTCAAATATTTTCTTTGGTCTCAAAAATTTTTTTGGTTGCTTTTTGTTGTGGGCAAAGGTAATTCTCTGCTCTGTATTAGCGTATCAAAAGCACCAGTATCTTAAAGCATCATTTGCTGAGAAGCTGTCTAGGAAATCTGCTTTTGCTATCTGTGAAGCCTTACTATAGCATACTTTTAAAACCAGTTTTCAGAATTTGTGCAGCCTCAGAAGCCTCCCATGTTGGCACCTGCAAGTTTGACTTCTTTTGGACTTCATGAAAAATACTGTTGTGTTTTTGTATTTTTATAATTTTGTGTGTAGTTTCAGTTATAGTTTGTTAGAGGCTAAGACTGTTAGATATTAACTCATTATAATTACCCTGTATGTGCAGATTGTATATTTATACAATGCTTTACCTGTTGTACCGTGTTTGTGAGATGTTACCATTTAAGATGGCACTTTATTTCAAATAAAAGCCTGTTGTTTCTCAGTCGATAGTATTTAATATTGATGGCGATTGTGAGTTGTATGATGTTGTAATGTGCCGTTGGACCACAAAGAGCTGGAGGTGGGAATCAGTGGTTCTGGGGGCTGCATTCTTTCTGCAGGTGATATTTGAAAAGTGATTCCTGAGGTAAAGTGTTATGTTTCTGTGGGGAGAGGGCATGGGGAGGGATTGTATGGTTAATTTTTTTTCTTTTTCATTTCCCCTGTCCCCAATGATTTGTGGTATTGCGTACCTTGTGCTTTCTGCTTGTTTTTTTCTTTACTATTAAACTGCTGATGTTTATTTCCAGGAATGTTTTGCAAATGTCCTTCTCACTCTTCCCCTCTACAACTGTAGGTACATTGTTCCTTTTTATCAAATAAGCACGTTTGAAGCAAACCAAAGATAAAATAAAAAGGTCTTAATGTCACGTAAAGGAATGTTTCTTAATGTGCTCAGATGTATAAGTAGTGACTATATTTTAAAACTCTTCTATATGACAATGCATTGCTTTCAGCTAACTGACAGATTTATGTTAAGTTAGAAGACACAGAGGATTATAAGTATGCTGCGAGGAATATGGTTCCAAATTAAACTTTCTTTACTTACTAAATTTGGCTCAGTGCTTGGCTCTCAGCAGGGCTTTGTTTTACAGTATTCCTTGTATTGACATCTTTTACTTCTAGAAGGAAGACGCTTTCTATTTCAAATGGCTGTCTTAAAAGCAAAGTAGCCTACTTGTTTCTAACTTAACATAAAGTTGTTGCATGGTCCTCTGGGATGATGGGTGTTCATGCAAGTTTGCATTTCTTCCTGTAGGCGTTCGTTGTGAAACATCTTTTGGAGTATACCCAACAGAGTGAGTCCAACCTGCAGTACAGCTTGTTTTTAGTTTTTGGCATCTTTATGACGGAAATAGTGCGATCTTGGTCCCTTGCGCTAACCTGGGCCTTGAATTACCGCACGGGGGTTAGACTGCGTGGAGCTATCTTGACAATGGCATTTAAGAAAATTCTCAAGCTGAAGAATATCAAGGAGAAGTCTCTTGGCGAGGTAAGCTGAGTATCATTTTGGAAATTGCTGGCTGAGAAAAGATATGTAAATATATTCCTTTGAGAATTAACTGTGCCTTAAATCTAAATAATCTGCTCTGTGTGTTTTTCAGCTCATAAATGTATGTTCCAATGATGGTCAAAGGATGTTTGAAGCTGCAGCAGTTGGCAGTTTGTTGGCTGGGGGCCCTATTGTGGCCATCTTAGGAATGGTTTATAATGTAATTATTCTGGGCCCAACAGGCTTCTTGGGCTCTGCTGTCTTCATACTTTTCTACCCAGCAATGGTAAGTTACAAAGAATTAAGACTTACTTCATTTTTCTTGGGCTAGATACATGCATAGTTCTGAATAAAGGTGTTGAAAAGTGCTAGGTTAAGCCTGTTTATGGTACTGCATATTATTGAAATTATTCCTAAAGATGATGTGAGGAGCAGAAACTTGGAAACGGGGAACTCAAAATGGTCCAAAAAAAAAAAAAAAAGGAAAATGGAAATAGGAAAGCTAGTAGATCTGACTTTGAGATAAATATTTATAGCTAAATTAAACTGCAGAGTGTTCAGATGCTTGTGGTTGAGGCTGGAAAGACAAAAGGCCTCCGTCTTGTCTACAGGGGCCGAGTGTTGCATGTTTCAGTCAAGATTCATTCCTGAATTCAATAATAGGTGTTGAAAAGTGCTACATCTGGGAGGGAGGGTGCTCTTCTCTAGATATTCCTGCATCTACTTCTGCTCAGCAGTGAAATAGGCTAGTCCAAGCCAAAAATCTTTTTATCTCTATATTCATAATAAACATTTTAAAAGGCATGGATGCAGAATACCATCAGGTCCACTTTGATGTAATTTGTGTGCAATAGGAAGGACTAAAATAATGGGAATTATATTTTTAAAAAGGGGAATGAAGAGTGGAATTTGATTATCTTCACCAGTTCTCTAAAACTTTACATTGGTTTAGTAAAAATGTTAATAATGTTTTATTTTCCTAGCACAGGCATATAGTAGAAATTGATCTGGCTGTACAAAGTCCAGCTTTTTCTTTCGCCAGTGACCAGGTTAAAAGACTGGCTAGAATGAATTCTAGTGCTCATTTGCTGTGAGAGTAAATTCAGTTTACCTTAAAGTTACTGTAGTCTTTGTGCTTCAGAAACTGTAGTGAATCTAGTGCTATTCAATACTGGTAGAAGTCCACAGCTTTATTCTCACAAATTTCGTTTTTGTTTAGACTTGCTGTCCTCAGTCTAGTGCTCAGTGCAGATGGGGTGGGAGGATGTGAATAATGTTTCTAGCTTTCCTTTTATGTCAGAATGAAAGCATTCTTGCCCTGTCTCTGAAAGTCTTTTTTTTTCAGATTCAAAATTTGCTTTGTATGGTAATTAGGAGGGGTTGAATGTACTTGCTCTGAGTTTTCACTAATGTTGCATGGTGTTACTTTTTGTTTCAGATGTTTGTATCACGCCTCACTGCGTATTTCAGAAGAAAATGTGTATCAACAACAGATGAACGTGTGCAAAAGATGAATGAAGTTCTTAATTACATTAAGTTCATTAAAATGTATGCCTGGGTCAAACCGTTTTCTCAGAATGTTCAAAGTGAGTTCACAAAATTTGTAGATGTTTGCTTTTGTGGTGATGCCTCATTGCTTAGTGCTCTGGTGCATGCTTCTAGGTTAGAAACATAGATGTTGATTTACATGTGGTGTAGCAACTCCTTTCATCCACCACGCTCTTTGTCATGCATGATGGGTTAGACAAACAGTCTTGCTGCTTTCTAAAGTTTTGCTTTCTAGCATAATGTTTGGTCGTGTTCTAATCCTAATTTTTTAAATTTTGTTCCAATTTTTGATAATAATATGATGACTGCTCCATTTTTAGAATACGGTGACTTCTGTCTTACAAAGATTTATAGACCATTATAGTTTACTGCTCTCTGCTCTTTTTATAAGGACATGTATGTGATAACTGCTAACATGTAAAACGTTAGGTCTCTCTTACTCAGTGTTTATAGTGTCTGTTGTATACGTATTCCTCTGAATCATACTTCATATCTGGTGCCCCTATTCGTATTTCTAGAGATCCGTGAGGAAGAACGTAAAATCTTAGAGCGTGCTGGCTACTTCCAGAGCATCACTGTGGGTGTGGCTCCCATAGTTGTAGTCATTGCCAGTGTGGTGACTTTTTCTGTCCATATGATCCTTGGCTACGATCTTACAGCAGCTCAGGTAAGTGGTTAGCTTATTGCAGTGGTGAAAATATTCTTTACTGTATTGTTACAGTAGCTTTTCTGTTAAGTCATTTCTCTCCAGCTCATTCTTTTTTTTCTGTGTGGCCAGGCCAGGTTAAGGCTCACAGAAATGGTGATCTGGTGGGTGTGACAGCAGCTTACGTAGTCATGTATTTTGCACAAAAAACTCTCTGTGCTGTTCCAGCCCTGACCTTCCTCAGAATAGGCTTTGAGGTGAATGTGAACCAGCACTCCTTTTTGCTATTCAGTTAGAACATTGGGATTACTGGATGTTTTTTTTTCAGTGTGCTTGGATGCAAACAGTACAGATTTGTTTTCCCTTGTGACTTAAAATAGGATATGAACATGGATCTTCACAAGTAATAGGCTAATGCAGGATTTGCTGTCTGATATTTTCATTGGACCTACGAACACTGAAGATCTGGTCTGTTACAAAGTGCTGGGTAGATGCACTGTTATTCTGCTATTCCAGAGTATGGAATTCCAGAGTATTCTTTAAATGGTGATTCTTTGACTGTGGGCCTTTTCTATGTCTTTGACTTGCTGCTATGGCAATTCAACCTTTAGAAGGCTGGAATTGTTAGTTAAGTATATTGCATCCAAAAATCCAAACGTGATTCTTTTTTTTTTTTTTTTTTTAGGCATTCACAGTGGTCACTGTCTTCAATTCAATGACTTTTGCTCTAAAAGTAACACCTTTCTCAGTGAAGTCTCTATCTGAGGCATCTGTTTCCGTTGACAGATTTAAGGTAAGAAGTCTTTTAGTTCTGCAGTTTTAGCTGTTAGTGTGGCGTGTTGTATGTGTATAGTAGATGCTAATGGAACAACTTGAAGATGATGCTGTTTTATTGTATTGAGGAGTTTTTTTTTCTGTACACTTAGCACTCTATATCATTGTATTCTGCAGAAGGGATAAAAACACAGTCAAGGAATATTAGAGCTTTAAGTTAGTACTGGTGTGGGAAGCAAAATATTCAATGATTTCAGGATTTTGATGTTGGCCACTATCAGAGATGGGATTCAGGATTAGACAGTTTGCAGTATAGTAATTCTTTCACTCTCTTATGACCGTCTGCATGAAAAGGCAGTGCAACTTGTCTACAGTGAAATTTCACATTTTGCCAGTGAAATTATTTTTGAAGATGTCATGTTCTATGTGAGCAGACTTTGCACAAACTAGTAGATTTTTATTTGTAGTCATGAAAAATTGAGGTTTAGTATTTCCAGGGCAGATTGTGACTGAAGTACTGGTTCCATTGTACGAATAAAATACAGTTGTGACCTGACTAAACAAAATCTATGGTAGAAAATTAAAATCCAGATAACAGAAACAGTCCTATTTCATCCTTCAATCCCTGTGAATACGCTGTGTACTTTAGTATGAACTCAGAGGACAGGCCTCTATTTTGCCTTCTCTCTTGCAGTCAATAGCACATACCACTATTGCACATGGCAGAAACTTTCAAATAGGATTCCATAATATTAAGTTATATGGATTCTGTATAATGCATTCATGAAACAAATTTGGGTATGAGAAGAATGGAATCTACAGAATGGTTGAGAGATTCCATTAATTATTAAGCGTTTTTGTTTAATCTTCTGCCTGGGTCAACCTCAAGCAAGCTTTCCTAAATCGAGTTGTACTAGAGGGAATTGTTAGGGGAAGAGAAGAGTGGGAATTGTAGTACTTCCCAGTTCAAGTCTGCAAAGAGTGTAACTTCTGTCAGGTGTGTAACACAGGGTGGGGTTACTCTAATATCACAATAAAAATGTAACTTACGTTTTGAGTCTGCAAATAAGTATGAGCTTTCCTACGAATGTATGATTTGGGCATAGCAATCTCAGGAGTAAATAAGGCTGACAGTTGAGAAGTCTGTAATCACAGGCTGCTTAGTTCAACACATAACTTATATGAGTGGAAACTATTTTATCTTGTAACTAAATTATGTGAAAAACCTCTTCTTAATCTGTGTTGATTGTAAGTACTGATGGATGTGGTGGAAAACATGATACAATGGACTTAGCGGCTTACTTATTCTCAAGCAGCCCTACATGGCTAAATTTGTGTGAGATGGCATTTTCCCAACCAAAGGGGTGAAGGGTAAAGGATGAAGTCATTCCGTCTTCTGTAATGAGCTGACGCTCAGGACAAGTCAGTCACTTTTGCTCATGGTGACATCTCTACTCCAACCCATGTATTCTACTCCCATGTTTTGTATCTGGAGATTGCAGAGTGGTAGTTGCAAACTGTTAACAGAATGAGCTCCTCTCGTAGCACCCAGAGCATTGCAGCTCTTAAAAAGTCTTCGTGTATCTAAGTGTTTCCACCACATCCAGGAATGCCCTGGCCACTCAGCAGGCCCGGAGTTAGTTTACACTAATGAGCTACCTTTTGCTCTTCAGCTTTCTCCCACTATATAGCCTGATGTGTTTTGCTGCGTGAGTGTGCCATAGGCTTGTCTCCCAGTCTTGATCAGGTGTCTCATCTTTACACCTCTCTCACAACTCCTATCAGAGTTTATTTCTAATGGAAGAGGTTCATATGATAAAGAAAAAACCAGCCAATCCTCACACCGCGATAGAGGTGAAAAATGCTACCTTGGCTTGGGACTTCTCCCACGCCAGCGTCCAGAGCTCACCAAAGTTGACCCCCAAAGTGAAAAAAGACAAGAAAGTAACCAAGGGCAAGAAAGAGAAAATGAAGCTGCAGAATGAGGGACAGCAAGCTGTGCTGGCAGAGCAGAAGGGCCATCTTCTAGTGGACAATGATGACCATCCTAGCCCCGAAGAGGAGAACAGAATCATCCACCTGGTTAACCTTCGGCTTCAGAGGACTCTCTACAACATTGACTTGGAGATAGAAAAGGTAAGAGAAGAAAGGAGTAAATATGAGCTCTTGAAAGACCTCATTTTTAGCTGTCCCTTGGAATAGAGAGCTGTTTGTTTCTGCATGAAATGGAGCATATTGCTTTTGTGCACTCCTGTAATATCCATGGCAACTGCGGTATCCAGGATGCAGTGTCTGATCTTGATGTAAACAGCTGTGCCATTCTAGCAAACGGGATCTTTGCACACAGCCTATAAATCACTGCAGGATATTTAGTCTTCGCATCTAATGTGTTTTTTCTGTTTGTAGCTCTCAGAACAGTCTGAGGCATTGAACCTAAAGAATAACCAGGGCAACAGAGGTGTCGGTGAGGTATTGGTGGATGGTTTATTTCTGCGGCCATTTGACAATTCTGTAGGGTTTCAGCTACATTCTCAGTGAACATTTTATGTGATGAAGTGTTATAATGGAGCATAGCAGTGGATTTTCATTGAAGAATATGCAACTAATTCTTCACTGAGAATTTTTGTACTATAGAAAAACAAAGATTTTCAAGAAGTTAGAAGCAGTTGAAGTCCTCACTGCAAGTAAGGTAAAAGCATGTAACATGTTAAAGAAAACGAACTTAATACGTGATATCTTTTACAAATGAAAAAAAAATTGCCATCTGGTACTTGGATGCTGTAGTAATGAGATCCATGCATTTATCAGGATATTTGTGGTTAAATAGTCTTGTAGTATGAGTAGAGGGGTAGTTTTAACTCAAGAGAGTTGCTTTTATCTAAAAATAATAAATAGACTTGAAAAAGGGTTATAGACTTACTTGAAAATGTACAGGTTACTGTCAGAAAAGGAAACTTGTGAATGAGAGTGTAACAACTTGTTTCCCAAATGCCTATATACACGTGTTGCCCACTTTAGCTTTTTTTTTTACAGAAGGAAGAAAAACAGTTTTGCTGAATTCATTATTTGTTTAATGTAGGTATCAGCCCATCCATTTTATTGCAGATAAGTGATTGGATTCCAGCTTTTTCTTGGTAGGTGGTCCTTAGCAAATTGCATCTCATAGGCAGGGAGTTCTAATGGACACGTATCCTTTATTCTGGTTTTCGTTTAGTCCTTCCCTCTTTTTTTTTTGTTATCACACCGACCAATTAGTGTCAATTTGATTGTATGAAACTTTTCATTTATCTGTGAATTTGTTCTTTTTGTTTGCTGCAGTCATTTCCCTATCTTCTGGTCCAGTTACAAAGATTTTTTTCCTTAGTCTGAGCTGTCAGCCACTGAAGGCAGTGGAAGGCCTTTGGAAACCATCACCTTGATGTATTCTGTTTGGGCAGGTGTTGGTGCTTTTGGCTGAGTGCAGCATTCTCTGGGCTTGTATCAGGCCCAGTCAGAGGGAAACTGATCTTAAAATACGTTCATTTTCACCTGTGAAATTAATTCAGTTTTAGTCCACAGTAGGATAGTATTCACTGTTTGTTTTTGAGAGTTAAAATATAGACTGACTTGCATTCATTTGTCCTTTTTCAGCTGTCATTAATGTCTGACTGTAAACTCTGAGATACTACAGGTAGTCCAAATTCTGAGAAGGTTAGAGAAGTAAGTAATGAGTACCATATATTTTTTTTTCTGTCTAGGGAAAACTTGTTGGAATTTGTGGCAGTGTGGGGAGTGGAAAAACTTCACTTATTTCAGCAATTTTAGGACAGGTGAGAAATTCTGTTTTGACTTCTGCTTTTCTCGATTTCCAATTATTTTTATTAGACGTGACCTGGCATAACTGCATGATTTTGAATTCCAGATGACCTTGTTGGAGGGTAGCATTGCTGTAAGTGGAACATTTGCATATGTGGCCCAGCAGGCCTGGATTCTCAATGCTACGCTTCGGGACAACATTCTTTTTGGCAAGGAATACGATGAAGAAAGGTTTGTCAGAAATGTTTGCTGATTTTCATGAAAGTTTAGTAATTCTTGGCCCAAGTGAGGGATGCAGAGTATGTTGCAGTCAAAGCCTACCTCTACTTTTGGAGTCTGTCTTTAAGACCTCTACAAGGCTCATTTAAAAGCCTGCCTCTCTTGTGTGTGGTCACTGTGGCTGATGGCTGTCGGTGCTACTGTTACTGCTCATTTGCAGTGAGGGCTGTCTGACCTCTGTTCGCAGCACTGAAGTTATATTTGTACTTGCTGTCCTTGCCTTTCCCTGTGTAAGTGCAACAACTCCTGTTTTCAGTGAGCTGATACCTTGTGTGTCCCTTTCCTAGTGGGGGGCATCCCTAGGGCCTATGCTAGCAATCATTGAAAAGAAAATGTGTTCTTACTACTTATTTAATCCATCTTCTTTAGATACAACACTGTGTTGAATGGTTGCTGTCTAAGGCCTGACCTAGCCATCCTTCCAAATGGGGACCTGACAGAGGTATAAATTTTGCTTATAGTAAACTGTTTAGTAGGTGGAGAAAAGTAAAGTTTTAGTTTGCCAGACCAGACTGGAGTAAGGAGAAACACCAAACTGGTATGCATATAAGTCAAGCTGCTGAATACACCTCGAGCTTATCAATGCCCTAGACTATTGAGAGTAGTGCCATGTTTTTGGTACAAATGTTGCCAGTTCCTGAGTTTTCCGTTGTGCTGTAAATTTAGCTGCCTTAACAGGACCTATATGAACTTAATTTAAATTAGGTAGGCAAAAAAGTACTGTAACACTTCAAGCGTGTTAATCTTGAGTTAGACTGTGTAACATGCTTCACAAAGAAGTGGACACCTAAACTATAGAACTATACATATAATTCTATATTATAATTCTATATTATACATATATACATATATAATATCCATATGGTTTGTGTGCATCTATATGTATATACACAGAGGCATATAAAATATTATGATCTATTTAATTCCAGTCATCTCTTGTTCACGTGTTGCACGGTGCTGTAGAAATGAACTAACCTGTTTGTGTCTGTATAGATTGGTGAACGAGGGGCTAACCTGAGTGGAGGACAGCGTCAGAGAATCAGTCTGGCTCGAGCCCTGTACAGTGACAGGAGCATTTACATCCTTGATGATCCCCTTAGTGCCTTAGATGCTCATGTTGGAAATCACATTTTTAACAGTGCAATAAGGAAGCACCTGAAGTCAAAGACTGTCCTTTTCATCACTCATCAGCTTCAGGTACTACACCTCTTGTGTTTGCTTTCTTGGACTTTCTAGAAATGTTGTTTAGTCACTTGCCTTCATACTGGAGATTCCTGTGTCCTGGCTTGTCAGAACACAACCTTGTCCCTCTATAGGATGTGTGGTTTAGATTTACAAACTTGCTGCAAGCATGCACAGAGCTAAGTCTAATTCTTTACTTGATACTGGTACTGTTTGGTGTATGGTAGGGACTGGTAATGCTTGGCTAAAGAAAATTTGCCAGAGAAATGAGTATCATATTCAAAAACGCTTTTGCTAATTTGCCTTAAAGCTAGTTTATCACATCAGAAAACATTTAGTTTTGCTATCAGTAAATCAGAATCCATATATTCTGAGATTTTTTGCCATGCTCTGTGTATAGAGATATTAATTAGTGTATTAGTGTCTGCAGAGTTTAAGTATCCTGGATTGCGTATTCTGTAATGGCTTGGTTTTGATAGAACATGAGAACTTTATATGCAGAGTGAGAGTAATCATGGTGATCTGGTAAATACAGGACCTTTAAAAGTCAGAGTTCTATTAGCTGGGAATCAGTGTGTTTTGTTTCCCTCCTGCTGAGCACAAATGTTTATAAAATACTGAAAAGGATCATATGGGCATGTGGTGGATCAGACATAATGATGAAGGTTTATTCTTTGTGCTGTTCTTCCCAGTATCTTGTTGACTGTGATGAAGTGGTCTTCATGAAAGAAGGCTGCATTACTGAGCGAGGAAGTCATGAGGAATTAATGAATTTAAATGGGGACTATGCAACCATTTTTAATAACCTACAGCTGGGAGAGACACCACATATTGAGGTACTCGTTTTTCCATTTTAAAGCACTCTGACTTTTCTAATGAGATAAACCAAATGGCATAATTGGAAGACTGGAAAATGGCTTCACATGTTGATCTGACCAGTGTGCTTCCGGTAGAATAATCTGTGCTTCATTAGCACTTTGTATTTGCAGTCACAGTTCTTACTTGGGGAATGTGTAGTAGAGGTGACTCTGCCAGTGATCTCATGAGTTGAACATGTAAGAAATGTATTGTTTACTTTGGTGCTGCTCAGAGCAGGAAGCTTCTCGTCTCTTTTGTTGTACACCTCACTTCTTAATTTACTTCCAAATTAGCACAGACCTGGAGCAACCTTTGAAAAAACTATTACTGGTTTGATACTTTTTCACCTAAGGTATGACTGAGGCGCAATAACAGTGGTGCAACTTGTCAAAAGTTAAATGCAACAGTATGTTGGAAGTGTAACTGAAAATACTTCAGGGGGGTGAAATGAAACAAAAAAAATGTTATTGATTGATACCGTTTCTGTTATGAAACAATGGCTGTGCATGCAAACTTGGATTTGTCTGCTAGTATATCAGTTGGTGAAGAATGTAAACCTAGAAAATAGCGAGGACATTTAGTAGGACAATGCCTTTAAATTTTCAGTTATTTAATTTTTCCCAGCTTTGTCCTGTTTGTTTCCTGAAGTTATTCTATGGAGTAAGAAACAAAAATATATCAGTGGTCTATTTTTAAGTGGTGAAAGGCTCCTTACTCAAAAGTTGAAAGCATTACAAAAAAATAAATCTGAAAAGGTAGCATTATGATAAATATGCAGAGAGAAGGTGCTTGGTGGAATTTTCTCCTGGGAGATGTTAGTGAAAGAAGCAAAGGAATGTCATACGTTACTCTGCATATCCTTTCTGAGACATGAAGATTATAGTTCTGCCACGTTAAGGTTAATGTGATGACAGTTAGCATGAGATTCTCCAGCCTGCATACTTGGCTGACCTTCACTCTATAAACACTAGCTCATGGAAGGAGTGTTGATTTGCATTCTCTATAGGATAAGAAGAAAGGGATAGTAAAGTTGCATGTGAGATGTGTCATTTTGTGTAAGGTGTCCATGAAGTTATGTAGAGGGTTTCAGTTAATCTGGGCTCTCTGAACAGTCATTTTCATTTTGTGAAAAGAGAGACAAGTTTAGAACAGTAATTGTGTGTGCAGTTTAGTGTTTGGCCATCTGATTTCTGAAAGTCTGAGTTACCTTTGTCCGTACAGACGTTTCTTGAGAGAGAGATTAGGGTGTTTGAGGGGGAAAAAAAAGCCTCTTAATAAAATAGTGAGTTATTTTTACAAGAGACCGTGGATTGTATCTCTCTCTCTCTGTCTCTGTGTCTCTCTCTCTCTCTGTGTCTCTGTAGTAGGGGTATAATTCTTTTACCATGTATGCGCATAGTTTCAAATGATTCTGAAAATTAACCTTGCACACCACAAGTACAGATTTGTAGAGCTCAATAGAGCAGGAAAATGTAATCTCCCAGAGTTGGTACTCATCTGTAATAACAGCAAAATTAATATCTTCATTGAAATCAATGCTAAGCTATTGAAAGCCTTTGTGCATAGGAGGCTTATGAAAAAACGTTTGGGTTCAGCTGTGAAAATGAAAAAGAAAATTACTCCAGTGTGTTTTGTGTCGCCATTTTTCTACAGATTAATATAAAGAAGAACACAAACAGTTCACTGAAAAGACCCCAGGATAAAAGTACCAAAGCAGGGTCTGTGAAGAAGGAGAAAGTTGTGAAGAAGGAAGAGGGTAACTATGTAATCAGATTTCTGGCTGTAATTGTTTCATACACGGATAAGCTCAAAATATTTGCTTCCCAGCTGTAATGAATGTGCCTCTCAGGTTTTGAAACTTGTCTCAAGTCCTGATCACTCTGTGTGGTTGATAGGACACAGGCAGTAGGCAAAGAGCATTTAATTCACATAATGTGGGTGCCAGCATAATGTTTATAAGTTTAATCAGTCTGTCATAGGTCAGGTGCCAGTGGTGCAAAGGAGCTTGTAGTACGCTGTCTCCAACACCACCTCTACCTCCTATCGGGAGGGCAGCGTGTGTAGCTTGGCGCTTGCGGAGTGCTAGGCAGGGCATGGCATTTATATGTGAAGAATCTGAAGAAGAGAAACCTCTCTTTTGGGGTTCTCTCCATTTAATGTTAACTTTGAAATCGGGCAAGGTTTAAAAAGCATTGATAAGGGTCATAGTATTTGAGTCTATGCTGATCAAGCTTTTTCAGGCATAGCATGACATGAATGATTCTGGAGAGGAATTGTGATTTCTTGAAAAACGGTTTGAACCATTGAGTCCTATGTGTTAAGTAATGGCTGTTTCTGATAGTATTCCGTTCAGTATAAGAATTGCTTCAGTTTTGTGCATATTCGCAAACTGACAAGTTTTTGTGGAGCAACTTTGCTTTCTTCACTCTCTCTCCCTCTTCTTTTGTTTCACAGGCCAGCTGGTTCAGTTAGAAGAGAAAGGCAAAGGCTCTGTCCCCTGGTCTGTGTATGGCATCTACATTCAGGCAGCTGGAGGCCCCTTTGCATTCCTCGTGATAATGGCTCTGTTTGTGCTGAATGTGGGCAGTACAGCTTTTAGCAACTGGTGGCTGAGTTTCTGGATCAAGCAAGGCAGTGGAGTAAGATGAATAGCATTTCTACTCTCTTGTATTTAAAGGGCAGGGGAATTGTTCTCATAGACTAATCCTGAGCAGTCCTATGAGACCAAATGGTGCTTCCTAATTTAAGCAAATTGTAAGGCTCCCCAAGAGGTGATCGCACTAGAGAGTTCATCTCCAAGAATGAGAACTCCACTAATGAGAAAGATATAATAGCTCATGTGGTTTTATACTGCCCTCTTGTTCCTTGTCTTGGTTTGCCTAAGAAAAGGAAGTGAAAATGTGAAAGAGGCCAACAAGCTGCAGGAGGAATTGCTGATTTTAGTGCTGGCTTTTGTATGAATGTGACCTTACGTCCAGCAGGATAATCTTGTTATAGTTTATGGCTTTAAGTCAAACGACTTTTGGGAGTTGCTTTGAAGAATGTAATGACTGAGGGTTGTTTGGGATTTTTCCTGCTCTAGGGGCTTTGATTGTGAGTCTTGCTGCATTTAAAGATTCAAGTAGAACTTAATTTTTTTTGAGAACAAACAACAACAAAAATCCAACACAAAAAACCACCCTCACCTCAGAAGAGGTAGTAAAGTGCAGATGGCCAACAATTTTAAAATAAGCAATGAAGTCCTTAAATATAAAGATTAAAAAACAACAACAACCACCACCACAACCACAAAACAATCAAAACCACAGAAAGGAGAACATATGACAGTGTGCCAACAAAGAAATGACTGTGCTGGCAGAAAAACAAGATGTTGATAAGAAGACGATGTATAACACCCAAGTTGAATATTCCTGTGTAATAGAACTGGTGGCATGCAAGTATGTGTCACTGTTCAGAAGAGCACAAGAAACAATAGGTGTGAAATGGGAGATTAGGAATCAAATGAAGTAACCTTTTAGGGAGTTTTTGATGCCACAGAAATAGCACATATCACTGCTGGCGAAAGCTTTCTTAAGTATTCAAAGATTATTGAACTCTTTTCTTTAAAGAAGTACCAAAAATAGTGAGTGGCGGGGATCGGTTCAATTCAACCACACGTAATAAGTATGTTTTTCATCCTTAATGATTCACTGAAATCTTGTATTTCTTGCAGAACACCACCGTGACTTTGGGAAATGACACTGTCATAAGTAACAGTATGAAAGATAACCCTCACATGCATTACTATGCTGGCATCTATGCACTGTCTATGGCAGTCATGTTGATCCTGAAAGCTGTTCGTGGCGTTGTCTTTGTAAAGGTATGTTCCAATGCTACCTGACACTTCTCATCCCCCTCTTTCCCCTCCTACTTCTGCATATTGTTGTCTCTGTGGTTCTTTTGGTCAGCTCCCTATTGACACTTTTGAACCAAAGGAAGTCAGATCATGGGTTATGAGGTTTCCACCAAGCAATCTCTTGGGGTTGTACTATGCTTTCCCTTAAACTGTTGCCTCAATTAATAGCTTCCTTCCACTGGTTGGAAGCATGGAGTACAAGAAAGAAGCTATGCTTACAGTTGGAGAGGGAAAACTGGCAGCATTTTTTCGTGCACAGGGAGGGGGCAGTGACAGGCACAAATCCTGTCATAACACTTTACATGTTTGTTGCTTTGTCAGGGAACTCTCAGAGCATCCTCAAGGCTCCATGATGAGCTGTTCCGACGGATTCTGCGTAGCCCCATGAAGTTCTTTGACACTACACCTACTGGGCGGATTCTCAACAGATTTTCCAAAGACATGGATGAAGGTATCTCTCACTGCATACATTGTAGATCCCACAGTCAGTCCTCCCAGTTAACTACCTAATGCTCTCCAGTCTTTTTGTGTTGGCGTTAGAGTATCCTGTATCTGTTGCCAAGTGTGTACTTCGTAATAGCCACAGCAGGAATGGGGATATACCAGGATTGTACTTGCAGGAGACAGCTGATACCTCAAGTCCGTCTGTTCGCTTGCAAAGATGAAAAGGTGCAGCTGCTTTTGAACCTGCAGACTGCACACGGACTCTTAGCAGTTAATGCGGGGGAACCTGGAGTATCAGGGTGAAGTTGATGTGCAGCAAAGGTGGTAATTAGGTCAGAGCTGCAGCAGTGCTATTTCTGTAAATGGGAATGATTGGAAAAATTACTAGCATTTCAGAACAGAAAAGCACCCCTAATGATGATGTACCCTTTTACATGTGAAAAGTCATGAGAAATCACTGTCTTTGTCAACAACGATGTACTGCAGGACTGAATTGCTTTATATAGGCTGTTTTAGGTTTCTATACTCAAGATCTTTCTCTTTTTCCCTCCATCTTTTCCAGTTGACGTTCGTTTGCCGTTTCAAGCAGAAATGTTCATCCAGAATGTCATCCTTGTGTTCTTCTGTGTGGGGGTGATTTCTGGAGTTTTCCCCTGGTTCCTGGTGGCAGTGGGGCCCCTCATTGTCCTGTTCACAGTTCTGCATGTTGTGTCTAGGTAAGTGCATCAGCTGCTTTGACTAAAAGTGGAGATGCTTTGACCTGTTAGTAGGGACATGGGGGTCTTCAAGTATGTATGCATCAGTACTGTGGTTGTATGTGATGGGTGTACTTGTCACTTAAAAGTGCTTCTCTCCCTCCAGAGTCTTTATTCGAGAGCTCAAGCGTCTGGACAACATCACACAGTCTCCATTCCTGTCTCACATTACATCTAGCATACAGGGTCTGTCGACAATCCATGCCTACAACAAAGGACAAGAATTCCTGCACAGGTCAGTCTAGATATCCAGCTGAGAGTGGTGGAGCACAAAGTAGGGTGCAACAGCTTTGCAGTCTGTAAGATTTGTCTTTATCTGATTGCATACATTGGGTCTAACAGGGAAAGTTATTTTTTGGAGGGAAAAAATGAGGAGAATAAGGAGGAGAATGAAAAGGGAAAAACTGCCTAGTAGCCAACTGGGAAGAACTGTGATGGAATCCCAGACGAGTGCCCTCCTACGGGGTTCTCCGCAGTGTGGCAGGTATCGATGCTAATGATGAGGACAATTTTTTGGACATACTTTTTCTTTAGTACTGTATACTTTTCATCAGGTCCTCTTCCTGCTTCCTATTTGTTGGTTCTGCTGGTGATGCTGTTAGCATTAGTGTGGTAACCGAGCCTCTGTTTGCATATTGATGAGCTTGTAGTCTCTGTGCACCTGTATAATTGGATAGCATTTTATCAACTATTATCTTACCTTATTGTGGACTATGTTTGGTTTTCTCTACTGTAAACTAAAATCTGCAAAACAAATGGTAGTGAGGGAAAGTGAGACGTCTCTCCCATGAGTGGTATTTGCTCCCCATGAGAACCCGCAATAACAATATCAGGGTTTCGCAGGTGCAAGGTCATGAGACCAACAGTGTGGGAGCACAGTGAAAATTGTTACAGAGGTTCTGGGAAGGCACTGCCACAGTAGCTTAAGTGAAATAGGTCAGGAAGGCACTCCCCACAGTTTTACGCTA
Source organism: Anser cygnoides (assembly GCF_040182565.1). Classification (NCBI taxonomy): domain Eukaryota; kingdom Metazoa; phylum Chordata; class Aves; order Anseriformes; family Anatidae; genus Anser; species Anser cygnoides. The sequence continues at coordinate 17,486,569 of NC_089881.1, read as the reverse complement.
CTGTTGCACTGACTTGCAAGATTAGAAAACCTAGTAACTAAGTTTTGTGAATCTGTCAAGTGTCTCCCATTAAATTCCTCAGGTTCACAGGCTCAGGATTGTAAATTAATGTCATCAATCCTATTAAAGCTTACTGTAAATTTACTTTTACACTGACTATAAAATAGCACGTTCTGTTCATATACTGAAGCACTGCTGCTGTTACACGTGGAATAGTTTGTAGCCATCAAGCATCCTCTGGCACACCTTGCATTGGTGAAGGTGGGGTGAAAGTGTGCTATCTCTTGGAATTCTGATTCACCCCTACATAATTCACTGTTGTTCACATAAACTTGATAATGCAACTTCTGAGAGTTTGAGCTAAGTAGATATCTGACATTATTTTGGGAAGTTTGTAAACCTCTTCTCTGTGGCCTAGTGTGATGCTTTTTGGTAATGACAGACTAGTCTTCCCACCCTGAATTCTGATATTGTTGCAGGGGTGAAAGCAATTCTGCTATTTGTACAACTTCAGGCTCACTGAGGTCTACTAACATTTTCTGTATCTGTTTCAGGTATCAGGAGCTTCTAGATGATAATCAGGCACCGTTTTACCTGTTCAGTTGTGCAATGCGCTGGCTAGCTGTACGGCTGGACATTATCAGCATCGCTCTCATCACAACCACTGGCCTTATGATTGTTCTAATGCATGGCCAGATTCCTCCTGCCTATGCTGGGCTGGCTATCTCATATGCTGTGCAGGTGAGCATTGTCTGCATGGTTTAGTTTCACTTTTACTTGTTCGTGTTAAGTACCTTAAATGAAACAGATGGAAAACTTTCCTTAATGCACCAAAATGGGAAAAGATGATCCTTTGGTAGCGGTGGGGGAAGGCAATTCGGGGTCAGGACCTTTGGCTAGCATGAAAAACAATGAGGAGTTAAGTGCTTTAGGATACTGTTTTGGAAAGCTGCTTCTTTTTAAATGTCAAGCTGATGTCTTAATGCATTCTGGTGTATTGCTTGCAGTACGTTTTCACAGTGCACAGCATCCAGTTCCTAACTGTGTGGGTTAGATTTGCTTCGTGGCTCAGAATGCTTATTAGATCTGTTGCTTGGCCATTTCTGCCTCCTGGTGGTAATAAAATAAAATTACAAAACTTGGATGGCTAAGATTTCAAGCTGTTGCTTATGAGAAACCCTTTTCAGCCGCTGGCTTTCCAAGTGATTCATAAATTAAGGTTATTTTAAAATTAACCATAAGGTGCACAAGACAAGAGTATCAAGTATCCACTAGGTTAGTCTTTTAATTCAATTTAAAAAAAATCAGTCAACTCTCTAATTTTTTCTTAATGTCTTCTTACCGCTACAGTTAACAGGGTTATTCCAGTTTACAGTCAGACTTGCTTCAGAAACAGAAGCTCGCTTCACCTCAGTGGAGAGGATTGATCACTATATCAAGGTATGACAACAATACATTCAGCTGCTTGTTGTAAGATTTCTTGTTGTTTGTTGCTGATGTAAAAGAAAGTCTGAGAAATTGCTTCTGAATCACGGGGCCTGTATCCAGTCACTTTGTTCGTCTTAACTGCCTTAAACTGATACGGGCTGAGTCTGCAGAGAACTGCTGAAAGTTGCATCTGATAATTTTCCTCTTTGGTGCTTTGTTTACTGGAAACAGAACTTTTGTTTTTCTTTTAAAGACTCTTTCCTTGGAAGCTCCTGCTCGAATTAAGAATAAAACTCCCCCTCTGGACTGGCCACAGGAAGGTGAAGTTGTTTTTGAAAACGCAGAGATGCGGTACCGAGAAAATCTCCCTCTAGTACTTAAAAAAGTGTCCTTTACCATCAAACCAAAGGAAAAGATTGGCATAGTGGGAAGGACAGGCTCAGGTAAGGAAAAACACTAAGCAGAGTTAAAATACTGCATTTACAGAATGGGAACAGAGCAGGACAGTTTGGTTCTTTTCTGTCTTCTCTGTATTTGAATAAATTAATTGCACAAGAATGGTCCAGCTGCATGTCGGTGGTGGACTCTGTTTGCGTACATGCATAAGAAGGATCCCCATATACGATAAAACCAAGTTTCCTTTCAAAATAGAGGCATATCCTCCTATGCCTGAGTCAGTATGCTCATAACGTTTAATACCCTGAGCTACTTGCCAGCATGCTCGTTGCAGCTTATTTGACTGTCTTGAAAGATTTTTTTCTACTGATGCTGCAGCCAGCTTTGGTTCTAATCTATCTCAGAAGTTTGTAATGCGAAGAATCAAAACTTCTGATTGTAGAAGGGTTTACACCACCTCCAAAATAGAGCTTTTAAATATGCAATTAATATTGCTTAGAAGTTTAAATGCTGAACCCTAGCAGTTAGTTACAAAATTGTTTGCTGGCACTTTATAGTAATTTAAGACACTAATCTTACACAAGGACAGCTTTTAAAATGCTGTGTCATCTCAAATGGCTCTTACGATTCTTTAGAAGCACTAGTATATTCTTCTGTCTCATTTTTAGGGAAGTCTTCCCTTGGAATGGCACTCTTTCGTTTGGTTGAACTGTCTGGAGGCTGCATTAAAATTGATGGAGTGAAAATAAATGACATTGGTTTGGCAGATCTTCGCAGCAAACTGTCAATAATTCCTCAGGAACCTGTGCTATTCAGTGGCACTGTAAGGTTAGTTGGAACCATAAAAAAAAAGCAAGAAGGACAGAGAAGGCTACCAGCTCATAACGAACTCATATGAAATGTTAGTTTTTGAACGGAACAAAGGCATTCTGGTTTCTGTACTTTGTTGTTGAAACAAAAAGAAAAAGCACGGGTAAACGGTTTTAGCTGGTTCAGTACAGAACTGGATGTGATCCTTCTTTTAAACTTACTTGGAATTTTGCATCTTTGTCTTCTATCTTCGCTCTTTTGTTGTTTGGCTTCTTTAGTGTGGTGGGAGCATCTGATTTCCTTGGCAAGGAAATTCTGTCAGTGGAGTGCTAGATGGGAATTGTCCATCTGGATGAATTAGCACACTGTTGTTTTGCTATTTATTGCTGGAAAAAAAAAATCTGGTTATGCTTTCTGCTTCCTCCTCCAGATCAAACTTGGATCCTTTCAATCAGTACAGTGAGGAGCAAATCTGGGATGCTTTGGAAAGGACTCACATGAAGGAGTGTGTAAGTATTATCATGTCTATGAGATACTTGTTTGTATTTTGTCTTTCAAAGCTGCATATTCTTCTGCTGGCTAATTAGGAGATGTTCAGTAAAGTTCTGTCTCCATGTTTTTTTTCCATAATTTGCTGTTTTGTTTCTAATAATGAGACAGAATTTTTGGAGAACATGCCATATTTCAAATGTGTACTTCTTGGCATATTAGCATAGAGAGTGTTGCTTCATCACAGGGACTCTTCTGGTTTTACAGTATTTCAGAAGCGATATTTTTTTCTGTGTGCCTTCGGTAGTTGTGCATTCTGCATTTACATTTGTGAGTGTAAATGTCGCACATGCATACTGAATGTAAAATCTGCCCTTTGTGAGGCCTTCTGCAGCAAATCTTACTGCTATGACATTTCAAACTCTTGTTGTTGGTCAGGTGGCACAAGGCTACACGTGTAGCTGTGACCGTAGTACCTGGGCTGTAATTCCTGCAGAGACATCGTGATTCCTGGAGGTCCACTCTTAGTCTTTCTCAACAAGAGTGGCCAGATCTGTGTTAATGCTGATATGATTTTGTACCTGGCATGCTTTTTTCTAGAAATCAACTATTTTGTACTTAAGTCATTCCAAGGTTGCCTATTGAGAGGGTATATTTCTTCTAGGTTAGTCGTGGTGTTTTCAGCTGCCATCACCAAGTCAAAAGCATTTTAACTGAACCAAGCAGGTCTGATGTTGTATTGTTGTTCTAGCAGTAGTTGCTTGTTACTACTTCTTTCAACGGAGTGTGTGAGATAGCAAAGTGTGATGGATATTTTGGAACATGGGCAAAATCAGATTAGCAGGAGGAGCAACTGTTTGTCTCATGCTATGGAGATACAAAAAGTCTATGCAGCTATCAAAGTTTTCTGCCTCTTCTTTCCCACACAGGTTGCCCAGCTGCCTATGAAACTTGACTCAGAAGTAATGGAAAATGGAGAAAACTTTTCAGTTGGAGAGAGACAGTTACTGTGCATAGCTAGAGCTCTACTGCGTCGTTGCAAGGTGAGCGTATCGATGAGAGAAATTGCTACCAGTTTGATATCACCAGCTTTGAGGAAAGGGGCTGCTTTTGTTGGGTTCATTTTGTCTGTCAGAGTACTCATACCAACAGTTACTGGAACTCAGAGACAGTGTTAGAACAACTAGGAAAGGCGTCTGTAGCTGCTGTGAAGTCTTGTCGTCAGAAAGTATTGGTTGTTGGTGTTAAAATAGTGTGCCAGGCTGGCCTAGTCATTTATCCAGAGTCTGTCCTGTTACTGGTGAGCATCAGATTCTTTCCTCCTTTCACCTTTAGGTAAAGTTCAGCCAAGCATTTTCCTTCTACATGGTGTTCTACTAAAATCTAGTCTACAAGTGAAATTTTGGACCATGCAAAGTTAAAAAGTTTTTTTTTTTTTTAATTGAGAATGGAAACCAAATAATAACGTGAGAGAGGAAGAACTTCTTGATTGAGTCAGAGAGGAGGGTAGTTCTTCGTAGCCTAACAAAGCTAGTAAGCCAAGTTGGTCCTGACTGACTCTAGAAGGAACTATCACTGCAAAAGACAGACAGGTCAATTAGTTTACCTCTTAAAAAATTGCGTTTGAGATTTAGTTGCTGAATGTAAAACTGAAAGTAGTGGAAACTTGTGGCCAGGTCAGAATGCAAAAGTCTAGCGGCTCTAGGACGTGACCATAAAATGCAAGTGTGATCTGTAGGATAACTTCAATGAAGGTGATTACATAAGGCAAACTGAAAGGGTGCTTGTCAAAACTACCTTTGTGACCACAGCTCTGTAAAGATTGCCAGTTGTGGCAATTTCTGGTCATGGTAATTCTCATCCACTCTGCATATATTGATGATCAGGGAGGGAAAGAGTTACTGTGAATTAACAGCCAGGATTATGCACTACTTTCAGATTTTGATACTGGATGAAGCAACAGCTGCTATGGACACAGAGACAGACTTACTGATTCAGGAGACTATCAGAGAGGCATTTGCAGATTGCACTATGTTAACAATTGCTCATCGTCTGCATACTGTACTGGGTTCTGATCGGATCATGGTGCTAACACAAGGACAGGTAAGCAGACTTCTGTGGCTTCAGTTCCTGTTGCAGTCTGTTTTGTATATGTATAGGCTAAACTGAAGGGACAGCTGGTATTGCAGGGTGGAAAAATCCTGTGTATTCATTCATATCCTTAGTAATAACTTTCCAACAGCACCAATTATTGCCTCACCATGACAAGATCAAAGAGGAGAAAATTCCTTTTACACTCCAAGAAAGTACCGCAGGGCAACAGTCTCTTTTAAAGGGTTTTTAAATATCCTTTGTAGGTTTAATTCTGGTATGTGTAATAACATAAGCATCTCTAAGGGAGCTCAGTGGCACTTTTCCATGGTGTTTGTAAAGCATTGTGGTATCAAACAGGCATTGAGAGATACTTTACCCACTTCTCAGGCTTCCATGTGGGAGCCATAAACACTTAAGTCAAATGTAGGAACATTTGGCAAGGCTCTTGGAGGTAGGGAAAGGAAAAAAACATAGCATCTGCCTCAGTCTGTTTGCCAGAGCCACCAGAGGTTGCTTCCTGCTGGGTAGTCCCACCATTTGTCTAATTTAGCTTGAAGCATCCAAGGTTACAGTATGTGTGCATAAACGCACATGCTTTCACCATCTGTTGTCTCATCTAAAGACTGTCATATTTTGGCTTCTTTGCTACCAAGTTACAAGTCCGAGGGGGTGGGAATCCGTTTTCTGCTGTATTCTGCTAACATACTTTACCTGCCTTGTTTGTTTTTTAGGTAGTGGAATTTGATACGCCGTCTGCCCTTCTGGCTAATGAGAACTCACGCTTCTATGCTATGTTTGCTGCTGCGGAGAACAAGGTCGCTGTCAAGGGCTAAAATTCAGGGCAAAGTCACTTTAATTTTGGAGAGCTGCACTCCCTGCCTGTGGCAGACCAGCTCTTCCTCCTCCTCCTCGTCCTCCTCCAAGCAGATTATTGCCTTTCATCTTTTAATTTTTAGCACAATGTGTCAAGCCAGAGTTTTTAAAACCATGTCAGAAGAATTCTTCATGTTTTTATTATTGTATTTATTCCATAATCATATTACTAATTTTTTGTTATTAAATGCACTCTACAAATGGCTCAGGGAGCCATAGTTATAAATGTATCAGAGGCCTATAATGAAGCTTTATACATGTAGCTATATCTATACATAATTCTGTATATAGCCTATATTTACAGTGGAAATGTAAGCTGTTTATTTTATATTAAAATAAGCACTGTATTAATAACAGTGCATATTCTTTTCTATCATTTTTGTACAGTTTATGGTACCAGAGGTCTGGCTTTGTTATCAGACTGTATCAGACACCGTTTTGTCTCTTACAGTTGGTCTTTTCCTAGTGCCAGATTTTCTGCGTGTCTGAGTGAAAGTGAAGCTTTGCAATAGTGTCCTTTATTGTCACATTATTGTTGTCTAGCACAGGGGAGGAGAGCACTGTGGTGTAACTCTATTGCATTGTAATTTATCAAAGCTATTTGGAGCATCGCTAATGTTCACCACGGCAGCGGCTGCTGCTTCCCATAATGCTTTCCCAAAGCAGGGTTTTTAGTGATCTCCTGAGTGGACAACCACTTTTGGGTCACGTTAAGGCCTCATATTTTCTCAGTGTCCTGATATAGTATTTCTTACTGTATCAGCAGAGTTTATTTTAATGCAAGCAAAGCCAAGCTCTTCCTGCTTCGCTGATCTAACACAACCAAAATCGAACTGTTCATGGAATGATCTATAACAAATTAATTGCAAGGTTCAAATCGTACCCTGTATGCTAGCAGGAAAGCCTTTTCAAAGTTGCTCCAGCTGACTGACTCCTTTATCTTGAAGCTGCTAACACTCCTCAGAGGTTTAGGTTGGCTTTCCTTGGCATGGGTAACACTAACTCTTTGTTCTGCTAACTTACACTAAGGTTAAACAACATCAGTATTTCCTGTTTCTTTATTGCACACTTGTTAAGGAAACAGTCCCCCACCCCACATCTTCTGGAGCTTTAAACAGGTTCCTGCTGATCAGGATGTAACACTGGTGTAGGATGTTGTTTTCTTACTGTGAAGAGACCTACCTCAGGTTACTAGGTCCTGTGTAGTACGTTGCCATGATCACTGTACACCATCCCTGTTTTATGGGACCTGTGGCCCAGGTGGGCATGGTCGCTCCTATAATAGCCGTGACTTATTGAATGGTCAGCGTTGCATGTCTTTGTCAACTTGGACATTTTGTAGCCTTAGCATGTTTGCAGAATGTCTCGTCGAGGCAAAAATCTGAAAAGTAAATAAAACTATTTTGGGTTTTGTAAATTTTATTGGCTTAAGTGGTTTGTTTTGGGCACATAAATCACTTCTCACCTTTTTGAGCCTTGGGGGAAACTTTTGCAGGCTTTTTTTTTTTTTTGGCAATGCACTTCGGCCTGATTTTTTTTTTTCCTTCAGAGTGTAAGTTTCTGTAAAAACATGGTGGGTAATTTTTGTGCCTTCCAGCATGGGGGTGGCTTGCTATGTATGTTTGTGTTGAGTAGGACAGGGAGTAATAGTTTATGGTACAAGTATTCAGGCCAAGTAGAAAGAGGGAGGTCAGACAGAATACAGAAGATCCTTCTTAGGCCAAGATTTTTCCACATTTTTTACCTGTGTGTGTTACTGTAAATAATGTGGCTGCAAAGTCACAGCAACAAGCATTTCTGTCTGCCGCTATCACAGGCAAAACCATACCATTAACAGAGCTTAGACTGTAGCTTGAAGGTAGCAGCACATAAAGCATTATTTGTTGTACTTCTTAAGTCTTGGCCCGAGCAAGAATTAAGTAGCACGGATCTTACCCTGCTTACAGGCCTGGGACCAAGCTTACTGTGTGGCAGGTGCTGGCCGCTGTTTTACTCAGTGTTACTCAGTTCAAAGGGACAAGTATTAGGTCTCTCTCCAAAGAGCACCTAGCTAAGTGGAGGGGGGTGTTCTTTTCTGACTAGGAAGTTAAGGACAAAAACAAGCTGGAGGGAGACATGAGGCAGTAGGGGTGCTGGGCCACAGAGGTAATGCCCTGCTTCTTCCCTAAAAGTAGATCTGGGTACAACATGAAGATGAAAGCTGAATACGTTAAGGGGACAGAGAGCGGGGAATGTGCCTGCCTAAGACTGGTTAGAACTTCAGTCAGTTGTCATTTGCAGCTGTGTTGACGCGGTTGTCTTGGGCCCTGCAGAACTGACCCTACCCCCATGAACTTTGGTATTTGCCTTGAGTAAAAAAAAAAAAAAAAAAAAAGGGGCTAATGTACCAACTGTTCAAGTGCCACTGGGGTCAAAGTGTGACTTCGTTTTGCAGCTAAGGCTGAGCTATTGGCAGTCTGGGCAAAAGGAGCCATCCTGATCTTGTCCTCCTTCTTCTTCCAGGCTGGGAGTTCCTTCAACTTTGTCGATGCCAGCACTGGCTCTTGCCTGGTCCAGCAGTGACCCAGTTCAGAAAGCTAACTTGCAGAAAGTTCACCTTCCAAAAGCAGGAATGCTGTGCAAAGGAGGAGACAGCAAGGCACACCTGGAAGGGAGGCGAAGCGGGGCTGCTCTTTTTAGTAGGTGCTAACTGTCGCACTAGCTTAGCTATGAGAGGAAACTGTGCTCAGGATTCATTGCACCAAACTGCTGCTTACCAGTCGTGCTCTCCTAAAATGGTGAATACTTTTTTGCTGCTTCAGTGAGCTGAAATAGCTCAAGATATTAAACAAGTGTCTGCAATGGAGCAGGCAAATGGTGACATGTGGACAGCAGGGATTAGCCCAACTGTTTCATTAAACCTTAGTCCTAGCAATGTTACTTCAGATATAAGGAGATAAACTGCCAGAAGAAACATTCTTTCTGCTGTAATCTCTTAACTGCTTCGTTTGGCACTTGTCTCACAGATAGCACGGAAGTATTGCTTCTCATTTGGGTAGCAGTAAATTTTACTGGCTTTCGTCCTGAACCATAGGAGCAAGCTGAAACCTGGCCCGGGGCCCTGTCACTGACATGGAAAGAAGAAACATCAGTATTTACGATGAGGCTGAAACACCTCTTTTGAAGTGTTCTACCAGGGGTTGTTGATGATGGGAATTTTCAGAACTTGCGTCCTGCATTAGAATGTGTAGCGTGATACCCTGGAGATTTCACCCTGCAAGCTGCAGATTGAGGCTGTAGGACCAGGACGGGGAATTTCCTTAAAGGGATCTTACCCAAAATAGCACGAAGATAACACATCCTTCTTATATAGCAAAGGACATGCCCAAGACCAACAAACGGGTGACTTGAGAGAGATTTACTTCAAATAATTTTCGTGTTTGCTGTATGGGCCTTGGGAATTTAGTTGCATCCATTTTGTTCAGATGCAAGCGAGTGCAACAGATCCTGATTCATTATCCTAAGTTTAGAAACTCTTAGAATGTGTTCCTGCTTGTCTGATCTCGTCTGAGTGGGAACGCTGTGCTTGTTTGGGATGTCAATCAAAACGGAGGTAGGAGTTTTCTAAAATTGCCCAGTGGCATTAGTGTGCAATTAGATTGGTATAATTAATTCCAAAGTCAGGCCCCGAAGTCGTGCCAGTTTGAATGCCTAGGGAACTTCACCATTCCCTACGGCGAAGATCATATACGGTCAGATCCAGAGGGGCTGGGGCTGTGGTCTGTATACTGTCCCTAGATGGAACCCAGAGGAGATCAAGCAGTCTTAGAACATTGCTGGGAACAAAAAAGGAGAAAGCTCAATTATTTTAAAAGGCGAATTGTATGAATGAGACAAGGAGAAAGGTAGAAACGGGAAAGGGTAAGTGCAGAAAATTCGGTTTACAACAGGAGGATGTGGAGAGTAAAGATGTCAGGACAAAAAGTTCCTTTTAAAAAGGGATTGGATGAGGACAAAATTGCTTCTTGAAGATGCTTCAAAAGAATATAATGAGAAGGTGCAGGGTAGTTGTAGTGTCCTTATCAGCCAAAGAACTTTTCTGAATGTCGCCTTGTTATTTTTTTACTGCAACCATAGTGTATTTTACTATGATCAATCACAAAGGTTTTCTTACAGTCCCAGCTTCAGACTGGTCTGGGATAATACTGTGATTTGGTTTGCCCTTACTTCAGCTGGAGGTGGCAGCCGCGTTGCGCTGGTGCCACAGTTACCCCTCGAGTATGACGATGCAATGGACACTCAGTTGGAACATGACATAATGCTGCTGTCACTAGCGTAAGGCTTGGGAGGCTTTTAGGATGTACCACTACGGGTTCATTAAACCTGCAACCATGTAATAAATGTTCCCGTGTCATTCAAAGACATGCCTTGGAGACTCATCGGGCGGCTGAGGCAGGCAGAGTGTAAGGGTGGAAATGATGTACGGAACAACATGCGGGGCCGGGCGGAACTCCTGTATGGCACTCTTGGGCTGCGTGGTGCTCCAGTCAGTGCCAGCAGCACCCTTCCTTCCAGCTCAGCGTCTCCTACACACACAGAAACAGGGGGTTGTATAAAAAATTGCAGCCTGGCATCTCCAATTTAGGAAGGCAGCGGCGGATGGTGTGTGACTGCCTGCCTTGAGGGTTGGGGAAGAGGGGAGCGGGGCTTGTCTGAGCTGGGACCTGGGGGCAAAAGGAGGGCAAAAAACAGGGGGGAGGCGTACGGGGTGCTGCTGGGGGGAGGCTCCAGAGCTAGGCACGGGGCGTGGGTCCGGGACGGGGGAAGCCATGCGGGGTTCTCGGGGCCGGGGGGGCGGCCGAGAGGAAGCACTGACCGGGGAGGAGGGCAGGGGGAGCCGAGCCGGCAGGGCTCAGACCGCGGCGGGCAGCCGGGGGGTGCCGTGGGGACCCCCCCCCGGTGCGCACGCAGCCGGTGTCCGGGGCGGGGCCGGCCTCGGGCGCCCCCCGCCGGCTCCTCGCCGCCCGGCGGCCGAGCCCCGCTCCGCCAGCTCCGGGCCCGGGCCCTGCGCGCTCCCCTCGGCCGTTGCCGTGCGGGGCCTGCGCGGCCCCTTCCCCTCCCTTCCCCGCCCCGGTCGCTCCGGCCGCCGTGCCTCCCCGCCTGCCCGCCCGCCCATGGATTTCACATAGCACCGGCCTCCTCCTCCTCCTCCTCTTCCTCCTCTTCCTCCTCCGCCGCTCCATGGCGGCTCCGGCTCCGCGGCCGCCCGGCCTTTGCTGCTGCCGCAAGGGCTCCGCCGCCGGCCCGGAGGCGCCGCCGGCTCCTCCCGAGCCTCCTCCCGAGCCTCCTCCGGACGTGGCTTCGGCCTCCAGCTCGCAGCTCTTCGGCCTCCGCCACCTGCACCTGGGGCTGGAGCTGCGGCCCGAGGCGCGGGCGCTGGCGGGCTGCCTGGTGCTGGAGCTCTGCGCCCTCCGCCCGCAGCCCAGCGCCCTGGTGCTGGACGTCCACCCGGCCCTGCGCGTCCTCTCGGCCGCCTACCGCCGGGCCCCGGCGGGGGAAGCGCCCTGCTCCTTCGCCTTCTCCCCCGCCGAGGCCTCCCCGGCCCCGCCGCCTCCTCCGCCGCCGCCTCCTCCGCCGCCTCCGCCGCCTCCCTGCCCTCCGCCGCCGCCTCCGTGCTCCGCCAACCCGCCGGCCACCGCCACCTTCCTCTCGGCTCCCTGCATCGCCGCCCCCCCCGGGGACCCCCCCGGGGACCCCCCCGGCAGCCCCCCGCCGGCCGCCGAGCCCCCGCCGCCGCTGCCCGTCTTCGCCCAGCCGCCGGCCGCCGCCTGCCCGCTGGGCTTCAGGGTGGATCCCTTCACCGACTACGGCTCGGCCCTCACGCTCTCGCTGCCCGCCGCCCTCCAGCCCCACCAGCCCTTCCAGGTCATCGTCCGCTACACCACGGCCGACGGCCCCGCCGTGAGTAACGGGGGCCCCCCCCCCCCGGGGGAGGAGGGCAGCGGGGAGGCCGGGGAAAAGCCCTGCTCCCTGTAGCAGGGGCTTCGCTGCTTTTATAACGCTCTTCTCCCACTCACTGAACGCCTTCAAAGCCCCTCTCGGAGTTCTTCGGGACGCCTTGCATCAGTAATGCTAGAAAAGAGCTCCAAGATCATCTGGTCCACCATCACCCTCCTGCCAATGTCACCCACTAAACCGTGTCCCGCGTAATCTGCAAATAAGTCTTCCTGCGGTGGTTTTTGTATTATTTGTGCTAGATGCTTACAAAGTCAGGCCTCGCACACCCAGGTTTGTATTCTCGCCGGCCATGGTGATGCTGGAGGTGAGGAGGGAGATGCTGCTCATTCCTCCAGGTCACTGCTGGACAGGGGATGAGGAGTGCTCCGACGGGGCCGTGCGAGGTGCTTGCCTGCCTCTGGGTTTTGCTCTTCTTCAGTAATGAGAGGTTTTGTGAATTCTCTCTCTTGTTTTAGTCCCCTAGTGTTGAGAAGCGCTTTGCTTCTGGCCTTTTAGGTGCTGTCTGGCACATCTTGTGTTTTTGGGAAGTTATGACAGTGAAAATAGACAAATTACCACTGAAATGACAGTCCTTTTTGTTGCTCTGTAGTCTGTACTGGTTTGAGATCAAGTGAGAGAGATTCGTGGTCCACGTGATCAAAACCTATTTCCAAAAGGAATGGCTTTGTGAGGGTCTTGTAGCTTGGATGCCGCTGTCTTACCTAGCAGGACGGGCTGTCAGCCTGCTGGTTTGGTGTTGCTGTTGCATTGGTCAAAACGAGTACGTGCACAGGTCTATCTGACTATTGCAATTTGTTTAACAAGAACTGAGTGTGTTGCCTACATGCAAAATAATCCAGTAGCAAGTAGTACTAAGCCACAAATTTACGAAAGGAACAAATTGCTGTATACAACAAGTTTGATGGATCTTCTTTGGATCTGATTTTAGTATTAGACTGAAACTTGAGAGAGTAACTTAATCCTTAATTGTCTGGGTAGGCTTAATGTGTTGCCTCACTCTGGACAGTGAGTTGCGCATGAAGGATTTTATTGACAGAAGCTTCCTCCTGCGATATGTTGACCTTTTAGCATGCTGGTCCTTCCCTAACATGGAAAAATGAGATGAAAATCCAGTGTGCTTTAAATTCTAACCGACTCGTACATGAGGATATCATTCCTTTTCACCTCTGGAGCGCCGTGTCTCGGCACTTCCTTGTACAGCACTGCGCTGTAGTGTCTGTGCTCTGAAGGGGTACATGGGAGATGCCTTTCAGGGCCCATGGTACATTCAGAAAATCCTGCTCTTTAATTTTATTTTTCAAGATGTCTTTTGTCTGCTCTATGCTTTATTTACGGTAGGAAGGCTCTAAAACTAATTTGATGTTGCTGTGTGCTTTGTGATCATCCTCAGCCTGGCTGAGCCATACCTCCCGTAGTACACGATAGCACACTCTCCTCCTCTTGAACAGATGCTTTTATTTTAGGCTAGCCTGCGCTTCTGACACAAATGGTACCTCATTTCCTAGCTTGCTCGCTGTTGTAGATTTTGGCTGGCGAAATATTTGTCCTCAAGCAGCACCTGTTCCAGCCCTCGTGTTTCTTTTGAGCTATCTTTTTGGCGCCGCAGTCACTTGGTGCGGTGGCAGTGCTGTCTGTCATTGCTGTTTTCCAGCCTAGCGTTGGGCTTTAAGAGATGGGCGTGAGTAACCCCTGTGTGTAAGGGTGAGCCCACTTATTCTCACCCCTAGGGTGTTCCCTTGTGGTCTCTTTTCTCTGTGCAGCTTCAAGCATTAGACCTCCCTCTTTTAATTAAAAAAGTTCTATTTTCCGTGGCCTTTCTCTGAGTATAATCTTTTTGTGTCAGAGGTTATTTTCTGCAGGACTTTAGCATGCTCCTGGGGCTTATAAAGCAGTAAATTCACGTTTCAGTGCAGCACGGGCGTGTTGGCAGTAAGGTTGCCAGGACAGACAGTAGCCTGTTTAAAATTGGAAACCTGTTGCCTTGATATGCTCGCTTTGACCCATCTGGATATGTTAGTTGACTGTCCCATTATTCCTCGTGTGGAGGCAGGAGCCAAGAGCTCTGGTTGTTTGATGGACACTGGGAGACAGCTGAGAGATTAAATCTGCCTTTCGCAGAGCGTTCCAGCTCCCCGTGCTGTTAGGAAGCCGTATGCTCTGGACGTCACCTTTTCGTTTCAGAAGCAAGACCACCATGAACACCGTGTATCTCATGGTGTAGGCTGAAGGCATGATGCTCAGGTGTATCAGAGAAAGCAGTTCAGCTCTTCCTTCCCTTCTTTTCCCTCAACCTTACTTCTCGGTCGTACGGATAGTCTTTATAAGATTTTTGTTCTCTTTCCCTAGAGAAAAATCTGCATCTCTCTTGTAGCCGCTGTGCTATGCCTCCTGTTTTGCTGTGCACACGTTAACACCGGTGCTGCCCTTTCCACAAGAGCCTTACAAGCAAACCCTGCTCTGTTCTCGCATTAAGAACCGTGAGCTGCTCTGCAGTGTGCGGGCAGGGGGAAACCCGCACTGCCCGCAGCCTCTGTTCAGCAGGGGATCTAGGCAGCAGCTGTTACATGAAATGCTCCAGAAGAACAGCTTAAACGTGCGAAGCAGCCTCTCTCCCGTACTGATGAGAAGCTAGATAAAGGTGGTGAGCGCTGTGATGCTGTCACATAACTTTCCTAAGGGGAGCACAGGGGGGATTTGGATGTAGAGTAAATTGGACCGCATCTAGCGCTCTGCCCCGGACACCGCTCCAGCTCCCTGCCCCCAGCAGCGCCCTGCTGCCTGCGCTCCTTTCTGGGAGCTGCTTCTGCTCATTTTCCCCAGTCCTGCCTCTGTCCTGCAGCACAGCCTGGTCTATTTATATTACAGATCTATTTATATTGTTTCAGGATAACTTTCATCATTGTTCCAAGTGCATCTGGAAAGAGAGACGGGGGATTGCCGTGTAGCTGCAGACATTAGGAAACAGGGGAAAAAAATACTTCATCCTCTGCAAACGTTTTTTCCTTTTGGCCTGTGGGGCTGGTGCTTCATTTAACTTCAACCAAATGTCAAATAAAGGGAGACTAGTTGAAAAGAACTTGTCATTAATTTATGGAGTTTCTTGTAAACAAGAATTAACTTCTCAGTTCCCCTTTGCTTCCTGCTTATGTTTTCTTCCTGCGCTGGTCAGGGGAACTTCCCCTTATCTCTCTCTGCCCCAAAGACATTGCCTGTCAACCTTTTTTCCACCCTACTCTAGTGTTATAGCTTAGTTCTAGCGGTGTCTTATCTCCCTCTTTTCTCTGTTAGCCTTTACAGTCTCTCAGAAAGCAAAGGAAGCAAAACCTTTTGAAGGTGAGGCTCTTCAGGAAGGCCAACAACGCAGATTGTAAGTCGGGCTTTTTGTGATACAAGCACAAAAATAGCCGATAGGAGGAGGAGCGTTTGTAGAAGTTGACATCAGGGTAGATCTTAAAAAACTTACTTTCTGGGGCTCCTTCCTGGATTCCCCCCTGGTGGGGGAAGCTTTTAGTTTCAAACTTTGGGTTTTAATGAGGCGTTTGTCCCGAAATGCCTTCTGGAATAGCTGTTCCCAGTTCCACAGTGTCGTATCGCGGAGAAGATCCTCATTGCCGTGGCATGCAGGTACCCACGGAGTGGAGAGCAGGAGCTGTGTAGTGCACCTCAGCCACGGCCTCAGGATTTGGCCGGTGGTCCACCAAAACACAGCACACGGGTGTGGAGAGTCGCACAGCCCTTGATAACAGGAGCAGCCAGGCTGTACGCAGCCACCCTCAGGCCCAACAGGCTTGAAACAGAAGGGGTGATCTTAAATCCCAAGGTGAGACTGCTGCTCAGAGATTAATTTTACTTTTAGATAAAGTTTTACATTTTGTAATGCCTCCTGCCCAAAAATACACGCTTCCACATTTAGCAGTGGAAGTGTGAAGCTCTATATGAATAAATGAATGTTGCTGACAGCATGCTGCCTTGCCTTGCCTTTCACTGGTCCCCTGGGGTTCTGCTGAAGTGGATAATTTGGGAGAGCAGCATGTTTGCATCAGTGTAGAAGAGTCGAAAGGCAAGGTACAAGATAACAAAGAATAACCTTATAGGACTGAGGGGGAGAGAGAAAACTTTGCCTTCCAGAAAACAGAGAGGTTAACTAGGAGACAGAATTGTAATATGCCATTAAAATTAGAGCAGCCATAGTACAAGGACTTCTCTTCTGTAAGTACTTCATTTTGTCCTCCTGATGACCAGAAATGAACCAGTGTCTGCACTAACTGCTGTTCCCTGAATTCAGATTTATTGGTTGCTTTGATCTGAGGATTCAGCAGACTCAGAAGCTTTATTCCTTGCGCTTGACTGTTCCCAAGACTTCAAGTGGTTCCAACTTTATTGCAAGTTTCACAATATTTGATATTTTCCGTAAAAGTTCAGCTCCAGAGTTCTAGGATTACAAGAAAATCCTTATTTAAAATCGTTCTTACACTTCAAAGTTGGAGACAGGGAGCATGTGAAAGCATAAACATTACATTTGAAACGGAAAAACCCAAAAGGCAAATGACTGCGCTTTTTCATATCGTTCTTAATATGTTCTAATGATTCGCTGGGGCCTGACTCATGATTTATTTGCTATTTGATACTGAAAATTGACGTGCTCAGTGGTGTTTTGGTTTTTTTTTGTGTGTGTGTGACCACCCAGAATCTCCTTATCCGCTCTGTAGAAAGAGGCCTCCAGTGTCATTGACCAGATGTTTCTTACATATACTGACTCTTTCGCATAGTGTCAAAATGTTTGATGCTTCAGCCAGCAGAGCAGTGTCAGGGTCAGAGATAATGTTGTGTACACTGTTCAGCCTCAGGTTTTTTTATTTATTTTATTTTATTTTTTTGCTTGCACTACCTGGCCCTACTATTCCTGTTGATGTTGAATGACAACACCAACATATTCAGGGCACTCCCTCTGAGAAGCGGGTTGTGTGGCTGTTTGTCAGGGACTTGTTATTAACCAAGCAAATCGATATAACAGGAACACTGAATGACTGGAAGACGCTGTGTTCCCTGATACTACTCAGTGTGCAGACAGTGAGAAATTACTCCGAGCAGCCATGGCAAATAAACAGCAGTAGAAAGCTGTTCTGTTAGAAATGGAAACGTGCCCTATGCTAGGCATGCATATGGGGAGCCAAACAGCTGGGGAGTTTCTCCTCCACCACAATCCTCTCGATTTCACATTTTGCTTCCTGACAGCTCATCCGTGTGATTTTTGTCCTCTTCCCTCACCTCTTCACGTAATGTTCCAACAGATCTGGTGGCTGGATCCAGAACTGACGTATGGCAATGCCAAGCCATTTGTCTTCACGCAGGGCCACTCGGTGTGTAACCGCTCTTTCTTCCCCTGCTTTGACACACCAGCAGTGAAATGCACCTATTCAGCTACCGTCAAGGTAAGTGACAAATTGGTAAAATAGTTGGTGGAGCAATTAGCTGCCCTTAACTTGTGAAAGCAGTGTTACATTGGGCTTGTATATATGATATAAAATATACATTATGACATATAGTATTATAACAAACATGGGATTTTTTAGCTCCCATGTTCTGGTTCTTGAAACAGAGACAGGGTATGGCCACAAAACCAACTCTGCCTGTCACGCTTGAGTCTTGCGTTCCCAGTACTCTACACTGAAAGAGTAACCATGACATGGGTAATGAGACAGTTTGGTTTGTTACTTCCAAGAGTGGTTACTGATGATAATAACCAACTGTATTTAATTGATTCCCAAAAGGAAAAAGCACAGTTTTACAAAAGCAGCATCAAATAATGTTGCATTTTTTGTAGACAGCATCATTTGATATGTGGGCACTTTTGGGGCAGGCGTACAGCTAGCCTACGTACCCATGAAATATAGAAGGAGTAGTATTTTTGGTTGGTATGTTTTCATGGCATGTATAGATTGTGGTACAAAAAAAGCCCCACAGAAATCTTGTATTTTTCATGTTTTCTAAATGATTGATTTTCTGGTCTATAACAAAAAAGACGTACATTAAAAACAAGGAGATCTGCGGTGTAGTTCTTCAGCCTTGGCCACTTAGTCAGTTGATGTGTGTGATGTTGGTTTTTCAGGCTCCAGCAGGCATACAGGTGTTGATGAGTGCCACTCAAAGTACCTACTTAGAAGACGAAGGTGTATATCAATTTTACATGGAATACCCAGTTCCTGCCTACCTAGTGGCCCTGGTGGCAGGAGACCTTATACATGCAGACATAGGTCCAAGGTAAGATTTGCCGCAAGCTGATTTTTCCTTTTGTGTCTCCGTGCAGTGCTTCAGGTTACGTTCAGTAAATTCTTTGAGTCATCAGTAAGGGAACGGTTGTGACCATAAGCTGTGAGCATTCAGAGAGTTTGAGATTTAGGTGGGTGTAAAGAACCTGATGGCATTGTGCTTGGAAAGGTATTTTCCTCTTCAGTAAATGTTTCTTATTGTCCCCAGTAATCATTGCAGCTACTTGCTTCATTGCCTTAAGGTGGTTTAAGGGTTCTCTGATCGTCTTTTACCATGTATCCATAGACAGATGACCTAAGAAGGCCTCAGCCTGATGTGAGACCTTTTAGCACTATGACCATAAATGGAAACTTGGTGAGAAGGCAGGCTATTCATTCTAAGAGATAATTCAGTTTGTTGAAGTATCACCTGATGTTTTCTGGTTTCTGACAGGAGCAGAGTGTGGGCAGAGCCTTGCCTGCTGCCAACAGCCATCAGCAAGCTTTCTGGCATGGTGGAGCGCTGGTTGACTGCTGCAGAGAGTCTGTACGGGCCATATATTTGGGGGAGGTGAGTTTAGTAAGTCTCCCAGGAAAGTGTAATGTAATCCTGAGGATGCTGAAAACCTCACTCATTACAGACTTATTGAGAGTCTTAGCCCCAAAAAACAACGTTAATAGTTTATGAAGTTAAGCTTGGCTGTGCATTAAAAGAGTGTATTTGAGACAATATTTTCATTCTTTGAATTGAAGATGTTTACAAAGGCTTCCTATATTTATTCGCTAAAGGTAATCAGGAAGAAAGTGTTGTTGTTAACCCACCAAATGTTGTTTGAAATGGTCTGAGAACAAGACCCAGTGTCGTGTGTCAGTGCTGTTCATTGGTGAAGAAAATCAGGAAACAAAACAAATAGTATTGTTATGTTCTGAAGCAGCGGGACTAGTGTCACTTTGCTGACACCGAAGGCACACGAAATCAGCTCATTCACTCAGCAGCTTCCCAAGCTCTCTCTTGCCTGGGAGCCTCTGGGGTAAAGATTTATTTGTGTATGTGGGTAGGGTATGTAAACTTAGTGGTTCTGGCTATCAGATATACAACTTGTGATGAGTTTGCATGTGTGAAGGCAGCATAATGCTTCTGGGAAGTGCAGGATCTGCTGCGCATGGAAAGACTGTCTAGCCTTATGTCCAAACCTGAGCAGCTCTTTGGTCAACAAAATGAAAATCTGTGATTCCCTGATCAGAAGAATTTGGAATCTCTGGTTTAGAAAGCTGGTTCCTGGAATCACAAAAACTCTCAGAAGAGCTTTCTGTAAGGGGGAAAAAACGTTTCTGTCTTTTGAAATAGCTGCAATTTACCTCTCTTTTTTCTTTCTCTTCTCTCCTCTCTCTCTCTGTGATTTTAGATATGACATTGTTTTTCTTCCTCCATCCTTCCCTATTGTTGCCATGGAAAACCCATGCCTGACTTTCATCATTTCTTCCATTCTGGAGAGCGATGAGTTTTTAATCATTGATGTCATTCACGAAGTTGCCCACAGCTGGTTTGGAAATGCAGTCACCAACGCTACGTGGGAGGAGATGTGGCTGAGCGAGGGGCTGGCCACATACGCGCAGCGACGGATCACCACCGAGACCTATGGTATAGCTGTAGAGATATTTTTCTTTGTGATGTGTCTAACTAATAATTGAGAGCTGGCTGAATGGAATATTTGCCTTGGGAGCTCAAAAGTCTGTTGGGAACTGTATTTTGTTGTTGTTCTGGAACATAAGTGGCCAAACTTTGCTTTGAACATCTTGCATGCTTACAGTCTGAGGTTTTCTTGGCTTTGGGATGAATAAATACTTGATACAGTAACAGGAACTTTGGATGAGGTGTGTGTTAGCACAAGGCTTGAAGGAGATCTATAGGAACTTTGGCACTGCCGTTGTGTACTCGGCAGGGGTTCACCTGTCAGACCAAGGTGAGCAGCGGCTACATCAGAGAAGTAAAAAATTTTGTTATGGTTACCTTGTGAAAGAACTGTCCTCTAAACAAGTATGTCTAATTCTGGTCAGTTAGTAGTTAGCTACTGCTGGAAAGGGTGAGGTAATAGCCCTTATCAAATAAAATGTACACACCTACAAAGCTGTCTATTTGAGGCTTTGTGTAGAATCATAGAGCCTCACCTTTGGCCGCTTTTATCAGCGAATTTTGCGGGTCAGTTGTATGGTACTGTCCTTAGAATATGTAAGCAGTAAAACATTCCTGTTGCTTTTCAGTTTTTCTGGAAATCTTGGCAGCAAGAGTGTTTAGAAGGATATATTTTTTTTTATTATTCATGTATACTGTTTTTGGAGATGAGATGATGATTATGAAGTTTAGGGAAAGAAGTGCCGTTAGCATCTATGGAGATGCTGCTATGTGCAGTATCTGTCTTTGAAAGCTGTTTCATGCTCAGTAATTCTCAGTGGTTAGGACTGGTCTAACATGTCACATTATATAACACATGGCAATGATACGAATTGGTCAGAAGATTCTGACCTGTCCTCTGTCCCATCTTAGTCCATCTCTCCGACATAAGACAAGGTCCTTGTTTGTAGTCTCTTGAAGTTTAGGGTTGGTTGTTTCAAGAAGCGGTTGTTCAGGAAACTAAGAAATGCCTTTCCCTCCGCCGCTCCTTAATAAGCTCTTTTTGCATTCTGTTTTGTTTCAAGGACAAACCTCTGATCTAAATCTTGCCATTTCTGACATCATTTCTGGCATATCTTCTGCTGTTAATAAAAAGGCGTTTTCGTAATGACATTGTTTACAGAAATTGGAGTCCAATGACCACCACACCTCTTGGATCTTGCTTAATCCTCCTCCCTGTTCGCAGCTTGAAGTAATTGCCTTAAACACTAGCTGTCCTGCGGGATTCTTGTTTTCTCCTGTGAAGCACATCCGCCCTCTTTCTCTGCCTGTATAGATTCGTCTATCTTCCAGATTTGTCCTGGTTCTTAATTCTCACTGTGTTTATATCAGATTCCTGTGAATATGCTGAGACTTTGAGATTGAATATATGTAACGAGTTTTACTGTTGAAGTTAAGACTTAGCAAAGAAAGCTAAAGTGTTAATGGCCCTAGATGTTAAGTATTTGCTGAATGTGAGAATCTATTTTCCACAGCGTTACACATCTGCAAAGGCATAGGAAAGATTTCTTGACTTGCCAGTGTAATGCAGCTAGTTTGGCATGAAAGCAGGGAATGCTCTATGTTGCAGCTAGATAGAAGAGTAGCCTACCCTGCTGCAGCTATAAAAGAAGTCCTGCTGAGTGGAAGGTGAAAACTGTACAATATAATATGGCTAGGGTGCTAAATAAAGCTTCAAAAAGACCCATGGGATCTTTAATATGCTAGCTAAATGTAATCCTTTTCTGTTTTCACCCAGGAGGTGACATTCACTCAGTAATATCATTCACTCAGTAATATCCTTGGCACTGAATATGGAATGATATATTTACTGGTCTACCCATGACGTTACTTTTTTGTAGCACTTGATTGCTCCTTGAAAGTTACCTATACAATAGTTATTCCAATGCTGTTCTTCTTATCTTTCAAGGGCTGATAAGGTGATGTCAGGGCTTTAAACTTCAGCATTATTTTAAAGCATGCTGCTTTATTTTTCAGTTCAGCCTGCTGCGTAATCAGAATGAGTAAATGCACTGGTTTAGGTTCTGACTTCCATTACAAATTGCAAGGAATTTCTCACTCAAGTTCCTATGACATTAGATTGGTGTGATTCTGTATTTCTGTTGTCTTACACCTTCAGTCACCTTTATTTTGTACGTGTGCTAGTTCTGCAGTCACTGTCCCACAGCTAATGTGTTTCTGTCTGGGGCAGGAGCTGCCTTCACATGCTTGGAGACTGCATTCCGCCTTGATGCTCTCCACAGACAGATGAAGCTCCTTGGAGAAGACAACCCGGTCAGCAAGCTTCAGGTTAAACTGGAGCCAGGTATTGCTCGTGGCTGAAGCTGCTTTAAAAAATGTCTGGATATTTTGCTGGATGCTGGAATACAGGCCAAAAAAGACTAGTTTTTACATGCCCTTTCTAAAAGAAAAAAAAAAAGACTGGTTTGTAAACCAATCTAAATGTAAATAAAGAAACTTAAATTGAGGCTTTCTTCAAAATTGGCTAACTCATCTTTATAAAGATTGTTCTGTTCTTAAATGGAACAGATTCACTGGGCAGAAACCAAGTATGAAAAACTTCTGCCTTGAAAGATTCATGGCTTTGAGCTTTTGAAGTTGTAAAATTAAATAGTTTGCAATGGAAAATACTTGGAAACATCTAATCCTGTGCTATTGAATCGTCTGCTTTTTGTGTGTTCGTGTAAGAACTGCATGTGTGTGCATAAGCATACAGATAAACATATATACTTGGTCTCCCATTGAGTGAGTTATGCACTGTTAGAGGCTGTTTGATTATCACCTGAGCTAGATGAATGGTGATGGAGCACAGGACTGATAGGTCTTGAGTTTTGTCCTGATCACTGGAGATGTGAAGCAGTCTTTAGTCTAGATGATACATAGGCCAGCCTAAAATGCAGGTGGAGGTATTATCGGAACTGAATGGAATGGAAAACTGCACTGGAAGTCCCAGAAATGGAACAAGTAGTGCTTACTTTACATTGGTATATTTGAAAATGTGTAGTACGGTGATAAAACCTGAGCTTGACACTGGGAAAAAAAAAGTTTGTCTTGAAAATTTCAGGTGTGTTTTCAGTCCTCTAATTTGAAGTGACTTGTTTCATGTGGAATTAATACCTAGCTTACAATAATTGCCTTTTTTTCAGCCTGTACACTTGGACTGCTTCTGTTAATTTACTGCAGTAAATTAAATGTACTGAGAACAGGCTTGTTCTGTTTTTAAGTCACTGCGTATCTACTCTGAGTTCACTGAGGAGTTGAGACATTTAGACCGGTTGGAAATTAGTGTCCTCATTGCATAGTGTCTTATAACGTTGTTGTTTCTCCTTTCAGGTGTCAATCCTAGTAATTTAATGAACCTCTTCACCTATGAGAAAGGCTACTGCTTTGTTTACTACCTGTCCCAGCTCTGTGGAGACCCAAGACACTTTGACTCCTTCCTAAGAGTTAGTGTGCATACACATATGTTTCTCTTGAGACTTATAGCTGCTTTTTTTCAGGTTTTGTTACTGTGGCTAATTGATAGGGGTAATGCAAGGGTGTCTGAGATGGAAGAATGGGGTGGCCCCTTCTGCCATCCTCGATGATTCTCTTTACACTTAACAGGTTTTTCTTGAGATTTCTCATAAGTGAATGTACTCATGCTCTTCCTTCATCTCAGATTGTGAGCTCAGGAAGTGCCAAATACAAAGTAGTTGTTTATTTTTGTTACCTCTTTCCTGTGCTCCAAATAATTAGAAAGCTGTTCAGCACAGATTATCAATGACTGGAAAGATGTGACTTCATTCACTACTAAAAGGTATCAGCTTCTTTTTTTTTTCAGTCAGAATTGCAAAGGGCGTAGTTTCCTATATTGGGGCAAGTTTGTTGTCTTGAAACACATTTTCAAAACCTTTGTGAGCTATTGATTTGCTTTTGAAAAGTGACACAGCTCATTGCTTTTCTCTTTTTGATGAATACGTGTTTTTTCAACTCCTTCCCATCCATGCCCCATTCAATCTTTTTGTCATGTATAGTTATACAAGTATGATTTTAGTCCCTGATCTATTAGTGAATAATACAGTAGCCAGCTGTTCTAACTTTTCACTAGTGTGAACATGAGGAAACCTTCCTGCCCTTGACATGTTAATGTCTGTGATTGTATCAGAGAAAAAAAAAAACCAAACCACAAACCCAAAACTCAGCTGTCTGTCTTTGCAGCTACCCGATTTTTTTCTTGTTATGGTGCTTTCCTTATTTGGGATGGAGGAAGAAAGTATTTTTTGTGATTATTATTATATATACTTTTAAAAACTGTCATTCACCCTTCCAAGAACTTGTCCTCACTTTTCCATATCTATTTCTTTGAACTGAATGTAGTGGTTATTTATCAAAAAGAAGGTATCTTTCTCCTAACCATAATTCATCCTTTTTACTGTTTCAGGCCTACATTGAGAAGTACAAATTTACCAGTGTTGTGGCTCAAGATCTTCTGGATTCCTTCCTGAATTTTTTTCCGGAGCTGAAAGAGCAATGTGTTGAGAACAAAGCAGGTAGGATGGAGTTTGTTTAGTTAGCTGTAAAAACTGTAAAAAGTCTGGATACTAAATTTTGTGCTTGGCTTGGAGGACGCATAAGCAAATGCTAAGGTTAAGGCAAACAAAACACGTTGGCAATAGCCAGATGTTTGGGGTACAAATGGTTGTGATGACTTACTGTCAACCCCCTCTGTGCTGGGGAATGAGAACGTCTTATATGGCTGACAATTTTGGCATTAATTATCTGAGTGGTCCTCAGTGGTTTCTCAGCTCATCTTTTCACATTGCAGAGCAATCAGTGCATATGAGATTAACAAATACTTAAATGCAAGGAAAAGGTGACCATACTTTGAAATTTAATTTAATTACAGAAGACATGCTTTGTGGTCTGTAACTCTTTGCAAGGTCATTCGCAAATATAAAATCTCTTTGATAAGATTTCATCCTCCCTTACAATCTTCTCCTTACATCTGTTGGTGGATTTATAAAGGTCTGTAGTCTACTAGGTGCTTGTTAGACTGTTTGCTTAAAGAAAGGAGACTTACATTATTCTGCTGTGTGTCCCTCCTTGTAAGTAATTATTGAACCCAGTGATAAATTTAAACCAAACTGGCAGTAAAGTACAGCTCTTCAGATTGCTGAGGTCCGATGGGCTTTACGAAAACTGGTAGCAGAGAGTAAACATGAGTGATCCTACTGTGGGAAAAGCTGCAGCATGAGCTCAGCAGTTTTATGTTTTATTTGGCCAACTGGTTGGCTAGTGAGTTAATCAAAACATGTGGCAACTTTTGCCTGACTAGTATTCAGGGGCTGCAGGAGAGGGGAGTTTTAGGGCAGATGGTGTAGAACTAGAAGTATTGCCAAGGGTTAGGAAAGTGCTGAGGTGGTAGAGGGTCATGGGGAAGAGCTCTCTGGGAAACCAGGCTCTGTTAGCTCTGCCACTGGTGGAGAAACTTGGTTTGGGTTTAAGTACTGATTATATAAACAAATTTAAAATTGCTTTTTCTTGCTGGTGTGTATGAGAGGGGTTCAGTCAGCCCTCACACCTCCTTTTTTATGAAGCAGATTTTCCCCATATTCTTAAGTATTCCTCAAAATTCTGGGAATGAGAAATGCACAGAAGATCTTACATTATATTAGAACATAATTTGATCATAGATACTTGTTAGCCTGTCTGTCTTAAGAGCATGTGTGTTTAAGAGCATGTGTTTACTTACTGCAACGTTGAGCTCCAGAAGACTTGTGGTTAAATTTGGCAGAGGTGTTGCTGGCCCTCTCCCAGATGTAGCGTAGGCTAGCCTGATGAGACTGCTAGGACTGTTATGTCACTGTAACTATGGGTTGGTCTGATTTGCTATTGTTAGAACCTCTCTTAACTGTGCTAGAAGCAGTCCTGAACCTTGAGACAGCCAAGCCATCTGCAGAGACTCCTGCTCGACATTTTTGGTGCTCCTCATTCCAGGACTGGAGTTTGAACGTTGGCTCAACGCTACAGGACCTCCGTTAGCTGAGCCGGACTTATCTCAGGGATCCAGTCTGACCAGACCAGTGGAGATGCTCTTCAAACTCTGGACCACTGAGCCTCTGGACTCTGCTGCTGCCGCCAGCAGCGTCGACCTCACTAAATGGAGAACGTTCCAAACCGTGCTTTTCTTGGACAGGTTGCTGGATGGGTCACCACTGCCACATGGTGAGTACTCTGTAAGGGAAGTAGAAGAGTATTCCTGGAATGACAAATTGAATTCTAAAGAGCCCCGCCCCACCTTGATCTTATCATTCATTATTCTCCGATGACCCTCAAACTTGACAAAACAGGTCATAGTTTTTTCCTCTGTGTATGTGCTCTCTTCAGAGGTGATAAAAAAGCTTTCGGAGTGTTACTCCTCTCAGCTGGACTCCATGAACGCAGAAATCCGCATCCGCTGGTTGCAGATTGTAGTCCGAAATGACTACTACCCAGACCTTTACAAAGTTCGTCGCTTCTTGGAAAACCAGGTACTAAGTGCTGGATTAAAATCACTGCACCTCTCAGTGCATGAGACATGTGCATGAGACATGCGACGTGAAAGACCTTGGAACTTCTGCTTCCTGGCCAAGTGTAGACCAGGTGTGTAGCGAAGGGGCCGAGCATGGCTCACCTGCTAGCGGGTGGGGAGGAATGGGCAGATGTAATCTGAAATGCCTACAGACAGTCTGTGCTTTTTTTAGCCTAACTCATACCCTTGTCCCAGCTCTGCCCAGTGCATTTTTGCATTGCTTTACAGTAGCCCTGGCTTTCCCAGAGCAGAAATTTTCACAATACTAAATCATGTGATTGTTTGAATGTTTACACTTCAAGCAAGGCTAGGGCTCATCAGATTCCTTTCAGTAGTTTTTATCGTGCAGGAGCAAAAGGTTAATGCATGTGTTCACTGTGGCCTCTTCTCCTTGGCCTTTTAAATAGCTCTGTTATTTGTGTGGAAATAGCTCAGTTGTAGAGAGCAAGTGGTTTTTGATTATCATTCGCATTAAACTTGAATAGACTCAGTTATCTTTTGAAGAAGTGTGTTGCTTGTCTTTAACCTGAATGGATTTAGGGCTGTTGGAGTATAGCTGTAGAAGAGCTGCACCTCTTGACTTTTATTAGAGTGGTATTATCCGGTTTTCCTTTTTTGCAGATGTCTCGGATGTACACAATTCCACTTTATGAGGACCTTTGCACTGGCACACTCAAGTCTTTTGCCTTAGAAGTTTTTTACCAGACCCAAAACCAGCTGCACCCCAATTTACGGAAAACCATCCAACAGATCTTATCACAGGGCTTAAATCCACTTCCTGCCATAGACACTACAGCAGGCACTACAGAAACACCAGCAATGGTGCTTGAGGACAAAGTCTCAGAGGCCACAAACGGTGCCATTTCACTCAGGGATGTTAACGTGTCTGCTTAGATCACCAGCTCGTGTCAGCCATGAAGCTTGAAAACAGGGACAGGAACAGAGGAAGGATACCAAGTGTCGCCTCCTTTTCCTCAGCCCTGCAGCTGCAGTGTGTTGCTGTAACTGGATTTCTCTCACAAAACACAAAGGAAATGTGCCTTCAAGTATCCAGCATGTGACACTGCCAGGCTTCAGAGATCTCCTTCAGCTGTGGGTTGGATGTTTTGCTTAGGTTTATACCAGGCAGGGACTCCTGGGCAGTTGCTTCTTCAGGGAAGGTGGATAGTTCTCTTTCCTGAGGCTCTTCTGGATGTTTTCTCCGAGGTTGTGGTTTTCGTTTGTGTTTTTTTTTTTTTTCTTCTTTCTTTTCTGTTTTGTCTGAAGCCACTGAGGCATGTCCTACTTGCTGTGTGTATGTTGCTGGGGAGTGTATGTGTGTCAAGCTGCCATTATCCTGACATTTGGACTGAAGTTTTGCAAAGAAGACACTCAGGAATTCTCAGTGGCAGCGGATATGTTTTCATGTTATGCTCCTTACTGTGACAGAGGTATTGTGATTTTGGAGGTAGGGGACTAATGCTCAAATGATTAAGAAACTAATTTTAAATAGCTCCTGTTTCCCCCATTTCCCTACTCCAAGTGGCTAGGTAATAATAATGCTTTATATATATATATAAAAGACCAGGGGAACCTTATGATGGATTTGAAATCCTTCCGTAGTTAACCCCACAGTTTTCCCTTTGCACTCAATGGGACAAGCAATAAAGAAATGTGTAGGCTTGAATTTTCAAAAAAAGTTAAATGAGGTGCCCAAATGCTATCAATTCTGGTACTAGCTGGATGCCTAAATCTTTTTTAACTGTTTTGACAAGTCTAGCTGCAACCTTTGTTAGTGTCTTAGCATGTGTAGCACACGCATTCATCAGATATGCCGCGTGTTTTCTATTCTGTCCTTTTGGAAAAAATTAACAGGACCTTTAATTTAATTTTTTAAAAGATCCCTAGCATATGTTGGGGCTGGAAGTCAACCCTGGAGATATCCATGCTCAAATTTTACTGCCTTGCATAACATTTGCCTGAATAACGGTTGCCCTGTCATATGATAGTCTGAGGGAAGCACTCTTTTTTTGATGTGAAAATTTTAAGCCCCACTTTACTCGAGTCTGTTTTCTGACTCGTGGTGGTGGCAAGATGCCATTTCATTCACACAACGTGCTGTTTCTCTTGATCCCTGGCCAGGCCTGCAGGATGGAGAGCCATTCTCATCTATGCTGTTTGGTCTCCACAAAGCGCTGAGGGTGAAGCATTGCTGGCTATTACACAGTACAGGTGATGGTTCTTGGACTCCGTGCCCCTTTTTTTTTAAGCACGGATAACTGTGTGCCTCTTGGTGAGCTCCCAGTAAGCACCTCTGAGCTGATGTATCAGCAGGATAGAGGACTAGTTGGAATAAAAGGTGAAACACTTGGAAGAGGCTCAGCTAATGGAGACGTGAGAGAGAATCTATTATAAACTTTGGTGCAAATTTTAGTACTGCTACGGGGATCTGCATAGCACAGGGAGAGGGGAAATTTGGGAGATTTCTTTTCACCAAAAGAATCTGTTTACACCCATGTGTGGATGGGGCTTAGGTGCTGTTACTGGTTCTGCATTTTCTGGCTTTAAATTAATTTGGACTTCACCATAGCCTTAGCCTGGGCTGAACTGGGATAAAGCAATAATAAACTCAGGCCTCCTTAGTGCTTCATTAGTTTTCAAAAATGGGCCCTCAGCATTGCTGGGCTTCAGAACTCCAGGTTCTCCTCTTTGCTCAGTGAATGGGATTACCTTTTTCGTTCTGTTTTGTTTTCCCAGAAGGGATGGAGAATGATGTTTTCTGTACAAATCTCTTTCCTTTTCGTTTGTCGTTCTATTGAAAGGGATTTGTACAAGCTGACCTTCCGCTTCCTGCGTTGCCGTTGTTGGTGCAGCGTCTCCTGGACCCCTCAGCCAGCAGCGGCAGCCTGGCCAAGACCAGTAACCGCTAGCATCTCTCGGAATCCCAGGCCTCAGTTTTAACATGTTTTATTTTGTGGGAGAATGTATGTGACCCTGGTTGGAATTTTTAATTTACATGGATGCCTTATGATGATTGTCAAATTAAACTAAGCTTTGTGACAAGTTTAGCCTTTTGAGCTGTTTTTTAGTGTCCCTGCGAGAGATACCTGAAAGAGGTGACTTGGTATGTTGTCTTTATTTTGTCCTTTTCTGGAGTGCAGCGTTTATGGGTTTTGGAAGCTATTTAAAAGCTGCACAGCAAGAAGTTAGAGAATTGGCAAAAGAAAATAATAAAAAGTAAATATCTATGGTTACTGCAACTGAATGAAGTACATCAGATCAGCTATGCGTTTGCATACGCATGCATCGGAGCAGGGAAATGCTGTCTGGTCCTAACAGACTGTTTCCCGATTAAAGGATACAAGATTTAAGTAGGTGTTTCTGCTCTCATCCCTGTGAGATCCCATCAGATGGCTATTTTGATCCAACTTGTTCTCTGAAACACAGAAGCAGCACAAGATTTGTTGAGTATTAAGTGTAAAAGTATTCTATGCATCTTACTTCAGGTACTTTTGTTCCTCTTGTGAGCAGGGAGTGTACTTTCATTTTGAAGAGTGAAAAAATTGGAAGCAGGTTTTTGGAGATACGCCTTCCTTTTGTTGACCTAAAATAAATGAATGCTTCAGGCAACTTACTATCTTGATTTGTAGTAGGCTTGACATTGAATGGCAACTTAGGCTGAGATTAAATAGAAACTATTATTGTCCTTATCTTTGCTAGGTTAATTTCTGATCTGTTAAAGTAAATTTAGTACAGCAAAAGAGTTTTGTTTAAGCAGATGCCAAGAGATAGGGTTATTCTCCTTATTTTTAAAATGAAAGCTGTTACTTTTTTTCCTTGCAGTCATGAGCAGAGTGGTGCAGGGTATAGCAATATCAGTTGTGAAAAAGCTCTGAAGAGCCATACACTTTACTAAAATGGAATATTGCTAACTTAATTTTTTAGCATCTCATAGCCACATGGGTTAATACATTAAGTATAATTCCTGTTAGCTACACACACTCCTCTGTTAAGCTTGTATCTGTAATTTTGCTGCCATGATACATTACAGCACCCTAACTGTGCACTCCATCCCAAACATTCTCATTTTAAAAAAAATTCTCATGGTCTCGTACTACAGTGACCTTGGCCATTGTCCTTTTTGGATAACAGGACCTTCTGTACGCTTATACGAAGCACACTTACTGCACAATTCACCTTAGGTCAAGTGCACTTCTTCAGTCTGTTTTTCCTGCTTGTGTTTGTCCAAAGATAATGCAATGTAGTCAACAGTTTTAAATCACATGACATTTTTTTCACGCCTTTTGTTATAGATTGATAACAGCTTAAAGTTATTATGACCAAAATATCAGTCTTTGTGTATAAAACCACAGTAGAAATCACAGTGTGAGATTTATCCAACCACTAACCTCTGAGAATTGTTTTTTCGTTGGGAAGATACAATATAAATGGCAATTTAAAGGCTGAGTCTGTCTTCCCAGTAGCTAAAGAGAGCACTGTGATACCAGTCTTCCATGGTATGGAAGAAGTATAAAACCCTGCTCCAAAATCTCCCTTAAGCAGCAGTAGGACATTGTGTGCTGCTGCTCTTGACACAGCAGCAACCACTAGTTGTACTAGTAGTACTGCAGAGATTAAATCTGTGCCTTCCTAAATGTATGTGCTATCAGGATCCAAAGAACTGGAAGAGTTCTCCTGTGTAATTTAAAGGACTTCTGTGCGTCACCATATGCAAAAACACATACGCTGGGCCCTCAGATCCCGTTTAGTGGTCTCCCTGGCTCTGAACCACCACCAGTTGAAGACAAATGCCAGAGGTGAACAAGGGGTTGATTAAAACTCAAAACTGTGGGAAGAGATTATGAAAATACCATCAAATAGTACTCTGTCAAAGGACAGTCTTTATTCACATGGAAATGAGCTGGCTATGTAACTGGATGCAAATCCCTTTTAACTCTAAATTTCCATGGCAACGGGACTCGGCCTGTTGGTGTCTGCTTTCCTCCAGGACATATAAAGCACCTGCGTAAAGTGCCCTGAGAAACAGGTTGACAAAAAGGCAAGTGTCATTTTGTCTTAAAGTATTCTAGCTCTTACTATCTAAATAGACCTGTTTTTCTGTCTTCAGGAATAGTCTAATCCAGCAGGATTGCCAAGGGGCAACGGAGAAAATTGCTGCTTTTCTTCCAAAGGGCTTAGGGTCAATAAAAGAAAACATTGCCAGCTGCATAATGGATGAATTTGCCTGTTGCCAACTTTGCAGTCAAGGCAAAGAAAGCATGTCAGATGTTTTTAGGGACCAAGATGACTTTCATCTCTTTCTTTCTTCTACTAGCCTCGTACATACAGATGCATGTTTAACTAGCATACTGTTCCAGGTAAGGCCTACTGTATTTACACTGTTATAGGAAGCAGTATGAACTTTGGGCTCTAATCTGGCCTTTAATGAAATGTATGCAGTTCTGATCTGTGATCACTGTTGCCTAAAAAGAAAGCAGCAAGGGTGAAATCACACAGATGAGAGCCTCACTGTTCTCAGACAGAGAGGCCTTTTCTTCCCTTTCCCTCCACCAGCCGAGACCTCTCCAATGTCAGCTTAGTTGCAGACCATGCAGCTGCAGCTCTCTTGCATGAGCTATAGACAAGGGGGGCCCTTATTCTTACTGACGACAGCGTTCCCTTTGCTCCCAAAAGGGTCAAAACTCAAATGTGGGAAGTCTTGTTCGTTGATTAAATTTGCAGTGGGGAAGCCTTGTGTCTGTACAGTGGGCATGCGCAAGCAGCAGAGAATTTCTGGGTCAGTCAGTCACCAGACAGCAGTTGGATCATCTGCTAGTGCCCTGGGATTTTTTTTTTTGTTCCCTTAAGGCTGAGGTTTGAGAGGAAGACTTCAGTGTTCGTTTCAGATAGAAACAAATCTGACCAGTGTCCTCTGTGGTTCTCTCTCAAACAACCTCTGTGCCCATGGATCAGCTGCTGTAACCACTAGCCTGACACCCATGACAGGTGTGTGTGATAAACAGTTTCTTTGGTAAACAACTTGTCCTCACACTGACCCAGCAGCCTGCTTACTTCAGGCTTTGTCTTTTCGGGTAACACGAAGGTATAATAATGTAACTAAAGTCTCTGAGTGGCCTGCTTCAGTATGTTTGTGACCTGAGAACTGGTAGTGTTTTAGTGACGGATGGCCTGCAAGAGACCTCCTATTTCTGCTTCCTTGCCATGGGATTTTCTATAGAATGTATGGATTCATATATTTAGATATAAATATAGATATACTGTAGATATACTTTCTAGAGAAAGTGTATATATATATTTTAATGTATTTTTCCCAACTCTCTTTTATTAGGCAGTAATGCGTGATTCTCTATCAAAGTGTGAGAATCGCTGTCTTTCCTTTGTCAACTTGTGGGCCATCACTTTGTGATAAACTACCTGAAAACGTGATCTGGAAGCCACTCTGTGAAGATGAACACCATCTCCAGCCGCCATCCCCACGCAAACAGGATATCGTTTTATTCTCCTCAGCGCCTAGGAGATGTCCGAGGGAGCCTTTTGCTTCCCCCCCTGCCCCAGCTGTGCCGCCGCCTTTTGCCGGGCGTTGCTGGCACCGAGCCTCCCCTCAGCGACAGCCTGACTGCGGCCGGGCCCGCCACCCCCGGGGCCCGCTGGGCCTTGTAGTTTCCCCGCTCCTCAGGCTGCGGCGGCGGCGCCTCACGCGGGCGGCGGCGGATTGGCGGTGGCGGCACCACGCGCCCGCTCGCCGCTCTCTCAGTGGCCGGCCGCCCAAGCCGTTACCTCGGGGCCGGCCGAGGCGGAGGGTGACAGGCGTTGCCCCGGGAACGGCCCGGGGCGGCCATGGCGGCGGGGCGGGCCCCGCGGTGAGGAGAGCCCGAGGGGGGCGGGCGGTGCGGAGGGGGCCCTGAGGGGACGGGGGGTGCGTGTGGAGGGGCCGTTTTGGGGGGAGGCCGCCTTCTGAGCCCCTCCTCGTCATCCTCATCTTCCTCCTCCTCCTCTTCTTTGGTAGAGCCGGGAGCTTCGAGGGTGGCGTCTGAGAGGAGCCGGCGATGGCGTGGCTCGGGGCGCTCCGTGGAAATTGTGAGAGGCTTTCCGTCCCCACACGGCTTTCCTCCTTCTTTCTCTGTTAAATCTCCTAAGCAACGTTCGTTTGCCTTCCAGGGCGTTTGGGAATATAAAGCGTCGGAAATAGCCGGCCGAGCTGCATTGGATCGTGTTGAAAATGCTGGGAGAGAAAAAGCAGTTAACGGTGAAAAGAGATCTTTACGCGGACCCCACGTTTCCAGCCAGCGACGCCTCTATATTTTTTAATTACTGCACCCCGCTTGCCCAATTCAGAGGCGAGATATCTTGGTTGAGACCTCAGGTGAGTTTGAAGGTGTAAAAGCTTGCAGTTTTGTAGACCTGGACTTTAAGGTGGTAAATGTTAGCTAGCATTGAACAACTGCTTGTGGGTGTCTTTATTGGTTAGAAATATGGAATGGGCAAAAATGAAGTATGTGAGTATTAACGATACATGTCTCACTGTTTTTAAGTCAGGGTTCATGTTCGTAGTTTTGATTTAAATCAGGGTATAGAACTTCAGAATTCCATGATGCTCGTAGAAATTCAGATATTTCATTACAATTACATTTCATCATACACATAATGGGCATATCAAATTAAAAACAATACTACATTGTTCCCTTTTTTCAAATAAATTGTATAACTTTTGAAAAAGAAATAACTGCATTTGAGAGTGTTTCAGAATGATGTTGATTCCTTTGCTATCATTGAAGAAAAATTGTGCTTCGATAACAAGAAAGATTCTCTTTTTTGCCGGCTATAGTTTGTATTATTGCTTTTAAACTTCCATCTAGCTTTTAGAGCCAGGCATATGAGAACTAAAAAATTAGAATGCGTTTCTGCAGTACGTTCAATGAAAGTGAAATATTTATGATGTTGCTTTCTATATGTGGGGGGGAAAATAAGGCTATAAAAATGTAACAGTGAAAAAGTATGTTGTCTTTAGTAGTATTGCTTTTCTGCCCTACATCTGGGGTGATTGTGGAAGAGTAGTGGAGCTATTGGTTATCAGATGGAATTAACACACAGAAGACTTCACAGAGTCCAGTGTGCAGCTGGATTTTGTACCTTACGCCTTGATTACTACTGAGGACTGATGAGTTAACTTCCGTTTCTTGCAGCACTCGCAGATGCTCACTTTCAGATCAGATCAAATTGTTCAAGACCTTGCATTTGAAGTAATCTCTTTCACTACCAACTAATCTATTTTTATCTGCCCTAGAAAAGCTTTTTCTATTATATGAGTTCAGAGATTCCTGTAACTTGGGATGTGCAGTGTGTTACGAATGGCATCACTTCTATCACAGTTGATCATATGTCTTGCAAGGAGCTGATGAATTAAGTTGTCTTTCACTTATTGACCTCTCTGCTGAGGTTGCACTCGGTGGTGGCATTTGTGCACTAAAATCTATGCGGAAACTAGATTTACCTCATATAAAGTTCCTGTGAAAAACCACAAGGCAGTAATTTTGTTGTTGCTTGCTTTGGCTGAGTCTGAAGACGAAATGTTTTAAGAGGTAAAAGCTCCCTTATTTTCTGAGATGTCTTGGAGCCCTCCTGGCCTGCATTACAGACTTCTGTAGACTGTTAGGCAACCTTCAACTTTAACTCCCCTTCTTTTACTTTCAGGACATTTGTTCTACTCCTCGGTTATTTTCAAACAATCTGCAGGATGTGCAAGTGAAACAAGGAATCCTGGGAGATTGTTGGTTCCTGTGTGCCTGTGTAGCTTTGCAGAAGAGTAAATACCTACTGAATAAGGTAGAGAATTTTCATGTTTCAGAATTTTCTTTACCTGATTTATATTTATATATTGTTTTTGAATCCCAATCCATATGAATATGGATTTTTCTATGCTTTGTTGTACTGTTTTTGTTGTGACTTTTTTTTTTTTAAATTAAATGGCTGGTATTCAGCATAGTTTTAATTTGTTTCATTAAAAAAAAATAATTATTTGTCTCAATTTTGGCTTTTTGTCTCTAGGTAATCCCTCCAGATCAGCCCAGCTGGACAGATGAGTCATATCGAGGCTGTTTCACTTGTCGAGTCTGGCAGTTTGGACACTGGGTAGAAGTAACCATTGATGATCGTTTGCCTTGCCTTGGTGGTAAACTCTGCTTTTCCCAGTGTCAGACAGAAGATTTGTTTTGGCTTCCGCTGCTGGAAAAAGCTTATGCAAAGTATGTGAACACTGTTATTGAGGGAAGTAAAAGGAGGTAGAATACTTGTGTATCTTACCTTCTGTTTACTTAGACATCTGACTGTTTTGGGCATAGATCTGCATATTATTCAATATAAAGTAGAGTGGTTGCCAGCTTTTCGATACTGGGTTGTACAGAAGTCTCTTCCTAAACCTGTAAGGTGTGTTCTTAATTACATGTGGGATACGATAGTCTTAGGGAGAGAATTAGGGTGAAAAGATTCAAATGATGTTCGTTAAGTCACTATCTACTGGTCACCTAATTTATTAAAGGGAACTGTTTTACTAGTGCAACGGTTTGAGGGCTCAGTGAAAAGCAGACAGCCTGTAAATATCTTTGTGGAAAGCAGCAACGTTACATCAGTTTAAGCTAGGTGAGGTCATGACTGTGTGTCCCACTGCTGCTTTTGCTTTATTTGACAGTTTATTACTGAGTAGAAATAATTAGATTGTTAACACGGTTGAAAATGTGGCTGGTTTATAAAAACATCTGTCAAAATCATTGTGGTGAATGGAGTCAAATCTGGTTGGAGGCCAGTTACTAGTGGAGTCCCCCAGGGCTCGGTACTGGGGCCGGTCCTCTTTAATATCTTTATCGATGATCTGAATGAGGTCGTCCAGTGCACCCTCAGTCAGTTTGCAGATGACACCAAGCTAAGTGCGTGTGTCGATCTGCTCGAGGGCAGGAAGGCTCTGCAGGAGGATCTGGATAGGCTGGAGCGATGGGCTGAGGTCAACTGTATGAAGTTCAACAAGGCCAAGTGCCGGGTCCTGCACCTGGGGCGCAACAACCCCAAGCAGAGCTACAGGCTGGGAGATGAGTGGCTGGAAAGCTGCCTGGCCGAGAAGGACCTGGGAGTATTGGTTGATAGTCGGCTGAATATGAGCCAGTAGTGTGCCCAGGTGGCCAAGAAGGCCAACAGCATCCTGGCCTGTATAAGAAGCAGTGTGGCCAGCAGGTCTAGGGAAGTGATTGTGCCCCT
Organism: Anser cygnoides; assembly: GCF_040182565.1. Lineage (NCBI taxonomy): Eukaryota > Metazoa > Chordata > Aves > Anseriformes > Anatidae > Anser > Anser cygnoides. The sequence continues at coordinate 17,449,764 of NC_089881.1, read as the reverse complement.
GTACTTGGCTCTGGTGAGGCCGCACCTTGAGTACTGTGTTCAGTTTTGGGCCCCTCGCTACAGGAAGGACACGGACGTGCTCGAGCGAGTCCAGAGAAGGGCGACCAAGCTGGTGAGGGGTCTGGAGAACAAGTCTTACGAGGAGCGGCTGAGGGAGCTGGGCTTGTTCAGCCTGGAGAAGAGGAGGCTCAGGGGCGACCTTATCGCTCTCTACAGTTACCTTAAAGGAGGCTGTAAAGAGGTGGGGGTTGGTCTGTTCTCCTGCGTGCCTGGTGACAGGACGAGGGGGAATGGGCGAAAGTTGCGACAGGGGAGTTTTAGGTTGGATGTTAGGAAGTACTTCTTTACCGAAAGGGTTATTAAGCATTGGAACGGGCTGCCCAGGGAGGTGGTGGAGTCACCATCCCTGGAGGTCTTTAAAAGACGTTTAGATGTAGAGCTTAGCGATATGGTTTAGTGGAGTACTTAGTGTTAGGTCGGAGGTTTGACTTGATGATCTTGAGGTCTCTTCCAACCTAGAAATCTGTGATACTGTGATACTGTGAAAATGATACCAAATCTATTCAAAACAGAATTTGGAGACAAAGTGCACTGATGAGACAGACACGAAATGTACAAAAGAACCTGGGAGAAAGATTGTGTGGCTGCCAGCAGAGGGCAGAAAAAGACTTTAAGTATAAAGTAGGTTCTTCTGTGGGTATGTTGAGCAGAAGGTGTGAACTAGCTATGACTTGCTAACGCTTCTCTGTACTGTAGGTTTGAAAGGTAATGCTCTGTTTTCTGTCGAATCTTGTTGTTCTGTCTAGGTAGTCTTCTAATTTCTTTTGCTATGTTTTGCAGTCACAGCATCAGGTGGGGTAGTCTCTTGACTTATTTAAACTGTTGAAGGAAACACTGTGCAGAGTGAACAAACCTATTTAAGAGAAGGAAGAGAGTACTTACGCGGAAAGCAATTATGTAGTGAAAGATGATGTGCAAATAAGGTAGAAATTACTAAGCTAGAGCAGTTCCTATATAGGAAAGAATGAGTTAATAAAATTCCCATCAAACAATGAAATACTGATGGCTTATGTATTCTTTAGGTGATGTATTCCGTATAGAAAGCAGTTTGTGCTTTCTCTTGCCTACTTGGGGATGAGGCAGGTTGTAGTCATGATTGTGATATAGGGCAAGATTGAAAGGACAAAAGAACCGTTTTTCTTGAGTTCCGCTGCTTGTAGAAACTTTTTCTTGTGTTTTTCTACAGACTGCATGGATCATATGAACAGCTGTGGGCAGGACAGGTGGCGGATGCTTTGGTTGATCTGACTGGAGGCATTGCTGAAAGATGGACCCTGAAAGACCCTGGAAGAAATGTAGAGAAAGAGAAGACTGGTATGGTTTTGAAGAAAGAATTGTTCAGGAGATTAATGAATCTGAAGGAACAATGCGTAATAAGCTGCTCAGTCCTCAATTCCAGACAAGGTAACAGTAAAGTTCTAGATGTTTAAAGGAAACTTTTCAATTTAATGCTGTTCAGTGCACAAGGAAGCCAGCAATTGCATACTGCTGATTCTAGTACCATGCATGTTTTGCTGAGTTCAGGATGGAAGGTTTTTGGGGAGGTGCTTTTTATATTAGGTGCATGGGAAGGTATTATGATTCACTCTCAAAACAAAAAAATTCACCCAAATCCCAACTCTAAAAACCCTAATGAATTTCAGCACCAAGAATTTGTAGATGGTTGAGATCAGCTACTGAGTTAAAATGCTTTAAAATTTTCATTTATTTTATTTCTATATAGTTACAAATAACACTATTTTTAATGCTGTTTTTATACTGATCCAATAAACAATTTCCTTCTAGCTCAAAATTGCTTTCTTTCACAGGATGGTTTAATGTCTGTCTTTGTAAAATATGGAGTGAGTTCTTTTGTATATTTCCTCATCCTCCATTATTATTATTTTTTCTCTTCAGGTGCAAGTGAACTAGGAGAATTTCATGCCTTTATTGTGATAGACATGTTGAATCTTTCTGAAGTGTCAGGCAAGGAAATTGTCCTGCTACGAATACGAAATCCTTGGGGGAGGCGGTGCTGGAGAGGTCCCTGGTGTGAGGGGTAAGTAGGTTTATTTTAATTTGGAAAATCATTTGTAAAAGTTCTGAAGCTCAAGGTTGAAAGTTGCTAATAGATTAAAGTGAAAGAGAGAGGCTTTAGTTTGTATGCAGTTGTTTTGGGAGTTCACTGGTTATAAGGCTAGTCACATTGATCAAATAGTTCTGGTAATCTAAAGTTTTTAATGTCAATTTTTTGTTTAAAAAAGTATTATATCTTTTCGTAGAAACACACTTAAGCTGTTTATTTTCTGTCTCCAGTTTTTGTGGTGCCTTTGTTTTCAATGCAGTTGGTCAAAGGACCTTTACTTAAAAGAGGTTTGTGGCTTCTTATAAGTTGTCACTTAGCTTTACTCAGCTGTTCTTATTGATAATGTCTCAGTTGCAGGAGACAAAAAAAGCTTGTTTAAAACAAAATACAGCAGAAGGATGCATATGCTTTTTGCTTGTGTGCTTTCTTTCTGTTTCTGCAGGTTAATATGAGGAGAAGAAACTGGAATTGATGCAGAGTATATATAAAGAAAAGATCTATTCTGAAAGGAAATACAGAATTTTGTTTAGCAGTTTGAATGGCAGATAGCTTGCACATAACAAGAATGAAAGGGCAGAGACCCTCTTAGCTTATTTTGAAAAGTATTAGGATATTTAGACTGTAAAAAAGAACACACAATTCTGGACGCAAGGAGCTTTCAGCAATAAATTATAGTAAAATATTATTGTGCTAGTAAGCAGTTTAGAGAGTGTGGGGGTTGTGTGTGTGTCCCAAGTTGAAAAGATGTCTCAAGGAAGCCTCCATCCCTGGCGCTGCTCTTATAAGGCCAAAATTCTTTACTCAGAGGGTGGTGAGGTCCTGGCACAGGCTGCTCAGAAAAGTTTTGATTGCCCCATCCCTGGAAGTGCTCAAGGCCAGGCTGGATGGGGCTTTGGGTACCTTGGGCTGGTGGGAGGTGTCCCTACCATGGCAGGGGGTTGGAACTGGATGATGTTTAAGGTCTCTTCCAACCCAAACCATTCTGTGATTCTAATGCGATTATCCTTTAATGGTTTTTACTTTGGGTAGAGTTTTGGATATATTCTTAGTCTCTTGTGGTAGTTTCTTTGTCAAAGTGACTTGCCATATAGCTTTTTATATTTTAATGCCATATAGCATTTCCTTGAGTGGCCTTAGAGCCCTGTTTTTTTTTCTAAGTGCTGAACGCATATGTATTGCTAGCAAAATAAAAATGTTGCAAATATTGGCTTTTAATGGGTCCTAAATAAAATTTAGGGCTTAGCCAGCAGATTCTCATAGGGACAACTTGGTGCTTCATACAAGCAGTGGTTTTTGATGTTTGCTGTACAGCACTGAAATTCTTTTAGAGCCGTCACTGTGCAGCTTGGCTTACTTCCCTCACTGTTTTTAACAACCGTTAAAATCATTATTTTGGCTCTCACAGTTTGGACGCTATGCTGGGTCTATTGAAAGCAAAGTAGCTATTTCAGCTGTAAGTATGCTACTGTACCTTATCTGGTTTAGTTTGTTTCTAAGTTTTCTTTCAGTGTTGTGATTCATACTTCCTATTATCCATCTCACTGACTAGCAAACTGTATACAGGAAACATTCTATGCAGGAATCTGAAAATAAAATGAAACTTCTTGTCCTACACAAGTTTGCTGCACAGGACAGAAGATGGTTACAGAACTCAGCTGGGTGAAGAGCTGAATCTTAGCTTTTGTCTTACAGTGGTCAAGGGTGGAGCCAACTAGATCCGGTAGTTGCCTCAGAACTGCTCTCACAGATCCAAGAGGGAGAATTCTGGGTTGATGAAGAGGAATTTTTCAGAGAATTTGATGAGATTACCATGGGCTTTCCAGTCAATGAGGAAGGACAACTTCAGAGCCTCTATACAGGTGTGATATGAAAAAACATCTTTCTTGTTGAAATAATGTTATGTCAATGGGAAAGTGTCATTTGAATTGCAAATGGCTGCAACTAGACCATAATTTCTTTTTCTCAGTCTTTCCTACTTCTACACTTGTAGATCTTTTCTGTCTCTACTGCTGGAAAGAATAGAGGGATAAAAGGAAACTGAAGATCCTTAGAAGAGTCTTTCATATTCCTCAGAGATCTAGTTACTTGCTGGTTTGTTAAGAGATTAGCGTTCTTGTTTGAAGTTCAGACAGCTCCTGTTCTGGAGAGTATTTAGATTTTTTTTAGTGAGATAGAAACTTTAGATTTCTAAAACCAATTCCTTGTTACTTGTAAAGCTCATGTCATCAGTCTGCCGTTACCAGACATGACATTCATTTTTATGCCTCTCAAAATCTTGTTCATAAATGTCTACTGGGAAGAAGTATCAGGGCTACCACAGCATGTTCTCTTGGTCTAGGGAATCTCTGCTCTGCTGTGTATTTGTTGTATAAAATGAAATAACCTCCGGTGTCTGCACCATGTCTTTCTTATTTTGTTAGAGAAAGTGCTGTATCACTCTCAGAATCTTTTTGGATCCTGGGTGAGAGGCCAGTCTGCAGGTGGCTGCCGTAACAACAGCAGCTTCCCTACCAACCCTAAGTTCTGGCTGAGAGTCTGTGAGAAGAGTGAGGTGTGCATTGCTCTGCTGCAGAAACACAGGAAATACAGTGCTGACTGGGCTGGAAGAATTCAAAATCTAACTCACTTAGTAGAGAAAAATCTGTCTTTGACTGAAGGCATGCAGGTGAAGAATTATCAGGCTGTGGGACTGCATGTCTGGAAGGTAATTTGGAAGTGACGTTTTTCTTTTTGTAAAAAGGTTTCAAAACATTACTGAAACATCTGACTTAAATCATTCATTTCTTGCGGCAGTGATAGGATTCAACAGTTCACACATTTTACACCTCTGATTTATGTTAGAATGATCCCAATTATGTCACAAAGCAGATGCTCTCTGTACAGCCTAGGAGTGGACTAGTACTTGGTTCTCATCTTTGAGTGCCAAGATCCAGAACTTTTGAGCCTACTCCAAACTAGTGCATGATATTTCAAGCTGATTATTTGATGACAATTCCTGAATTTATTCCTCCTGAATATTAACACTTTCTATTCCTCTTTGATGTTCAGCTTGTCTGCTGATATTCTCTTCCTTGTTTAATTTTGTAAAAGTATGCATGTTTAAAAATGGTTTAAAGAATATTTGATCACTTTTTATTAAAAACTGCTCATTTTCGTAAAATGCCATGCATTGTTATGCATCTGTTCTAGGTGGAGAAGAAACGATTTAACCTTCCAAAGACCCTCTCAGCTCCTCCAGTTGTAGGTACCATCTGCCATTCGTATGATAGAGAAGTGCATGTATGCTGTGACCTTTCACCTGGGTATTATCTTGTTGTTCCCAGTACTTTTCTGAAAGATGCAGTAGGGCATTTCTTGCTTCGTGTATTTTCAACAGGAAGAATCTCACTCAGGTAGGTTTAAAAAGAAACAGAAATGTTCTCAAAGTTGTGGGCATGCACAAACACAGGATGTATGGGGTTATGTGCCAGTGTTCAAAATGTTTCTGAAGAGCTGTGCAGAGCATCAAATAATAGTGTTGTTTTCTCTTTGAATTAATGTAAGTAGTATTTTGTCTCCTTGTTTTTTGGATGAAGCAGCTGTTACCTCTTATTTAAAATATCACAGAGTCAGCTGAGTAGCATCCTGACTCTAAATTGTATGCCAGTGTTCTGAGAGAGCGCATATTTCATAAAAGAACTGAGCAGGTTTCTTCAGAACAGATCTCTCCTATGTGGAAGTTGTTTCTTAGCATTCGGAAAAATGAAGGTGTACCAGAGAAGTTAAAAGCAGCTGTTACTATAGTCAGTGATGGGAAAGAAGAGCTGTATGTTATCATGTACTGAAGAAAGTGTTGGCACATGTTCTAACAGATTGCCTGACATACAGCCTTGTTGATAGTGAGCAGTACAGTTTCAAATGCAAATAGAGTGTCAGCAATGGACTCAGATGACATAATACTTGTAGCTTGTCTTTGCAGAACAGGTGTGAAAAATAGCACTGACATGAAGTTGCTGAATGTTGAATGTCTTTAGTTGAATGAAGGATTGGATTGTGAATTAAAGCATTCAACGCTGACAATATGGCAGAGTATTTTAATTGTGAGTGCCTCAAAACATTACTAGCATTCTGATCAAGTGCTTAGAAGGATCACTGTGTATTGTGTCATATTTGATCTTCATAACTTGTGATGGAAAACAGACTTTTTTAATGTACTTGGAGCAGTCTTTTTCCCCCAATATAACAGTGCTTGCTGATCGAACGCAGGATATCAGCAGTATCAGTCCAATAGCTTCTGATCACTTTTAATATTTTAACTGTAGCAGACTACAGAGATATCTCAACACTTCTAAGTCAGTTATTTATGAGCAATTCTGGGTTAGTGACCATAGGCCTGAAATAAATGCTTAAGAAGACATGATGACGAGTAGTTGTGTGGAGTCAACAAAGTTGTATCTTCTTCCAATAAACCTAAAAAAAATGAGGTTGCCTGACAGCTTGTGCCTGGTAAGCTATATACGGAGGCAAAATATACTGTTGGCAACATGTTTAAAAGCTGTTCAAACGTTTTGGTATTCTGATAGTACACTAACAGCTCGTATGTCCTTGGACGGAAGCTGGCAAATTGCAGTATAAAGTCAGAACATGGATTAATCATTTACTCTGCAGAATTTGTAGGCAAGATGGCATCAAGTTCTAGACTGAATAAAGGTCTGCAAAATGATGAGGCTAATTTTGCTATATGGGTGCAAGATGTGGACTTTTATTGCCATTATATTTGGTTTCTGGACATAGCATCTGTGGAACACTTGACTGGATATTTTATCCCATCATCTGTTGCTGTTAAGTGTAACACTTCTGCCTCTGAAATAGAGGTGTCAGTCTGGATACGTGTCTAGAATGGACAGTCACAGAATATCAGAACAGCTGTTACATTAACTGGATGGAAAAGTGGAAGTAAGGACAGATGGTATGTTTGAAGTTACATTGCAATATGATTTCAAATGCTGTGGAACTGATGTTGATACTAGTTTGTTCATGTGGCTGTGAGAAGTGGTGCTGGGCTATGATCGAAACGTGTTAATGTTACAGCAATCAAGTCAGCAGGTAGAATGGAATTCTCTGAATAAAGGCATAGTGGATCCAGGAAAAAAAACAACCCCAGCGTATGTTTTGAACTTACTGAGAGGTGCTTGTGTGTGCTCAAGGCAACACTATCGGCTGTATTGCTTTCAATTATACCTTACAAAACAGTATTGAGAAAAGTGTGTAAACTGTGATACATCATGAATATATAAAAATCTATCTGGTTTTGATGCATAGTTTGCATATGCTATGTTCTTCTGGATGTCCCTGTGTTCCTGTAAGTTGATGTAATGCTAGTCTGTTTTTGTGAGCTGGTTTTCTAAATCTGTGAAATCATAGAGATCTTTGTGCATTTAGTTTTGTTCTCTCTTGTGTTTGATAGTGAGGTAAAACCACCACCACCAGATGCTGCCCTCTCTGAAGAACTCCCAGCAGGTGAATGGGAAACAGTGCAGCTGCAGGGATGCTGGAAAAATGGGCAGAGTGCTGGAGGTAGCAGGAACTTCCCCTCCTTCCATATCAATCCCTGCTTTCCCCTCTCCATTCCTGCAGGACCAGGAAAAAGCAGTGTGAAAGTTACGCTCCGTCAGCACTGCCAAGATAGCAAGTGTCGTCCAATAGGTTTCCATGTTTTCCAGGTAAGACTTCTTCTGATCAGCTTGCTTATTTGCCAGGTGTGAAGGTAAGCCTGTCAGTTATTTCAGTGCTCCTTGCCCTGGGCAAGGGACATACTGCTTTTAGGAGAAGTTCAGGCTGATCCTGTGTAAAGATCAAATTTCCTAGGATTGATTTATCTGTACTTAATACTGCCACCTGGATTTTCTGAAGGCCTTCCCATCCTTCTCTTCTATAGCTCTGTACATAAGAATGAGCATGTGAAGTGTAATAGATACATAAAATATACTTTACTGTGCTGTACCTGGCATTTACAACTATGAAGACTGAAATATTTGAGAAGATAGGCATGTTTTCTTTCTTTTTGCAGGTGCCTAACAGCAGTTGGAAACCAAATACTTCCTCTTTTCTACACTTGGAGCCACTGGTTAGCTGTGTACCCCATTGCTATTCACAGGAAGTAAGCCAACTTTGCAGGCTTCCTGCAGGAAGTTATGTAATTATACCATCCACATACTTGCCCAATACAGAAGGCAATTTTACAGTGGTCATAGCAACCAAAATAGACAGGTAAAAATACGTTGCTTTGTGCATTTTAAGTTTTAAAGCTTTTTAACAAATAGGGATGTTTTTTGACAAGCTGCAGTGAGTTGTAAACTTTATTCCATGTAGTTGCTCCTGATGTGAGTAATAGCAGGTCTGAATCAGAGTCTGTAGATTCTGTAAGATTGTGTTAATATTCCATATGGGTAAGAATGTGGAACAACACCTAGCATAACAGTCTTCTCTTTTCAAAGTGTCATAAACTGATTTGCAAGATCCCCGAGGGCTTTGCACAGAAGTAAGTGTGGTTTTCATTTTCAACAGGAAACGTATTCACAGCCGAGAGACACTTGGACAAGTATTGCAAGAGGTAAGTGATACACTTCTTAATTTCAGTTGTCCTAAAGATGACACAGAGCATCATCAAGGCTTATGTATTAGCTAATATTTGAGAGTTATGCATTAGCGGACTGGACTTTGAATGCTCTTATTTACTTGCTGCAAATTGATGATCAGGGAAGCAGTTATCTTTCTCTTGTTCATCTGCCAAAGCGCTATATGTACTTTCCTCATGGTGCTTGTTATTTTAATATATAGGAAATTAAGTATGTAGTGAAGCTCTTTATTACCGTTGTTTTAGAAAAACAATGTTGCAAGACTGAAGGGGTTATATTTAAAGATGTATTTCTTAAATATTCTGTGAAACTGTTTGGACTTGAGCAAAGGGTACTGCCTGACATCAAGGGAACAAAAAGGTTAGATTCTTCAGGACTTCAAAATTTGGTGAATTTGGAAATGGCAGTTGTAGTTTCCTGATCAGTGACAGAAATTAATGTCTGAATCTAATGTTCAAGAGCATAGTGCTCAGTGCTTTCAGAGTTTTAACCTCTGAAGGATCTAGGCAGTCAGTCTTACTGAGAAGTTGGGCTGTCGATTTCTAGGGTGGATCAGAGTAGAGCTGGATGTCAGTGTATAATTCTAGAAGTTTGTGCAATTTCTGATTACTGAAGTTATGGAATTAACAAGCTTTTTAGTTTCTTTAAGACATTTCACAGGCTAAACTAGCTTTTACCCTTGGTTTCTAAATCCTTCTTTTCTCTATTTTATTTCAATTCCTTACAAGTTTCTTCTCTTTCTTGACAAAGTTAACGGATTAAGTAGTTATTTTCTGCCTTGTTCACTTTTTTGTAGGTTTCATTTACAACTGTGATGAAAAGGTAATCTGGAATTCTCATGCTGTCATTTTGAGAAACCTTGGAAAGCTGAGGAATGCTTCACTTCTTGCTGGTTTTGGTTTCGAATGGGATAAAAAGAAGATGCTCATTGCCCCGTTGTTTTTCCAATGGTACCAACTGTCAGGCCTACAACGATGTCCTTGTAAAAATACCTCCTTAATCATGTACATTCTAAACATGTTCTTCCCATGTGTTTTAGAACCAGCATTGTACAGTGAATCTTCATAATGTACCTCAGTTCTTCACAGATGCAGGTGGAGAATATGTGCATGTTTTAACCCAAGCTGCAGTTTTAGAAGAAAACCAGAAATTGTAGGTGCATAATGGAATAATATTTGGTGGGGAAAAAAAAATCAAGCTTACAGAAGGAGACCAAACTTAAAGAGACCAAAGGGTAAACATGAAGGAAAGAAACTGGAGTCTTTATTCAGGTAGGACATACCTCAAGAACCATCAAAATACACTGGAGTAGAGAAAGTTCCTACACTGCCAGTCATGCTGCCGAGCACTTTATTGCGGGCTCTTTGCTGCACCGTGCATATTGTAGGGTGAAAAGAATTTTTTTTGGGGAGTTTTTCTTTAATGAAAACCACAAACAAAAGAGATAAGACTTGAAAACTTTTGTTTATGGACTACCGTGTCAGACTGCTTTTGTAAATCTGTCAGAATGTATTTTATGCAAGATCTGCCCTCACTGTAAGAAATACGAAGTTTAAGAGACTTTTCTTAATTTCTGTTAGAAAGTATTTCTTATTCAAGGAAGATTTTTTAGATGTTATATTTTCCTCAATAAAAATGGAGTAATGTTAAAAAGTTTTAAAATGTCTTTTATTAAAAAGGTGAAAACTGTCAATGATGTCATGTCTTTTTGTTCTACGATTTTCACTAAATGGAAGGTGGTAATTGGAAATATTAGGAGAATAAGGCTTTCCTTTAGTTTTATGTCTGAGAAATAAGTAACTTTTTGCTTTTGCTTTCAACTACATTCTAGCGTAGTTTATGCTTGTCCCTACTGAACCTTGACAACTGAAAGCACCTGCTCCTGGCTGCATTTTAAGTAGTCAAAACTTTCCACACCTGTTGTGGAAGTATGGGACAATGAAAGAAAAGCCCCTGTGGGTAATGAACGTGTTTGCTTTACCAAATATTGCCATCTTCATTATTTTCTTCATTTCTTGAAAGGCTGTTACTTTCCCTTCAAATAGCAAATTATTGGATGATATAATGGTGTTTCTGAGTAGAAGGAGGGAAGTTCATGAGGACACCTAGATCCGTGATGTGATGAAATAGTGAACAGGTACTGAAGTAGTAATGTAAAAAAGGTGTAAGTATTTCTAAATTGAATATGGTTATAAGAGATCCTATTCTGCATAAATTTATGCATTTGTGAAGCTTATATACTACAAGATACAGTGCTTCCAGGGAGTGTGAAAGGAAAAGAAGAGCCAAAACTTAGTCTGTATAATCTGGTATCTTCCGCAGAAGGATGTAAGAGAAGGCCTTCTGTGAATGATGAGGAATAACAGAATACTGAAACAAAACTGTTTTTTCAGGCAGCCTTGCTGCATCAGAACAGTTGTGCCATTTAAAGTGTGATGTGTGACGGAGCGCACATGCAGGGAAAGCTTGGTACAGGTTGCTTCTCTAAAATGCTACATCTGATTCCACTGCTACTGGGAGTGTGTAAATACGTTTTTTTGATAAAGTAATCGAGTATTTATATATACGTAAGACTTGATTATATGAGCTTACGTAAGTAAACTTATTTTAATTTCAAAAAGTTCAACTGCATGAAATCAGACCTCCTAAATAAAAATACTTCTATATTAATTTGCTATACTGAGTTACCTAAATTTGAATGTAAATGAGATACTTGTTCTTAAAGTAACTGCAGTTACTGACTGGTCAAAGTCCCTCAGCTTTGTAGGATGTTGCAGACTAACGTGGAATAGCCCGCAGTTGGTATGGATGTGGCTGCAGTATTGCACCCAAAATATACTCCATGTTGATTTCCTTTACTCCCTCAGGGAGCTGGAATGTGAACGCCCGAAGCAGGTTGGTAAAGAAGATGAAGAGTTCAACTCGTGCCATCTGTTCCCCCAAACATACACGGTGCCCTGCAGGAAAAAGGGAAAAGAAGTTAGCTGTGTAAAGTGAAGTTGTGAAAAAGAACATAAAACAGTATTCCACTGAGTTCCATAAATCATGTAAGCTAATTATTTTCTTAAGACGTTTCCTGTTTCCGTTCGCCCTTCTGTAAGGACAGAACATGCCTTTAAGGTGACGGGGACATTTATTTACCTGAGAAACTGTTTTTCTAATTATGTAAAGTATTTTTTTTTCCTGGAACATGAATGAGATTCTGCCTTTTTACTTTTGCTTCATGTTCTGTGTCTTGTGTTCTGTGACAATCACAAAGGACTTCTTGGATAAGGAGCCGGGTTTTGTAAAGCTTCATTACTTCAGGGCCTTTACATGTTAAGTAGGGAGAACTGGAATACTGTAGCATGCAACTCTGAAGATAAGTAGAAGGATGTAAATGGTCTTTCTCCAAAAGAAATTAAAAAGGCTACATTGGGTCCTTAGAGCCTAGTACCTTCTCTGTAATACTGTCCAGGAGCAGATATTTAAGAGATGGGAGTGAAACATAGGCAGAATGATATATAGGCTCAGTGATTCATTTTGATGTACTGTTTTTATAGTATATTTCAGATTTTTATCCAAAGTACATTTAATATATATATCTCAATATTCACACTCTTTAGAATATATGTTATATTGAAATACTCATATTATATAAATTGAAAACCACCAAAGCAAGTTAAAAAAAAGAATTTCCTATGCCTAGGTTGAAACAGTAACATAAATTAGTTATCTTCATTCATGTAAACTGGTGGCAAGTTTTTTGATTGACTATATAATGTTCTGTTAAATCCTTGGTTTTGCTGATTTTCTGGAAATGCAAGAGAACCTGTAACTAGATTATTATTGGAGGATTTGGGAGACGGAGATTTGGTTTTCTGATTTATCACAGATTTTTCTCTGTGCGCTTTGTCAAATCATATTACTTTTGTCTTTGGGTTCCCATTTGTAAGGTGAGAATAAAACCTCAGAATGAGGTTTTATAACAACCTTGAGGATGTTAAGAAGGTTAAATATGTTATGGACTAAGAAGGTGAGATACCCTGATAGTAGGGACTATACATATACCAAGAAGATAGCTTTATTCCTCCTAGCCATACTTATTCTCTGTTTTAATGCATAAAAATATAAAATTCAATACAATACTTCTGGCTTTTACAGTAAAACACCTGACTTTACATATTCATTCCAAATGTGTTTTTAAAATTTTAGAATTTAGAAATAGTGGTTTTTAGTTGTGCTGCAAGACGATGAACAGGAATGCTGAAGCGTCAGGGCATTACCTGCTGAGAAAGGTAAGAACGCCTCTTTGTTCACAAAGTTGCCATCCAAATCAAGGAAATGATTTGGGTTGAATTTCCAAGGGGTTTCCCAGTGCTCAGCGTCATACACAACAGAGTGCAGATTTGGCAACACAAGTGTGCCCTGCAAGAAGAAGCAGAGATTGTTTTCTATATGACTGATTCTTTTCTGGCTCTTTCCTTTTGTTTAGTAGATAATAGCGCCATCCTGTGTCTGCGGTGCGTTCTCTGGATTCAGCTTGGTCTTCTCCTGCGTACATCCAGGCATAACGAACCCTTGTATCTTCTCTTTGTTGTAAAGTATTACGTGTTTGGCTCTGTCTACATGTTATCTCATCCTAGGGCTACTGAAGTGTCTTCCTGTCTGAGCTAGATTGCAGCTTGGATTCTTTTAGATGCCTGCCAGAATAATCACAGTAGCTTTCTTCTTTTGTACCCTTTACTGGATCTTTCAATTCCATCACATCAAATTCATGCTCAATGTGTTTGGGACATTCCTAACATGTCAGTGTGACTGTTAGATCTGTTGCTGTAATGAGCCATCGTCGTCTTAAGTATGTGTTTTTTGGGATGAGGGTTTTTTTTTTTTTTTAATTGGCAGGGGTAAGTATGGCTCCAAGCTGCCCCCTTAATTGTGAAAGTTAGCTAGCATGCAATTCATTAAACGCCATTTAAAAATCATTCCTTAAAACACTTGCTCTGCTTTGATGCCCAGACATCATCTGTATTTGGCTAGCAGGAAGAAGGATTTGAATTTTCCCGATGTATTTTTACTACCTGTGCTGTTAGCCTTTTTCCCAAGCCGTTTCTTTTGTATCTGCTAATGAAAACTTAGCCCTGAGCACTCACGTTTGTTTCATGCCTGTGACATGCTACAATATGCTCTCTGTGCCAAGTTAGGAGTTGTTGGAGCTAAGGTGATAGAAATACTAAACATCCATAATCAAAAGCTTAAAAAAAAAAAATGTATTCTATACCTTTTTAATGTGAAAGCCCATCAAAGTTGTATTCCTCACACATTGTCGAGGGACCCCAACAGAGGTAATGTTGCTGTACCGCAAAGTCTCATGAATCACAGCATTTGTATATGGCAGTTTTTTACGGTCTTCATAACTGATGAGATGGGACGGTTCCAGAGCAGCCTCTATCTCTCTTTGAACCCTTTCTGCAAAGAAATGGGAATATTTATTTTTTCCCTTTGTTTTCAGTTTTGTATAAGTGTGGTCCAGGAGTGTGGAAAAAGAAATTGTGTTGTTCTGAAATGCCTTGGCACATAGCTCAACTGCTTTGTTGGTTTCAGTCGATCAAAGAAACGCATATTCCCAAAACACAGGATGGTCTCTGACTTAAGACACATCCCACTTGCTTATGAGGGTAATATCGTTCTGTATTTAAAAAAAAAAAAAAAGTGACGGGTTCTATTTCTAGTATGTTTATGAATACTTTTCAGATCAGGTAGCTTTGAAAAGTTTTAACCCCATTGAAGGTTAGCAAAAATCTTGGTTGCGTACAAAATCATGTCTTTAGCTAGTATTCTGTGTTTTATCTCATTAGAAGGGGGTGGGAGTGATTTTTATTAATTTCTGTTAGTCTTGCTTGGTGATCTGGTGGGGAAACACACTTCTGTTTCATTTGTTTCATTTCTAGACCTCACTTGTTGACATACTACCATTTGAATTCATTGCTAACATTTATTTGCTATGTTGCAAGGGATTGAGCTCATACTTACACTGCAATGACGTTCCTTATGATGTAATGTTGAGTACAGTTCGCTGATAAGGCTTTTACTCACCTTGTATTCCTGGGTATTTCACCATATAGAGCAGTGCCCAGAGAAGGGTGGTACTTGTCGTTTCTGTCCCTCCGAGCAAAAGATCAACCACAGTCTGAACCATGTTGTCTTTATTAAACGTAGAGGTGGGGTCATCTTTGGTCTGTAGAATATATTCACAAGAAGACTATGAAGTGGAGATTTTCAGACTTACCTTTGGTCATGTAGCAGTTGGTTTTAATGGATGAAAAAGGTGAACAGCCCATCAAAAAGCAAAACTCTTGGGTTTACAAGCGGAAGCATGCATATAAGAATTCTATAGTAGTTACTTAAGAGCAAGTATTTATAGTAGGCACCGAGGCCAAGGGGAGGCTTGTGGGGTAAACAGATACTTACTTTCTCTATTTGAGCTAGGTAGAAGTCAATGAGATCCTGTGGATTGCCTGCTTTCTCTCTCTCGTGATTCTGGACCTCATTCATAACTAAACTGTGCATGAAGGCGTTGAATGCAAACACTTCCTGATGCGGTCCTGGGAAATAGTGCATAAGCCATGGGAAAGCATCGTACATCTGTGATTTTAAACAAAAAGGAAGAAACGTGAGCTCTTTTAAACAGAGAACCCAATTCCAATTTACTGATTACTGTGTAAAGTCACTGCAACACTAATTTCAGTTAGGAGAGGCAATACACAAGTCGGAACATGGGAAATAATGGAATGGAAATGTTTGAAAGTAATCATCACCGACTTGATTTTTTTTTTAATTGTGAAGTACAAATGCACTTTAAGGCACAGGAGCAAGAAAATTAGATTCTTACCCTGCCCCAGATAGTAGCTTGAAAGTAGATCACAAAATAAATAGCTTTGATAAGCTTGCTGAAAGATTCATCCTCACTGGAGAAACGATGTCCAAAAACAACAACACAAATTATATTTGCAATAGCATGGACAATGAACGTGTGGGGGTCAAAAGGCTTGCCTGTGAATATAGGAGGTACTTGTGAATATTTCTGAAAAGACTGTAGTGAGAAATAATACAGGAAGAAGGCAGCTTTTTTTTTAAATAGTAAAAGTAATAACAGTTCAAGTTGTAGATTATCAGATAGATAAATTTCATACAATTGAACTCTAGGTTAATACAAATTAACTGGATGGATTGCATTTGTAGGGAGTCTTAATTTTCAATCTGCTTTAAATTTTTATAAAAACAGTAATTACTGGCTTTGAGAAGACAAACGTTAGATCTCCTTTCTCCTGCTTCTGACTTGTGATCCAGGTTGTCTGAAAGCACGAGCACTGGATTAGAACATATGCCTTCAAATCTGGAGGCAGATAAGTACGTTTGGAAAAAAATAAAGCAACAAAAAACACGAAAAAAAAAGTAAAGTCTGAATTTTGTAGTCATGTTAAAATGACTTGTCTGTTTTGTTTTCAAGTGCAGCATAACATTCAGTTATATATATATATATATATATATGACTCTTTTTTTTTATTCCCACAGATTGGAAAGGCAAAAGTTGCATAACGCTAATTTTACAGGATGGAACACAGCTCCTATTAAAAAGGGTTAAAGTAAACAGAAACTAAACCTGGAAAAAAAAAATAATCAAGTACACGTTTAAATGGTGAGGACAACCTTTGAATTATACTAAGGAAGATGGTGGATTATGCATTTCTGACTTCAGTCCAACATTCGTAGTGCTTCTTGGAAAAAGTAAATACAATTATTGGGTTCAGTATGGGGAAGAGTTGCATAGAAGGTAAAGATTTGGGCTGTACCAGGGACTCAGACTAGATGGTTTACTCATTTCTTACATATCCACGGATCTTTAAAATGTTGCTCTCAGAAGATAGATGGGCCATTTTGCTATATGTAGGGCAAAGTAAGAAGGGAACTTCTCTGGTTTCACATCAGTATGGAATATGGTGTGGGTGAGGGATTTGGCTTATCAGAATATTTACATTTAGTTGCTTTATTTTGGCATCTTGCTAAAATTCTACTGGTTTCTATTTCATCTAAACCCTAAAAAGGAGTTTTGTTGGACAACTGAACGATACATTCCTTGTGTTGGGCTTCTTTCTCTGCCAAATCCTAAAGGCTTGCTGCCCTAGAATGACTTGCGGCAGGTCACAATTTGTATTCTTTATGGAAGAAAACAGGGTTTTTCTCTGGGGTTTTGATAGGGTTTTTCTGAATGTAAAAATTGTTACCAGCTGTCCTCGAGACTGTGTTGATAATAAACATGTTTTACTACCCTTACTTTAAAAAAACAATTTCATATTGCCAGCTGTGCAGACAAAACATTTTTTTTGCTAAGAATGCAATTAAGAAGCTGGTAAAGTCCCACTAATAGGAAAAATAATACCTATGTTACTTTTTTTTTTTTTTAAAGGGGGGTGTGAAACTTTTATTCCCCTAACCCAATATATTTCAGAAAATGCTCTAAGTCTTATTTTTTCTAGTGAATTTACCTTTTGTGTTTGCAAAGATGTCCAGAAGGTGATGGGCCTCTGTTTGAATTTGATACTCCAAATTGTTCTTACCAAATCCAAGGCTTCTTATAACCATCATGCCAAAGCGTCTCTGTTGCTTCCAGGTGTGCCCGCTTGTCAGAAAAATACCTGAAGAACACAGAAACCTTTATTTGATTGCTAGGGAGGGAAATCCTTTCACTGCAGGAGGCAATCTGAAACTGAGTGGTCAGGGGTTTTGGTAAAGGCAGAACAGCTTTCTCTACCAGTGTCTTCTCCGTGAACATTCTTCAGTTTTAGAACTGATACAATTGCAGGGCAACTCCTCTCAGCAAGTATTTCTTTAAATCTATGGGAAAAAGCCAGTAGCATGCTCTATAAGAGGAGTTTTTTTTTTTTTCTCCTTAATATGCTAGCTCTGCACGGAGCCTTTATGCTACATAAGCCCAGTTATGTGTTTGTATAACGGTAGGTTGTGTTTTATAGGAAAGCATCTTTTTTCTTTGTCTTGTTCATATTTCAGTATGGTGACATCTCCTACCTTTCTCGCCCATCATGTCCCTGTAGAATGGGGTGAGAGGTCTTCCAGAAGTCTCCTGTGAATGGGTAATTATGCCCTCTTTTACTGCTTTGTACCCGTTCAGTATAACAACAGGTGTCTGTCCCATCCACAGTGTGTAGATATTTCCATAGATTTTGGTCAACTGAAGAGTTAATAACAGTAAATTAGTACATGTGAAATAGGGAATACATACACTTAATTATTCATTTTAAGAGTTTCCTGTTGCTATAGCTAAACTCATTTGCCATCAAATTAGGTCAAGGGTATCAGAAAAATTTAGCCTTCTGTTGTAATGTGCTTTGGGAACAGACAATAATCGTACTTTACAGAATAGATACTAAGGGCATCTCTCAAAAGAGCACCTCTGAAAATGTCACAAAGAAACTCTGTTAGCTCAGAATCAAAGAACAAAGGAATACATGCAAAATCCCCCAAATTTTCTGTTAATTTTCATTAATGACTTAAATTGTCAGATTTTTTCTTGCTTCTAGCTTCTGGAGAAAGCAAAGCAATATTTTTGGATTCTTTCCTGTAGCTTTCCCATGATTATTCATATTTGCCTCTATTGGCCCTCCTCAGATTATGCTCATATTTTTCCTTAAAACAGTTTGAAGCAAATTCCTTAGTTGTAATTTTATTTGGCTTATAAAGGACTCATGTTGCAAGCAGAACAGCAACCATTTTTTTCCTGTTCCATTTTAGTAATAATCTGTGCATTGCTGACTTTTGGTGGACAAACAAGGGGTCAATTTACATTATATATTTGGTCTTCTAATGGCCACTCATGGCCTGGACATGTTCCAGTGATATCAGTGTCAGGCAAAGGAAATTCTACTCGAGATGTTTTACAAGACAAGAGATATCAATATGAAAATAGAAAACAAAACTGACAATGGAATATCATGGTACTGCATTTAGTCTTTGTGATAATGTTATACATGGATTTTACTGTATCCAAAAGAGAGAGAGAAAATGTGATAAAGCATTATGATATATTTTACTAAGGAATATTTTTATTAATGCAGGGTCTTTGGATTCTTTGATATTAGTTGATAATTAAGATTGAAGATTAAAATAAAAAAGCCCGAAGTTTAAACTGTTCTTATGCAATGTACAGTGTATGTTAAAATAGATGGATTTTCAACCACAGATATAAATAAATACCTTGGCGAGAGTTTCTCTGCGAAGTTTGAAGTCCAGCAGCCACAAGTTTCCAATGACAGGGAGAGGGACTGGTCCTGGAGGAAGCTGGCTACGCATCCATTGCAGCTTCAGGAACTGCAAAATCAGGAAAGATGCTACCAGAGCTATAAAAATCTCAACAATCCCCAACATCTTATGAAATTTTTTTGCTTCTTGCTGTTTTTGTGTATGACTCTGAAAATACGAAGTTCTGTAGATGAATGAGTTTGCCTCTACTGAAGTCTATCTCTTTCTAGAGAAAATATGCCATCTCTCTCTCTCGTTCTCCTTCCCTCTCTCTCGACCTGCGGTTTTTCCAAGCTGAAGTCCTTAGAAAACTTTGAAATATGTGATCCCTTGCAGTTAGCCAAGCCACACCTACTCAGTTTTATGATCTGTAATTGTGATCTTTTTCTTAGAATTTTGTTTTCTTCCTATTGTTGATATTGGTTCTAAATGGTAATTGTCAGTTATTCAAGGATATCAGGTGTCTTGCATCATGGTAACACCTCCTGTAGCTAAACACTGAAATGCCAAGGATGCATTACTTATTACCTTTCTGAATCACTACAATTAAGTGTTTTCTTTTACAGAAGCAGAAATGTGTACATAATACTTGTCCATTAGGATACAGTCTCTGAGGAGAACAAGAATTGAATTCAGGCAGCATAAGGCTAAATGAAGTATCCTAATACACATATTACACTTAAGACATATCTACTTTCCACTTTTATCATATTCAAGATTAAGTTATGACATTATGCTGAACATAATGGAGACAATATTGTGCTGTCAAGTGGATATTATGGTGTTTTCTAAACACTTTTTTATGCCAAGGATGCAAATTTCCTGATGGAAATTTTGGATGTGAAAAATGCAAAGGTCCTGTTATATTTGTGAAAAAGAAAAATAAACTGAAGAAAGAGGCTTAATCGTTATTAATTTGTTGATCCTGTAAGCTTTCCAGAAGAGGTTTGTGTGTAGCAAATTTTAACTTGAAAAGAGTCTTACATTTATTATTCACTGACTTTCTTTGATGGAAAGAACTTTTCTTTTCATGGACAGAAAGTTGCTTTGAGAGTTTTTGGAATCTCCACAACTGCAAAGCAAACAAATGGCCTAATTTTGGTATTTTTGGACAAGATGGTGGAGTGAGGTCTCCTTTCTGGTGATTTTTTCTTTGACTCATTTAGAACAGTATTTCAGACCTCATCCTCCATCTTGTCTATTCCTGTTGGGATGGCAAAATCTATTTTCTCTTAAATCTGCTTCTTCTCTTTGCTTTTTCAGCTCCTAGTCATTGTAAAAGCTGCAGATGTTTCTGATTTAGCAGTGCCAAAGAAGCTGCAGTAGCAAACCTGGAGATAACTTAGAGTGCCTCACTGTATCGTCAGGAACCATCTTCTTTGGAAAAAAAGATGTATGACTCCCAAACATACGTGGGACTTCCCAGGCTGAATCATTTTTAGGACCCAAGTCTGAAGTAATGTGCTAAATACCATTGTTTATAGCTGAACATAAGCCTTAGCTATGGCAGTTTACATCCCTTATACTGTGAGCTTTCTTTATCTCTTGATTATTTGGTGCCTCGTGGGCCTGTTTATGAAATTTTACTTTGTATAGTTCTTTTTTTTAATTATTTTTTTATTAGCTGATACACTATATTGGATTTTTCAAGACTTGAATAAGAACCCAGCTAATATTATTATATATCTTCAAGTAAGTATAGGAGATTAAAATAATAAAATAATAATAAAATAATAAAATAAAATGTATCAATTGTAATCTTGCATCGTTCAGTCTTTAAAAATATGTGGACAAGGATTTGTCTTTTTTTTTTTTTTCTTTAGTGGACTTCCAATTCAAACATGTAGGGCAGTTTCAGGGGGCTGCAGACAAGCAACAACACTGCTACATTTGCTTACTTTACTTTTCTGAGCAGCTACCGCTTGTTCTTCCTGTGCATTAACATGCAGCTCTTCTGCTTCAGTGGGCTGCACATGCAGAGGCCTTACAGAAACTGGAGGTGGAAAAACTATCAGAAAGAGTGTGCCTGCACGCTGTTTTTGGTGTTTGTTCAGTTCTTTGGACAGAGAAGTAGAAATGGCAGAGGTTGAAGAGCATCATTTTCAGCAGCATGGTTTTGTGTATATTTGAAGAGTTAAACAAAAAGCTATGAGGAGCAATTTAAAATTAAACGCTTCTTATGGCTTTACCAACCACCTCTTACTTTTGCATAAATTGCAGTGTTACTGAGTTGTGCTACTGAGCACTCTTATATCCACACAATTATTCAGGTTATGATGCTATTTGAGGATTTGAAATGAGTTACCTGATGAAGTTGGCTAAATAACTCGACTTACCATTTGTGTGTGTCAGAACTTTACTTCATTGTATGCTTTTATCCCATTTTCATCTAGCTGAACCTCTATGGTTAAAAGGAAGGAAGCTCTATTCTATTTCTCATTGTTTGTGCACTTACCATTTGCAGTATCTGCGACAGTGAAATGCCACTGAGAGCTGTTGACAGATGCATGCCATCAACAAAGGTATGACTTAACACACTTCAAAATTACCAGACCTAAGCCGAGTTGAGCCTTAAAATTACCTATTAATAATGGCAATTAAATGCCAGCGTGCTTCTACATTGATAGATTTAAAAACACAAAATATTCTACTTGTCCCTCCAGTCCACTCTTTTTTCCTTTTTTCTTCTTTCGTTTAAATCTGTTGAATGGTCGGGTTTGGCGAGCATGTCATTGATTATCAATTTATGCTCAGTAACCCCGTTGCTTTCTAGCTTAATGTTTTGTGGAACCCATAGGTGGCAGCACTGTAGAGCAATCAGAAACATAATGTGTGGTGACAAAAATGCTTTAAGGTATTGTATTGCAACTGCTTGACACCCACCATGTTGAATGAGTGTGGCTTGAAAGTCCTCATCTGGTTGCCTCTTGAAGCAGTCATTGACAGTTTCTAAAGGCTGAATCTCCATGGTGTGTCATGGTGTGGTGTCTGCCATAGTGTTGAAGTCTCCACTTACTATGACATTTTTTTGCCCTTGCTGCCCTTCTGGTTGGGGTTGTAGTACGTGTTGCCAGCTTGCTTCAGGCCTGCGGGAGGTCGGTGCTGGCTCTGATAGTAGATCTCTCCTCTGTAGCTCTGGCATTGTACCCCGTTTGGATTAAGTTATTGACTCGTAAACCTGTGCTCTCATTACCACGATGAGTTAATTTGACATAAAGCCTTCTCTGATGTACAGGGCTCCTCCATTACCAGCATGCTCAACTTGATGATCTTAGAGTTATTTTCCAACATAGATGACTCCATGGTTTTACGGTCCACTGTCTTTGCGCACTTTGCATTGCAGTGTTGCGGTGTACCCCATGTGAGCAGTCTTGCTACTTTTGCTGTGACCCCATCCTTCTACCTGATTGCTCCCTGAGACCTTTCTGCAGGGTAAATCTGGGTCCCCCTGAGTAAGGCTGGGCCTAACAAGAGGCTTAGGCTGGGTCTGGCCTTTTGGACAATGTGGGCAGTGTGTTTTCCTAGTGCTCAGTGAGAGTTGTGGGTATCAAATGAAGTGTGGTGAGGCAGAGTTTTCTGGAAAAGCTTAGGCAACAGTTTGCTTAATTTTTTTCTTCCTTGTAAACTGTTTAGAGGGATTCAGTGTTCCCTATTTTAATATTTTCAGCATTTGTGAGCAGCACCTGTTCACATAAATCTTGCTCCCTCTTGTCTGACAAGTACTATTGCAAGAGCTCACCAGTAAAGATGACAGATGTTCAGTCTGTTTATTTTGAATAGGTGAGGAAATCTGCTTTTGTAATGAAGGCTTCAAACCATAAGAGTGGGAAGCAAATGCAATGCCTGCAGGGGACAGGGAAAGAAACAGCATCATCAGAATCATCAGAAAGGTGAGAGGCGAATAAACGTCGAGTGTGGTGTGCTGGAGCTGGAAAGGGCTGTGCCCAGGGTGTGTGTTGCCTGATGTGCTGTAAATACCAGGGTTTGGGTTTTTTGTTGCAGGTCGCAAAGACAGATTCAGTACGTGTATTAGAAAACACTGTGTGGTTCTATGCTGTGCATGTGTTGCTTGGCATGGTAGCATATACTTGCTGCCTGGCCTAGTGTCAAGCTAAACATAACAGACAATTGCTAAGCTCCCTTGCAGGTTTTTTTCAGTGGAGATAATTTGGATTTCTCAGCTCAGCTTTCCTTCTCTCCTGTAGCTCTCTGTCTTTCAAGAGCTTCATAACAGGAGCTGTTAATTGGTCAGTGGATTCAGAATTTCTCTGTGGGAAAAGAATTACAGGCATGGCATGTTCAAGCAAACACCAAGGGAGAGTTGCTTAGAGCACAGACTTAGTGTGAAAAGAGGACTGGAAAAAGCAAGCCAAGAAAATTGCTGTTCTGATTTTCTGTTCTACTCAGGAAGAGAGAACTTTGCTTACAACATTATAAACAAACAGACTACAGCAGGATGCAAAAATCTATCTCACTGGGGCCTGAAAACTGATGAGCTTTAAGGTTGTGTAGGCAACATACTGGAATGGGACTTGGGAGATTCAAACACTGTTCCTAGATCTGTTCATAGCTTGTCTATGACTGAGGAACTTGCTTCATCTCTCTAGGCCTAATCAAACTTGATGTTCCCTTTTAAAAAGAGCTTAAAGCTTAAACTAACGAAAGGTAAGATATAGATGGCAGTTATGGCTGTTTCTCTTGTTACTGTGCTTTCCCTGCCCTGTGCAGTTGTTGCAATCGCTGCCTGCTTCTGTGACCTGAAACCTTCATTACAAAAGAAGATTTTTGATCACACTTACCTGTAAAGATGACAGAGATGTTGAGCTTTGCAATAGTGTTTGCCAGGTAAGAATGAGCAGGGCTTCTTGCATGGAGAGGTGCTGCTCATGTATAATGGAGATATTGAAATAAGGAAAAGTGATTGTGCATCGGGTCAGTTGCCCTGTTCTCACTAAAGCATCAGGAAGAAGTAATTACTGTTTTGCAGATAGTCTTATTTTTGGAATTTCCTAATGTTTGAATATTTGTAGCCTCAACATTGTTTGACAGTTTTTCAGAGCAGTATCTAGTAGCCTAGATGTTGCACTTGGAATGCCAAAAGTCATGGACAGAACAAAAAATTTCAGATAAGACAAGCTGAAATGGGTATTAAAGTTCTGTTTCTTCCTGAAAAGGAAATAGTAACTTTGAGTTCTACAATGATAGCTGAGAAATGTTCAGCTGTGTAACTTCTGAGAGTAGAAAGTAATAATGCTTATGCCATTCTCATGCAGTAAGTAATGCAGGCTGAATATTGAAGTTTCTGCTTGCTCAGGATTGAGAAATGTATAATCCATTTTCAACAGTGTGGCGGTGCCCTAATGAACAGCAACTGACACAGGTCTATTGTGGCAGGACAGAATTCAGAGAAGCTATTAATTGTATGGATTCTTTTTGATACAGGAGAGCTCATCAAGGAGTGACTGAAAGGAAAAGATGAATGCTGTATGTTTTGTTTGTTTGTTTTCTGGACATGCTTTTTGTTTCATGTTGTTTTTCTACCACCTTTCTTTTGTCTGTTACTGGGTGTGATACATGGTAAGCTGCAGAAGTTCTGAAAAAGCTGTAGAGTAGAAACTTACTAAATGAAAAGCCCCGATGTGGGACAAAAAACAATGAAAATTTGCAATTGTTTGGAACAAGTATCTTGCAAATATACTATTTCAAACATCACGAAAATCAAGCAAGTTCAAAATCTTAGTGATTTTTTTTTCCTTTTATGACCACTCACGTTGCAGCCTACACTTACTGGATCACCTTTGTGCAGATATCTTTTACCATACAGAGGCTGCCAGAAGAATATACACAGTTTAGAAAGTATAAAGCAATTATCTATTGCCCAATATACTAGCTAGCTTTGGTTACCATGATACCTGGCTAAGCACTAATGCTTACTGCTGCTCTTGAGACACTGCATGAGACTCTGCTCACCAGTCAGCCACCAGATGGGGAAATGTCAGCCCCTGACACTCCTTGGATCTAGCTGATTTTCAGTGTTGCTTACTTGCTATCTTTCAATTCTCTGTTTTTTAGGTTTTACTCTTTTTATGTCAATACTTTTTCTCATCAACCCTTCAGCTGCTAGTGATTACAATCTCAACAATTACAATCCATATCTGTTGTTATTTACTTTGCAGAGCTTTAGTTTATGTACTTTCTTGCACCTAATTTTCTCAGCAAAATTGAAGCTTAAAGGCCCGTGGTAATATGGCTGTCAGGTTAGGTTTTCCAATCAAGGATCTTGTAATACTGAATACTTCCATCTATCAACAAGTTATTTATGAAAGTGTGTGCTTATATGACATAAAAACGAGCACTGTGAACTGGACAAATAACCTGAAAAATTCACCTGTAAGGTTTGAGATAATGTGCCTGTATACTGTGGATTATTTCTCATTATATATGGTAGAGAGGGTAAGCAAAAGTGCACATAAGGATCTATGTTTTATAGCAGATCACAGACTTAAACATGAATGAATATGTCAAACTCACTGAACGATGCAAGCAGATGTTCCTGGATGGGTTAAGACTTGTTATGTTCTCTAGTCCAGTCCAAAAATCTGTGTCCAGAGTGAAAGATCAAAATTAATCGTCTCAACATATTTGTCGTAATTCATTAAAGTTTTGGCCACCATTTTGCTGTTTTTTTTTTTTAAAAAAAGAAAAAAGATTAAAGCAGAAGCAATCATAAAAGGTGAGCCTGAAGGTCCATCCAGCCCACTGTCTTATCTCTAGTCGTAGTCAACCACTGATGCCTGAAAGTAAGAAGAAAATATGGCAGGCATGTGCCTCTAATTATTTCTCTGATAATTTCCTACCCTTCAGGACTTTCTGAGCTAGTGGTCATGACTCTGAGCCAGTGGTGGCAGTATCCAGCCTATTTTCTGCAGTTTTCCAGCTTTTGGTCAGGGGACTGTGTATGCATGTAGCTGAGACCTTAGAGTGTTCCATGCCCAGTTGAAATGTGTTTGTGATTTGCCATTGCAATCTGACAAACCTTGACCGGGTGGGTGATGGTATTTACTGATGAAGTTTAGAGGATGGTAGCTTGGTTGTGCCAGTAGTTCCTGTACTGGTAAGAACTACATGGGAGATGCTGCACCGGGGTATGAATCCGTGGCTTCCTTGTAGATAACAGACCCTAGGCAGGACAAAGCTGTGCCTCATTCCATTAGCACAACTAGTGCAAACCAATCACTGGTAGATCATCTAGGTAGTTTATCTATCTATTGTTGCAGACTGCTATGGTGATCATGTCTGCTGTCTTGGTAACAGCCTTGAAGGTGGACTTCTAGAAGACTATGGGCCAAAGTTTTAAAGACAGTAAGTGTGGTGACCTAGTAGAAGTAACTGGCTGTGCAGGCAGGGTTAAAATTCCCTGAAATGCTAAATTATTTTGGATTCTCAATGTTTTTCTTACAGGTGCAATGTTTTCATTTAGTTACTAATTCAATCCCAGTTAGAAAAAGTAGAAATTTAAAAAACAGTTGTATTTCTCCTTGGTTTCTCTGAATGTATAATGAATAAAGGGATGATGAAATTTCTGTTATAATAAATCAGAAGGATTTCCGAGATGAACTTGGAGAAAGCATCCTTAAAGAGAGTCAACACTGTAGAGTACTGATAAAAGTGCCTTATGATTTTTTTTTGTTTATTTTGAGTAATGTGTGTTGAAGTTTGCGTTTCAAAGTAGGTGCTTTTGTTCCTCCCTTACAGTTAGGCAGAGATTCATCCCCTATCTTTCACAGGGGGAGAGAATTTATTACCCCCAGGCTTTAGTAGCACGGAGATAGAGAGTGCGAGGAAATTTGCAGTGTTTAAGCTCAGAGAATCTGAGCTGTGTACTTAGCTGCTGAGGGAACTACTGTATTACGTATGTAAATTCAGTGTTTGTGGGGACAATTGACCAGCTCAGCTTTGTGTGTGAACGGCCACCATCAGTTGTTCCTTTAACAAGAAGAGTATCTTCTGGCTTCTCATATGGGTCAGGCATCAGCAGGTGTAGGACTCTGCAGGCATTTGTTTAAAACCAGGTTTTGCTACAGACATTGTAACTTAACAATAATAAAAAAAAAAAAGCAGAGAACATATAATGAAAAGAGCTCTGGGAGTGAAAGAAAACACGACATTGAAACAACAAATTTCTCTCTTGAATTATCTGAAGTAAAAATATTTGTTCCTTAATTGAAGCCATGATTCCTATTGTCATAGCATGTTGGAAGACAAAAACTTGTTGAATATGCAGAGAGTAAATTCCTAGTGATCTGGAAGGGAAAAAGATTGAAAGAGAAGGTGATGAGTTATCTATTGATTTTTGGATGTCACAAGAACTTTTTCAGAAGTTTCAGAAGAACTCTTCGGAGCAGAATAAGGTAGCTTCAGATGGTACATTCACAGCTGTTAATTTCTTAGACAGATCTCCCTTATAAGACAGACCTGAAATGCTGTCAGTCAGTCAGACTGTCATGTTCCTGGTCACGTTTCTCATGAAACTGCCATGGGTACATAGATGCTTTCTCCTGGAGCTGACTTCAAGCGCTATCCTTGAAAAACTCAGGCAGATGAGTGTTACTGCAGCTTATGACATTACCCACATAATGAAGTTCTTGTGAAATTATTACCTTTATGATAAACTGTTATAACTGGCTAAGAGAAGCTTTGTGCTGAGTACTGTAGACCTGAGAATCAATTTTCCTGTGTGATGTTTCTCTGAGATCACTCTTAACTTGCTACTGCAAGTAGTAGTACTTCAAGTATATTGGTCACCTTCTTGCTTGGGGAGACTGAAGCAGGAAAACACACACAGCTGTCTAGCATTTTAATCTAGTTTGCCTAATTATTTATTAAAAAGATAGTACTTTTTGTATAGTTGCTGAATCTACAATAACAAAGTGTGGCAAGTGGCAAATGCAAAAGGAGTATTCTTTCCCATACTCTGAATGAGGGCAATCCACTGGAATTTAAGTAACAGCTGAGGTTAGTAATGTCCTTAATGCAGAAATTAGTATTGTCAGAATTTATTTTTTCAGAAAGAATGTTGTGCTTTTAAAATGTTTTTGGAGAACCTGAGAAGAAAAACTGTCATGATACTGGCTGCTTATCTCATTTCTTGATTGAACTGAAGACTGACTATGGAAATGTATCATGAAGAAGTAATTCAGTTTTCCAGTTTCTCTCTGTTTGGGATTTTAGGAAGAAGCTGGCAGTGCTGAATGTGTCCATGAATCCTTCAGTTTAAAAAAAAAAAAAAAATCAGCTGTCATACCTAGACATAAACACGTGAAGAGGAAAACAGTACCCTCCATCTGAAAGTGTGGGTGTATGAAATGCCCAGCTGTTATGCAATAAAACTATCATGGACTGAACTACAGGGCCAAAGTATGCAAAGTCACAGCTGTGTTTACAGAAATGGAAACCTGATCAGAACTGAGAAGTTATTAGATAAGAAGCTGTGAGTGATTTCAGACAAGATGTGTATTTTAAAATTCTTCCAGATGTAGCAATGAACCTTTGTCAAATACCCGCCAGACATACACGATGACTTTGTAATACACACCTGAGCATTTTTTAATAAAGCTGTTGATTGTATATCCCTTTGCATTGTAAGTCTTGCATTAAGGTTGCCTGTGATGCCTGATGAGCAGCAGTTCAAGACGAAAGCAAAAAGGCACCGTATTTCTTAGTTGCAGTGCTGCTTGCAAACCAGGAAGGGATTATCAAGGGATTATCAACCTTATTTAGTAATCAAAGAGGAGAAGGTATATTCATACCAGAATATAACCTTCGTCCTGTAAGTAAAATGGTTTTATGGCCTCTCAGTCCATCATAATGAAACGTGAACGCCCTTATTTAAATAAGGCTTGTGTCAGGCAATAGTGATTTGTACTTGCAAGTTAGTGATATACTACATGCCCTCAACGATGCATTCACTCAGAACGGGAGTGAGACAGAAATACATCACAAAAATGTTTAAGACAGATGTAATAAATCAATGGAAATTGAGTTCCTCATTTTTTTTTTCAGAGTCAGAGTGGCCTTGTAAAGTACTAGTGGAATTCTGATGACAAGTGAGGCTCTGTTCATATTTCTTTTCTAATTCTGCATCTGGGAACAGACCCATCTTGCATAATCAGAAGCATCTGGCATATAAACTTCAGAGCTGATCAAGAGAGTCTGAACAAGGTATGTGTTCATGTTCCCAGATAATTCATCTGTGAATGAGTAACACCAGTGTAAACATTAGAATTTTAGGATGTATGAGAAATCTGGTGTGGATCAGGATGAAATGACACAGATGATGGTAATTCGTTTTAAAAATGTACTTCATCATGGTACGAGTTATTCCAAGAAACAGTATGTTTTCAGATGTCCTACTATACAAGTGTAGGGTTCATCCTTCTTGGTGTATTTGTAGATCTAAAGGAGTGAGATGCCTGCCAATTTCCTTTGCTCCATCATTTGAACGGAGCAGATGTACAATGCCTGTGAAGAGGCAGGAAGCTCCAATTGGTGAGGTTTGTTTGAAGACTGTTTATGACGGAGCTTGCTGTGTGTAGAAGGACCTAAGCAAGGTCCTCACCCAGCAAGCATGCTGGAAATTCTCCTCTAGACATGTCTGGGGAAGAACAGAGGACTTAGTTTATAAAAGTAGCAATTTCATAAGTTACACATTCCATAAATGTGTGTTGGCTACAGCGTGCTTTTGTTAAAATTAACTGGTGTTGAAGATGTTTTTTCTGATCTTTATCTCATTAGTTACGTTTTTTTTACGTCTTGTATTGTGCATTCTTGTGTTAAGATTTCCTGTTAATTTTCTGAATTCCGTTCTTTATCTGCAAATAGGTATAAAAACTTATCCAAGGTCAAGTCTGCTTATAGTGATGTTTTTCGTCAAGAATGCAACACTTACAATCCAATGTTTGGCACCACGAAACTAATGGAGAAAGTGAACTGTAGATGAAAACAGCAAGATAAGATCCTGCAGACTGTGGAAACTGTGGAAAGCCTGTGAGGGTACTTTGTCCTGTTTGGCTTAGCTTTAAAACATCTGTATGAATTGCACTATTTACTGAGATATTTTCTGGTTTTCTTTCTCTTATAGCCTGAGGGAGATGTCATGAAGTTGGAGATAACATGCTTCTTGTAAGTTAATTGTGTGTGCACTGGCAACGTTACAGAATGCTGCTGATGCATTTCTGTTTATTTTACAGAGTCTGTTACAGAGAAAAAAGTACTTTGCCTAGAGTTGCTGCTGTGAAGATAGCCAGTAATTTCAGAATGTCAAACCTGATGACTGTGGCTTTGCATAGTTTTGGAGTTCTTGCAGACTTAGTACATGTGTGGTTTTTGTTTTGCCTACAAATATTTTTTTCCTAACAGGAAAACCTCCTTGGGTGTGCGAATAAGCTGCTGGCATCTGAGTGCCACAGCTGGAATGACCTGTTAGG
Source organism: Anser cygnoides (assembly GCF_040182565.1). Classification (NCBI taxonomy): domain Eukaryota; kingdom Metazoa; phylum Chordata; class Aves; order Anseriformes; family Anatidae; genus Anser; species Anser cygnoides. The sequence goes on along the minus strand of NC_089881.1, from coordinate 17,419,240 downwards.
GATATCTTGGAGAAACACCTTTATGTAACAGCAGGAATGGGACGGAGTTGAGCAGTTGTGGAAACACCTGAAAACAAGCATTCCACTTAGGTACTCTGGAAGATTTCACCCCATTTTTCCTAAAGCTTGGTCCGCTAATCTTGATAACTCCCGTGTCATCCACTGTCATTCTGTATGCGTGAGTATAATGTCCTTTTGTGCAGTGGATTATCCTTCTCTCCTGCCTCCCTCCACATTTTGCTGGTTTTGTTGGTGCTGAAGACATGTGTGTGCATAGACTTTGGGTAAATTCCCCAGGGAATGCTACCTGGTCAGTTCTGCTGTCTTTGTCAGTACGTAGCTGACCTTCAAGTGACATATTCCATCAAACTGATTGCTCAAAGGGATGTTTCTGAATGTAAGATGCAAGTCTGAATGAAACATCTGCCTTCTAGCCTTTATTGGATCTTGAAGCGATGACAGGTATTAACATATTGCAGCATAGTGATGTATTAAATACATGCAAGGATGGGAGCACTCCTCGTTTTCTGGAATAGGGAAGTGTGGTAGGGAAGAAGGGTGGAGAAAAATTCAGAAAGCTTAAATGTGAGGAGGTTGTCTTTGGGAAGAGTTAAGCAGAACAATATAGAATCAGTTCAACAGATTCGTAACAGCTTTCTCAGTGATAGTCTTGTTTAAAGTGTGAAATGATAAGTGTAATACTACTATCCCTGATTTTGTTTCTTCTGGGTGTGCAGTTCCTGAAATTGCAATGGAAAAGTCGTGGATTTCCTCCTGGACCAATCCCACTTCCCATAGTTGGAGGTGTCTGGCGGATAAATTTTAGAGCTGATCATAGGAGCCTGAAAAAGGTATGTATTTTTGCGGATGTGAACAAAGGAGCAAAATGTGGAAAAACTAGGGATGGTTGTTGGTAGGCTAATATGGTAGTAGAGAGAACTTCATTGTGAGGGAAGGTGGGTCATGGAAGTTCAATTAAATGCCTAAACAAGTTAAGTAAAATCTGCAGATTCTTTGCAAATAAACTGACAGTGTAAATGATGGTGAAAGGAATGAAATCATGGGAAGAATTGGGTCCATGCTGAGAATGTTAATCGAGGGTCTTTCAGCGTTCAGCCTCCTCCATTGAGACAAAACTTCACAAAATGATCCAATGTGTTGATAAATTTTTTTCAAGTCCCTACCTTTCTTTAGGTGCTAAGCAAAACCGGTATGTGAGGGGGTACCTGGCTGCAAGGGGAGAATATGGGCTTTAGGAAAAGGGAACTTAAAAGACATTGATGCCAAACATTTCTAATGGGTGCGCGTTCATCACTATGGGAGGACAGAGCTGTAGTGTTTTTTTGTGTGAAGGTAGGGACTTTGTCCTTGCTGAATATCTGCAGGGTTGCCTGAGACCAGTCCCTATTGCTGGCCAAGCAGAGGTGGGATCTCTGTTCACATTCCTCAGCTTGACAGTACTTTCGTATGAGACGGGAGATGGTCTATTGAATCTTGAAATCTGTAGTACTAGGAGAAGTCACAATTGGAATGTGCAATTTTAAGAGGTTCTAATTTTTGGTTGAGGAAATGAAACGTGGAGTTGAAAAATATAACTGTGAATGGGCAGGTGAGCTTTCCTTGTGAAACCTAATATGATCTGTAAGCACTCAGTTGTGCCATTTTCCTAAATGTTAGATTTGCAAAGACAACCCAAGTTAAGCTTTAAAATGGTCAAGAGCGTCTGTTCTTTTTATCATTCACATTGCTGTGAGTAGTGGGGTCCCAGAGAGAGCACAGAACTTTACTCCCAAGTTCAGGAAATAAAAAGGCAAAATAGTTTTGTTTTGCAGTGGGAGTGTTTATCACAGTAATATCATGTTGGAAGAGAGGAGCCCATCGTGTGTGTGCTTTGGTTGATGTTTCTCCAATGAGTATTTTTTGTCATTGGTCAAACCTACAGCTAGCAAAAATCTATGGCAACATCTGCACCCTGTGGCTGGGTCACAAACCTATGGTGGTGCTTTATGGATTCAAAGCTGTGAAGGATGGTCTCACCGTCAACTCGGAGGATGTTTCTGGGCGACTACAGACCTTTATGTTCAACAAATTTTCACGTGGAAGAGGTAAGATGTTTGTATCTGTGGAAGAACTTTGTCTACTGACAAGTCCTTAGTTCCCAGTTCACCCATTCGGTCTGCTCCAGGTGGTTGATATAAGGCAAGTCTGTGGTATCCCTCAAAATGGTCTCCAAAATGGTCTCTAAAGTGCTGCTGTCAAACGTATTCCAGAATCTTACCAGAGCAGCAGCATTTGTACTAGCTAGGTCTTTTATTTATCCATTATTAGTGTTGTCTAAGCTTGTGCCCTGATTTGAAATAATCCATGTGTGGCTCACTTTATTTGGAGCTTGAAGCTTCCTCTTTAAGCTGAGGCTAAAGCAATTCTTTATGCTCCTGGTTGTTTGTTTACAGCAAAGGCCACTGTAGGGAAAGCATGTACAGAGCTGTTGAACAAGATGTAGCCTTTCAGGATGTCCCAAGGCACAGGAAGGACACTGGAGCTTTAAACATATTAGCGAGACTGTAGGTGCAATAGTCCTTGTTCAAAGCTTCTTACTGTGCTATCAGCCACTGCTGAATTTTGGTGGATGGAGAATATATAGAGTTCTGCATTTGAAACAGAAATGCTCAGTGGTTCTTGCCCTGGCTTCATTTTCCAGGAAGGACATGGGTCACGATGAGAGCTGAATGTGTGCTGCAAGCAGCCTGGTAAAATCAGGATCCATCCCCCAAAAGCAAGAGACTAAGTGCAGCACAGACAACGAGCTCAGAACCAGTTATCAACTCTAGCTGTTAAGGAAGTGTGGTGTTTTTGAAATATTGCCAGTAAGGAGATTTGATGATCTCAAGAGGGTTTGTATAAGATTAAGAAGCACAAGCGTAGGAACCACCTGGGCTTCTCCAATGAGCTCCTTAGAAAGGTCTGTTGGCTCTGAGTAGCTTGGTGAGAGACACCATTGTATTTTCAGGTGGTAGAAACTTGAACATAGTGTTTATTGAGGAAAGCTCTCTTTGCCACTCCTGCAGAGGTGACGCGTGACAACATCTGTGGAAACACAATGCCTATATATGCATGTTGGCAAACAGAGCTTACAAGTATTTATTTTATTAGAAGATTGTAGAAGGTAAATGAGATCTTATAAGAGACTGCATGAGCTGGGCTCTAAGCCTTTCTATGTGAATACGGATTTAGATTCATTCCTGCTCAAAGAACAGGCAAAGAGAAGGCAACACCAGCCCACGCTCTTTGCAGCATGTAGCAGCCTGCTGCATGGACTTTCATTGTGACCACTGCTCTTGGATGTTTGGGCACGTGTGTGAGTTCTGAGACTGTAGTGGGCTTTTTGCAGGGCTGGGGGTGTTATATTAACCAAGGTGGTTTTTCTGTCCTTAACAAAATACTATTGCTAGAACAGTGGCCTAATGCATGCCTCTTCTTCATGAGTGGCAGCATGATGAGAAGGAAGAATTCTTAGCATGTATGTCATTTACTGTCATATGACTATTAACATAAAATTGATTCTTAATGACTGAAGGTATCCTGGTCTCAAATGGTCTCATCTGGAAACATCAGAGACGTTTCGGAATTGCAACTCTCCGGAAACTTGGAATGGGGAATAAAGGAATGGAACGTGGGATACAAACTGAGGCCTATCACTTGGTCAAGTTCTTCAAGGACAAAGATGGTATGTCATTGACAAGGTGCCCTGGGAACTGCATTCCTGATTTTGATGTAGGGTCATGCAGGCTACCTACTGAGGGTAAAGACAAACTGGTTTTGTTCCAGAAAAGACAGGGGTTAGAGTACAGCCAAGATTATTTAGAACGTAATATAATTTAAGTGCAATCAAAACTTTTTGTACCATCAGAGCTCAGCAGTGTGTATTTTGGTATTAGCACCAAGATTAAAAATAAATAAATAAATAAAAAGAAAAGCAAACAAAACAGATAAGGGTGGGAGTTAAAGACTTGACACCTTTCTGTCCTTATTTTTGAATGAGGTTTATCTGTTGTTACCTTTGCCAGTGAATTTTGAGGGTTTCAGTGTAACAGTCTAAATAGCATAGGGGATATTTATTATAAAATGTCATTGTGATCTTGCTTTCAAAGTAGCAAAGAAGATAGTATTTTGGTGATAAATGCGTATCTCTGTTTGCAGGAGAAGCTGTTGACCCTTCATTCCCCATTGTTCATGCTGTCTCTAATGTGATATGTTCTGTGGTCTTTGGACATCGTTTCTCCCTGCAGGATGAAACTTTCCGCCAGCTGATTGAAGCATACAATTGTGTAGTGGCTTTTGGGAACAGCTACAGTTACTATGTGAGAAAATGACACATTTAATAAGCAAATTATTAAATTATTGAACATGATATTTATTGCATTGCCATGCAATATTAATTGCAGCGTTATATATTATCATAGTATACTATTTAATTACAATAAATGCTGATTTAAAAATACTGATCATGAACGTGAACTGGGCCTGGAGTGCTTTGGGTTTGTCATTATTAAAGTAACACAAATAATTACTTTTAGAATTGCCCAGGAAAGGCAGTGTGCTTGGGATACTGAACTCTTTTGTAACGAAAAGACCAGTATTATTGAGGTGAAAAGTGATACTTTTTTACAGGAGTAAAAGTTTGTGTTTTTGCATTGTCTGTATCCACCTGTGTCAATTTATGTAATAATATATATAATATTAATTAGTATTAAATTTATTACTGTTAACACATACAGAATAGACTTACCTGTGAAACTGGATTCCTCTGTTGGTGAATTAACAGGGCAAATACTAGTGAGGTTATGCAGTAAGGATAAGAAAGAATCCAGGGTAGAAATTGCATCAACTTTAATCTACCACAAGTCAATACCTATTCATGTTCTAAACGTGATGTTTCTCTTTGCTGCAGTGCTTTTCCTAGAGAAATTAATTCAGTAATTCAGTATTAAAAATGTCTGCATTGTATCTCTATAATTGCTTTAGTCATGTCATGTAACTTACAGTATCTGTGTTGAATGCTTGCTCCACAGATATATGAAATTTTCCAGTGGCTTTTAACATGCCTTCCGGGACCTCTACAAAAAGTAGAATCTTGCTGTGATTTTGTTCGTTCTTTCGTAAGGCAGGAAATCAAAAACCACAGGGAAAAAGGCACCATAGATGAACCAGAAGATTTCATTGACTTTTACCTGGATCAGATAGAGAAAGTGAGTAATTTGTGCTGTAATTGACAAAAATGATATCATAGCAGATTTCCTGCACGTTTCACATAGCTGTCTATACACAGCAACATCACTACAGAGCACTACGAATTCAGTTTAAAAACCATGCTGTCAAATTCAAATATGAATTTTAAATAGTCAGTTTAATAGCTTGTTTTAGAAGGATAAAATAATTACATCGTTTTTTTGTTATACTCTGGAGTCCTTAGACAAGAGTAGACAATGGTTGGTTTTAAAGATGTAAATATTTAGATGGCTCTTGAATTCTGATTCTTTTTGTCTTTTCAGTGTTTGGCTTTATTCTCTGTGCTTTGTACTGAACTTTTGCGTGCTTAGTAGGACCGTATGGTTATTGAAACAATCTAAAAGAAAAATGATGGCAGTCTCTGCCTTGAAAAATAGCATAAATCATTAAATCATAACACATGAGAGATAACTGAAATCAGCAAATGTGCAGGGAGTGGCAAGGGTGGGATAAACCTACTTTTGAAATATTTTTTTTCTGATGTGGAAGTTAGCAGTAAGGCAACAAGGAGCTCTAAATGTAATAGGACCTTGGAATCCTGACACTTTCTATAGCACTTGCAATGAAAAGTATCTATGAATTTACTTGAGAAAATATCTGCATAAATCTTTTTATTGTTCAGGTAGCTGTATTTTCTCCATCTTCTAGAAATACTCTATTTACTTACAGTGATCACTTCATGTCTCAGTGGGCAGATACAGTGTTAGACAGATGTACCTTCTGCACTCTTATTTAATTTCTTATTGACACCTGTAGGCTAAAAATGTCCCAGATTCTACTTATGATGAAGAAAACATGGTGCAGTCTGTTTTTGATCTCTTCCTGGGTGGCTCTGAGACCACCGCTACCACTCTGCGTTGGGCTCTGCTCTATATGGTGGCTTTTCCTGACGTTCAAGGTGAGTTATAGACACAAACATGGAGATGTTTCAAGTAGAACAATTCTGTTCCACATCCCTTTTTTTTAAATTTTTTTTGACATTGTATTTCCAAGCTTTGTTTTTAAGAAGCCAGTGAAGTAGAACATTTCCAGACAGATTTAAAAATAATTTCAGGGATGTTCAGCTTCTGATATATTTTGTCTTCTGTGTATTTTTGTCATGATTTTTGACAGACTGTTTTAGTATTGTAAGAATGTAATAGAAATTATAGTCTGGTTGAAAAGACTCAAAGTGAGATAGGAACTTGAGTTAGGGTAAAGTGATTCTTTCCTCGTATCTGAAATGTCAAACAAATACATAATTTGTGCTTGTTAACTGAGACATCAGTTGATTTCTACATAATAAATATATTCATTGTAATTTATGGAATGTTACATAGAGAAGAATAGAGAAGACAGATGCCTGAGAAATTCTAGACAAGCGCAAAGTTGCACACTGGTTTCAAAAATTTTTAAATGATTTGATACAGGGATTTCAGTGGTGGTGAATCGCTAAGCCAAATACATGTTCTCAATGCTTGGATTTAGAGCTAGATAAGACATACTACTTTTGGTTCTAGAAGGCTGGAAGAACAGAGCCCTGTACACACATGTAGCTTTCAAATTCTAATAAAATTAAAAAAAAAAAAATCTCTCTTGGATTACTAGCCTAGTTTTTAAGCCTGAAATTTGATCCTGACCTTTCTCAGACTGTGTGAAGTATGGTACTTACTGAAGCATAGGTAACAGCCAAAAGAGATTAACAATTAGTGATGGTTAGGTATTACCCTGTCCCAATTCTCAGCATTACATCTGTGTATCAGTTTGATACAATGGCTTCCTTACAAAATGTTGCTAAGTGTGCTGTGAGTCTGTATTCAGCTAGAGTAAAAACAACAGCTTGATTAATTGTATTAATCTATTAGTAAGAAGCTCCTGCTTTATTTACAGTCTGCTCTCTTTCTTTTAACTATGAAGCTCAATAAATCTTTTGGGCTTGTGGAAAGATGATCTGAACATAGAGCCTATAAACTAGGAAATACCAAATTTTAGTCAAATAGTAAAATTGTGTAAATGTATGTACAGTTGTATAAATGTATTTACATTTTAGGATATGGTGAGTATATAATTTATTTACATACTTATTTTTTCTATCACTGCTTGTAGTGGTATTCTGTGTATAAAGGATTTTTTTTTCTCTGTAGAAAAAGTCCAGAAAGAGCTGGATGTCGTTGTGGGTTCTTCTCATCAAATCTGCTATGAGGATCGGAAGAAACTGCCTTATACAAATGCCGTGGTTCATGAGATCATTCGCTTTAGTAGCATTGTTTTAATCACAATTCCTAGAGAAGTAGTGAAAGATACAACTGTATTGGGGTATCACCTTCCAAAGGTACCCTATCTATTCCAGTATGATCTTTGGCCATTAAGTTGAATTTCTCGTAGTTATGTTTTCCCTCATCCACTTTTCCTTACAGTTCAGTGGTTGTTGGTGACAGTACTGACAGTGCTTTTTCCCTCCCATGCCCTCTGGCCTGTGCCTTTTTCTCATGGACAGTGAGAAAAAACCCTTACCAAAAGCATAATTTCACAGCAATTAAACCTGTGAGAGTGCTGCAGAGTCTTACTTTCCAAGAGTTTGTGCTTTTAAAGTACTTTATAAGCATTTGAGTTCTTATACTTTCAGAGGATCTGAGAGAGGACTTACCAGAAATGCACAGTGTTGTCAGCATATTGATAATGACAGGATATTGTCTGCTATGTGGACAAATGGGAGATTTGAATTTTTTTCCACTTGTGATGCCTGAGACAATACCAAGCATGAACTCAGTTTCGTTCACTTAGGGCTTCTCTTCCATATTACTACATCTCTGGCATCATATTTGAGATATAATGAAGATGTTTCCCTGCAGCTCCTGAACTGCCATCTGACCTCAAACAAAAATCTACTGCAAGTTTCCTTGACTCATCCAGCTTTTCCAAACTTAACCTTAATGCCAAACCTCCCCAAAGGCACACATGGAGACACTTTCCTATGCAGCACTGCTCCATGGTGTTTGCTATGCACACCTTCCTTCCCTTCACCTTGAGAAAGATAATTTGAAATATACTATTTCATTTGCAGGGTGCTTTGTTTTCCATTTGTAAACCTGCTAAAGCTTGTCAAAAGTGGGAAAATCATTTTACTAGATTTAGGATAAGAAGCTAAGGGACCTTACACCCCTCATTATGTTGCATTTGCTAACAGAATAGAAAAAAGGAGACATGGAGGGAGTAAAGTAGGCAAATACCTAAAACTGAACTACTGAGGTTTTTTAGACATTTTTTTTTGAAGAGAAAAACAAAGAAACAAACAAAAAGCAACAAAGCCACTCACACAAACACAGACAATGAAAAGAAAACAGTTCGAGATTAAACATTTTTTTCCCAATAAAATAATCTTTCAATTCTGCTATCTCTTCGTGTGACTAGCAGAGCAGTGCCCTGAACTATAGCTGGAATTGGTTTGTGTCCTTTTCTTCTTGATGTTTGAGAAATTGAGAGGCAGAAATGAGCCAACAGCATCTTCTTTGCAGGGTACTGTGATTATGGCAAATATAGATTCAACTCTTTTTGACCCTGAATACTGGGAGACCCCTTACCAGTTCAACCCTGGTCATTTCTTGGACAAGAATGGAAATTTTGTGACCCGAGAGGCCTTCTTAGCCTTCTCAGCAGGTAGGTTTGCTGATAACTGAAACCGTTTGTGTGGGTTAGACTGTGAACGTGAAGCTGTATTATTTTTCTTGTGGAAAAGACCAAAGGGAGTGGAATCCCATAATAGGAGTACACGGTTTTCTCAGGCCAAAAAAAAAAATGTTTGATTGGAAAATAACTTGTTTGGTAATTATATAAACTGTTGACCTTAGATTTTTGTGAAAATGCAGAGAAAGTAAAAGGAGTAAAGACCTAGAATTGCCAATAATTTTGGGATTAAAGTCCTTACGCTGTTCTTTGCCATCCTCTGCATCTGCCAGATTATGCTATTATAGTGGTGGTTCCATGGCAGCGTGCTCTGCTGGAGCTGATTTACTGTGTATAAATAATTCAGTATTTGTTGATACAGGAATTTGAACCTGTATCAAATGCATCCCAGATGGCTATGCCTTTCCAGGGGAGCTTCTGGAGACACTCTTTCACTAAGTGTGTGTGTTTATAGAAGAGTAAACAATCAATTGATTAAACAACAAATAAAAGCTATTGAGGATCATGCCAGGATTATGAATAGTCTGATTGTCAGAGCTCTCACCTGGGATGTGAAAGTGTCAGCCTCATGGTTCCTGGCCTACACTTGGCAGAATAGGAATTTGAACATCCCAGGCCTAACCACTGCACCTTAGAGCCTGTCACCACCTCTCTTACTCAAACTTAACACAAAGTTAATTGATAAATTGGGAAAAGTTTTTGATTCACATGATTAATTTGGAATCAAGAGACTGAAACTGAGTTCATAGCAGCAGGGAGTTAGGGATTAGTTAGTAAAGTGTGAAACTAGGGAGAAGCATCTCTGGTAGCTTTTTCTGTAGTCTGGGTAGATCCTGCTTATGGTCAACTGCAGACACCTCAATTGTTCAGTCAGTTTGAGAGAAAAATGTCAAATTCAGCAAATCCTTTGTTTCCTGATGAGAATGAGTGATGCTTTTTTGAAAAGCTGGGAAGCAAATGCAGGCTGCAGATTTCTCTGGGGACTGACTGCTCTTTCCCTTCTCCCTCTGCAGGACACCGTGTATGCCTGGGAGAGGCGCTGGCAAAGATGGAGCTCTTCATCATCTTCTGCAGCCTGCTGCAGACATTCAAGTTCACCCTACCAGAAGGAGTTAAGGAAGTCAACATGGACATTATCTTTGGGAGCACAATGAAACCCCATCCATATAAGCTCTGTGCCAATCTTCGCTAGGTTGCAGTGTATGATAGATTTGAGGAAGAGGCACTGACACAGGCTTGCTAGTGCACCTCTTATGTTCTTCATTTCTAGCCCAGATTCAGTGTCAGTCTGTTCCTGTTGTGTCATGTGTCTAAGAAGCTGGTCCTGAAAAATATTCTGTTTTTCCTTTTCCCTGTGTCTGGAAAATCTATGTATGATTTTCTTGTGTATTAGAAATGAAATAAACACACGGAAAATGGTTACAGAGTCTGGTCTTACTTAGAGGCTCAATGGGAATCCTACTAGAGGGAGAAGGAACATTAAAGCCAAGACTTGGGAGTGCTTCCCATCGTCCCCATGCATTCTAAATTCTAGAGCAGGGCATGGAGGTGCACTTCCCATACGTGATGGCTCTGGGCATTGCCTGAATCCCTATGGTAGCTGCATGGGGGGAAAGAGTTGTGCTGGGACCTCTGAGCTACCTGTGCGCTAGCCAGTTTGTCTATTTAGCACATAGCCGCATGGAGGTGATAGCTTCAATCTGGAAGTAGTAGAGCTACATCAGTGCAACCCTTCATTTCACTGTGAGACAGGGGACGTAGTCTGCCAGTGAAGGCACCCCCCATATTCCCTCCTGAAGAATTGCAGAGGGTAGCCCCAGTCCTGGTGAAACAAAGGCAGCCTAAATGGTAAATGACCAGTGGGCTGGCCTGAAGTCGTTTGTTTTGCATTTATTATTGTGGTGCATTTGAGAGGCAATCTTAAAGAGGGAGTCCTCTCACCCAGTGGAGGCAGTTTGTAATGGTGATGGTGAAAAGAAGTCTAGGTTGGCCACATCTCTTTATTGATGCCTGGTGAGACAGTTACAGGGAATGCTTGGAGTCCTGAGAAGCAAAGCTTGGCACCTACAAAGGGAGGGACAGGGCAAGAAAAAATTACATCAATTTTCTTGAGAGCTGTGTGAGGGCTTTCTGTGAGTATGGAGGCTTTGTGTAGTGTGCCTTGTGGCACGCAGACTTCCAGTAGCTGAGCTAACAGAGACTGTTTGCAGAGCTGCTGAGCAAAGCTCTTGCCAGTTTCCTTCCCTGAGGAGAAGATTTTAGAATTGTTATTGCAATTATATTTCATGGATGCTTTGTTTATCCAGCATGATGATTTTCTTTAATGTAACATTGGTTAAACAGTTCTACTCACATCTGTGAAGGAGCTCAGTATCAGGAGGCTGCATGTGCTGTGTGGACATAGATTTTTGGGGGAGTGGAGGGTGGGTTGTGCACTAACGTGGAACTAGGATTCAGTTTTCCTACCATATAAAGATGGTGTTGCAGAGGTGGGTATAATGAGGCATGTGGTTGATACCAGAGTCTCAGTCATCTCTGTGAATATATCTGTGAATATAGTATGCGCACGTACTGGAGACTGAATAAGAGGTGAAGTCCAGGAAGAGGCATACAGGATCCATATTGCTTTAAACATTTTCACTTGCAGATTCTTAAAAGAACCCACAAACATTCCCTAGTGGAGACAGAAGTCCTTTTTACAAAGGTTATATCTATATCATGTATATCTCTATATACGTTTTTGAATAGCATTTATGAATCTGCATTTCTTAGTCATCTTTCACCACACCTTAGAAGTTGTCTATGGACTTAGTGGGGTCAGGAGAACACACGTGAAAGCTGCTGGTCTGGATCAGGTTATTTCTGCTGCTGGTAGCTAGATATTGGAATTTCATTTCCAAAATGAGAAATTAAGATCTCTGGTAGGCAAAAGGGAATGCACTAAATAAAGGAAGAAACTAGCTAGCACTGGAGGAGTTTTCACTCAAAAGCAATATGGTCCATTTGACTTTGTCTTTTTAAATAGACCTACAAATCTTGAACTCTTGGAAACTTCTGCTCTGTAGTCGTAGTAGGACAAAATTCAGTAAGGAACATTTTGTGCTTGTGTCTTTGACAGCCACAGCATGTTGTATCAGGCAATCTCGTTCCTAATTTCTACCCCAAGCACTACTGGGCTTTCATATCATTGTTACCATACCCAGTATTTTTCCACATAAATATTCAGACTTGTGATTCACACACTGATGTCCATGTAGTTAGTACTACTCCTAATTGCAAAGTAACCTGGTCTTTCAAATGATTGTAATGCTGAGAAAAATGGTTAAGAAGAAGAGAAAACGTACCTAAAGTTTAACAACATGCAAGAATGTGAAGAGAAATCAGTGCAAGAAAAATAAGAAATCAGTAGAAAGGGGAGAGGATAATGTTTAATTGAAGTCACCTGGCAATAAAGGATGTTGCAATGGTCCTGGTTCTGCCTTTCATGTCCCAAGAGTTAGCAATGCAGTGAACATCACATGAGTTTTTTTCCAAGCCCAGTCCGGCTCTGTCTGGTAAGGTTTAAAATTCCTTATTAATTATGGGATTGAGGAGTCTTAGTGTTTGTGTGCATACACACCCATGGCTATAACATCTGTTGTTCTTGTTTCAGAAGCAGATCGACGCTGCGGTCAAACCTCTGCTACTTCTGCCCTGTCCAACCTGAGGAACTTCTTAACCTGTTCTATTAGAGCCTTTATGCCAACATGATGGTGCTGCATCTCCAAAAGCATAAACTAACAAACGTCTGTAGTGTGATCCTGTCCACAGAAGGGATTTCAGCCGTGCAGCAACATCAGCATAGAAGCAAATATTTTTCACACTTCACACCAATAGAGCTAAGTCAGCAAGATTTAAGCATGTGTTTGACCTGTGCAAACCGGTGGCCAAAAACTTCATTGTGCTAGGAGTTGCTACATATAAGCAATCTTATCTTTAATAAAGTACAATGTGATAAGTAGTGAATAGCTTTCATAAATATCTAATCCGAGTATTTCAAAAAGGCTTATATTTAACTTTAAGCTGGTCAACAAAGGGATTTAATTTTTCGTGTACAGTCTACTGACCCACCCTCGTATTTTCAATAATACCATAATCTTTATTTAATCTTTAATAAAGATTAGCTTGGGATTTAAAGTTTGCTTATATTTTTACTATGTTACTACAATATTAATTTACCAATTTGAATGTCTTGATCTTGTTTGTTTATGAAGCCAAATGCTTCCAAGGGGAAGTCACGTTTGACCAATGTGAGGAGCCTCTGCAACGAAATGATCAGCCTGACGGGTGAGGAGAGAGCAGTGGATATCGGCTTTGTGGACCTCGGTAAGGCCTTTGACACTGTCCAACACAAGGTTTTCATAGACAGGCTGTTGAAATATCGGTTGGGTGGGCAGGCAGTGGGGTGGATTGAAAACTGGCTGGGCCCAGAGGGTAGTGGTCAGTAGTGCAATGTCTAGTTGGAGGTCGTAACTAGCAGAGTGCCCTGGGGGTCAGCACTGGTTCTGGGCCTGTTTAATGTCTTCATTAACGGTCTGGATGATGCGCCAGAGCGTACCCTTGGCAAGCTTGCCAACAACACAAAACTGAGGGGAGTGGCGGGTACATAAGAGGGTTGTGCTGTTGTCCAGAGGGACCTTGACAGGCTGGAGAATTTCACCTCTCTGAAAGGCTAGGAGCTGGGACTCTATACCCTAGAGAAGAGAAGGCTCAGAGCGATCTCATCAACCTCTCCCTGGGTGTGTAGCTAATCCTCAGAAAATTCTGTTGGCTCTCCCTCTTCTTGCAAGAGGCCCCTTATGAAACCAGTACTGTGGGCAGGGATTTTTGTCACAGCAACTGTCTTGGCACAAGGAAGCATATAATTAACCTGCATTTGGTTTTCCTTGAAGAACTGACACTTGCCAGATTTGTAGCTGTAATGTAATGGAGCAATGTCTTATATACTTAAAAATAAGAACGCTTCATTCTCTGGGATCAGAAAGTAAAGGAAAGTGATAAAGAGGGAAGGACTAAGAGAGACATAAGCCTAAACATCTTTTTCTTCATAGGGAGGTACCAGCAAAACAAGATAAAAATGGATCTCTCGCTGTATAGCAAGTTTCCAGAGACAAGGTAGCCTTAGAAATCAGAAGTGAAATGTTAACAGTAAGCATAGGGCTTGTATTTTTTGCTGCATCTCTGCTGTTTGTAGAGTTTCTGAAACTGCAATGGAAGCGAAGACAACTTCCTCCTGGACCAACTCCATACCCCCTCTTTGGAAATCTGCTGCAGATGAAGTTCCGAATTCATCATGACATCCTTAAAAAAGTATGTATTTTTGGGCAACTAAGTAATAGACTCATAGACTGACTGAAAATGAATGTATGCTTTTGTTAACATAGTTTTCTTTTGAGTGCTAGGGAGAGATTTATTCTGTATTGTGTAGACACGAAAATCTATGGGGACGAGTTAAATATGGTTGTTCTTCTGAAATGTTTGGCTTACTAAGGAACCATGTCTTTAAAACCTTAAGTGTACAAAAGTGAACAAGTGTACAAGTGTACAAGTGAACAAAACAATACTAATATTCCTGCCTTACAAATTGGAAAAGCATTGTAAAGAACAGACTTACATTTTGTGGAGGCTTTCATATGTCTGTGTTTTGGTTCTTTTTGCACTGGCAATTTCTAAATACCCCATGAAATAGCTATTGAGTGCTTATGTGTTTTCAGTGTAGAAAGGATTTTTTTAATGCTTATTCAACAGATTTTTTCAAAAGAGCTTAGATTAAATTTTTTGCTCATATACAATTTGGTCAGATTTTCAGAAGAAACTTCAGTCTGCTGAGCCTGATTGAGCTTTTAAATAGCTGAACTAATTCATTACATGCCTACACTCACAATGAACTCTTTTCTAAGTCCAGTTGTAATGCAGAGCACTTCAAGAATTGTTATCCTATTGTTTTATATTTCTAGTTTATATATTAAATATTTAATGCTTATATTTAATGCTTATGTATGAGTAATAGCACCTCAATTTCACTGTTTGTTCTCAAGCTTCCTTTTCTCTGGTTCTTCCCCATCCTGATAGTTCTCCTGAGTTGCACATTTCAAGGCAAAGTAGTGTGACTCCTCAACATAAAATTATAGATGCTGCATGTCTCTTGTATTTTCTTCTATTTCTGACCTCCCAAACCTGAAGAGTAGTATTGCTTATCTCAAGATTTCAAAAGCTGCAAATTTTTCCCTCCAAAAATGTAATTCAACCTTAGATAAATACCAAATATGCAAGCACATGCATATAAATCTTTGCACAATGTGCATATCTGCTCCCTCTTGATTGCTCACAGGCAGCACAATTTTGCCCTCCTCTAGTCCTGCAGTAGACTTCTTGGAATATTTTGACAGCTCCTCACTCCTTCCAGCCTATTCCACCCCACAGACTTCCTACTTTGACCTAAGCACTGTTGCCTTTCCCTCAGCCTTGTGTTCTCTTACTATTCCAGCTCCCAGTTCTTCAGCCAGGGAAAGGGCTCTTCTGCCTACCTCTGTTAGTGATGGCTGTGTGCACTGTGCTGGAGACACAGGGCTACCGCAGCTGAGCTAGAAAGGAGAAGGTGATTCCTGCTTTCCCCACCTCCTCAGCTGCTCTTGCTGCACTTAATACACAAGGGGGAACAGTAGATGATTCTCCTAAAACTCATTATCTGATGTTGTCATCTTACAAACACGAAGGAATTCATCTGCAATGAGTTTGAATTGTAAGACATGCCAACGTCTGATGTTATTTATTGCAATATTGTCTGTTTGACATTCTGATCTTTAGTAAATGAAAGTTTACATAGAAACCCGGCTGCAAGCTATATTAGATGTAAGAATTAATTTGATGCTCTCTTCTTAAGGTCCAGTGCCCTTGGGGAATCTGTCAAGGGTGAAGAACTGTTTCGCCTTCTTTGATTTAAATGTGATGGTTCTCATCCATGTTGTTCTGATACTGCTTTGTTCTACAGATGAGCAAACTTCATGGTAATATCTTCACCTTATGGCTTGCAAACACGCCTGTGGTTGTCCTGCAAGGGTACCAGGCAGTGAAGGAGGGTATGACTGCCCATGCTGAAGAGGTTGCTGGAAGGCCACAAAACTTAGCCTTCAAAATATTAACTCATGGAAGGGGTAACTATGATTTTCACAGATTCTTCTAAGGTATTCTAACCCTGGTTTTGGAAACTGATTCAGAGTCTCAGAGCGCTTAATTTATGGTGGAAAAAAAGGTCAATATTTTCTCAAAGTTTTATGAAACATTGCTTTTTGGGTTCTGTTGGAACAATAATGGTAGAATACAGCTATAGTAAGATTTTCTATACAGGTAGTAGATTGTAGACTAGAAGAAAAGAGGAAAAGAGAAAAGACAGAGACATGCTCCAGGACTGCTGACAAAAATTAACTTGACAGAGAAACTTCTTTGAAACATTAACTGTATGTATTTATTAATTCATACAGCATTAACAACATTAATTCATTATGATTCCAGGTGTTATGTTCTCTAACGGTCATCTTTGGAAGCAACAGAGGCGTTTTGGACTTGTAACAATGAGGAGAATGGGAGTAGGGAAAAAAGACCAGGATTGTCAAATACAAGAGGAAGCCTGTCGCCTGGTGGAATACTTGCGGGAAACAAATGGTATGTGCCTGTGCTCAGCATTCAGGTCAGTATGTGCGGTAGTGTTTTTGCTGAAGAATGGATCATTGGTAGCTTTTGAAATTATTTATTTGGTTACAAAACTGGATTAGAATTGTACATGTGGAGCTGAGTCTCAAAGGTCTGAATGGTACGATCTGTGGGAAGCATTTCCTTGAAGTGCTACCTGTGAAACCACCTCACAGGATGAATTTAGAACTGAGGCTCCATGGTTGCTGTCTGTAAGTGTTGGTATTTCTCAGGGTAACAGCAAACAGTAACAAAACAGATCTCACAGCACCCTATATCCCTCTACAGAAAAGAAAACAAGGCATGAAGTATTCAAAGCTTTGGCCAAGGCTGCAGAACCCCATGGCTCTGCTCTGGCAAGTGCAGTGGAACAAGCTCACCTCACACAGCTTGGGGTAACTTCCTCAGTAAGAGAGGAAGTTTGTTTAAATTGTGCTGCTGAAAAATGGGGAGCATCTGTAGGTTTGCTCAATTATTCCTTTATTCACATATAAAGGATGTGAGCAGAGAATAAAGGATGGTTCTCCTTTTGATTCTGCTGCTTATTCATATGCTATCTTGGCTGACTTTTTTTGTACCAGTTATTGCCAAACGTAAGATCTGTTGATGCCAAGGTTCTCTGAAACCTGGGTGTTTTTTATTATTACCACTACAAATCCCATTCCCACCAGCAGTCTTGCCTTTTTTTGGTAATCAACAAAAAAACTTTGGGTGTCTGAATTTACTTTTTACTCATGTCTTTTGCTGATAAATTGCAATTTTCCGTCCACTTATCTAACTAACGTCAGAAGAGTCTGATAAAATGTTATTTCATCATCTCTCTATTCAGTGCAAAAAGCTGGAAAAATAAGTGTTATTGGTGAATACTGTTCACTGTGTTGACAGGAAAACCTCTGGACCCCACTATGCCCATTGTTCATGCTGTCTCAAATGTGATTTGTGCTCTGATTTTGGGACATCGCTTCTCTATAGAAGACAAAAATTTTCGCCGCTTGATTGAAGCTGTTGATGATATATCAGCATTTATGAACAGCAGCTGTTTTTATGTGAGGAATTTTTTTTTTTTGGTTATTTTATACAGCTAGACAATGAAAGGCAACTTGCTGGTTACTTTTATAACAAAAATGAATACTAATGCACCTGGAGTCGCTGGAGTATGCATCAGAACAGTACTTCCAGATGACTAGTTTAAAACTGATTTCAGTTGCTTATGCCTTATCATAGCATCGAAATTTCCCAGTTCTGGTGGACTGGGATGGAAGCACATAGGCTCGTTACATGACAGAGATGTACGAAGGTCTTTCTCACAAAAGCGCTACCTGTACAGCTCCAGTGTTTGAAACACAGCAGCAAAATATATGCAAAAATACCTGAAAAGGTCTGAAAAACGTTTAACCTTAAATTCTGACAAAGTGGCTTTCTTCACTATCTGAAATCATATGACTGTCAACTACTATCAAAAGAGTAACATGGGTCTTGACTACTTCCTTTGCTAGTGTTAGCTAACCTTGTAGAAGCTTAAGCAGAGCAACTGTTTTGCACAGGGATAACAAAAGTACCATGTAATTGCTTAATGGTAGCTTCTTCCTATAACTTTTGGCAAGACAGTGGCTCCTAACCTACCATCTGATTCATTGGAGAGAAAATTTGCTATCATGCTTCTGTGTGAAGTTGTGACTGCAGCTGCAAAAACAGTGGAACAGATTGTCTCAAACCAGGGCAGTTTTATCACTAACCATTAACAAATGGGACCCACTGTGCTGTGTATAGTTAAGTAGTCATTTTACCAATGTACAAGGCACCTGCTCCTGCAGAACTTGCTGGAACGCAACTGGCTTTACATCTTACGTGATTTTTCACCATCTCTTGCTAACTGAAAATTGCTGTTACTGAGGTCTAAGAGAACTTGAGGATTAATTTGATAATTCTGGTTAAGAAAAATAATCAAAAGACTTTTTCTCCTAGAAGATGTGGGTGTAATGACTCCTAAGATATCTTCTAAGAAGGGTAAACACAGGATCAGCTACTTCCAAACTGCTTTCAGGAGATATTTGTATAAGCTCTTCTTAAAGCTCTTAATAGCGTCCACAGCTAACCAAAACATTCTAGCCCAGTATTGCATTCTGTCCTGCTCTCCACAGTGCTTTCATAGTGGTGTACAATCCTTTAATAATCACCTGTACTAATCCATTTTCCTAGTAAGCAGACAGATAGTTTTAAGCAAAATTGTGCAGTAGGATGAGGAAGAAATGAAAGCCAGGAATATAAGCAGGCTTACGGGAAGGCATAGGTTTGTAATGCAGCTGCCTTTAAAAAAGGTGAGCCCAAGAATTACGACTTAACACGTGACTTAAGCAGGGCAGTTCTGCTGTGTAGAGTGGAATGACATGATGCAATCTGTAAAAGGTGAAAAAGAGAAAGGGAAATGAAGTAGAGGATTGGAATTAATATAGAAGTCGTTTTTCCTCTCCTCTGCTGAGATGTTGTTTTATAATGGTTTAAGCGAAAGAATGTGAATAAACAGCAGGGAATCCATGCGGCTCTGTATGTTTCTGCTCTGTAAAGTTGTTTTGCATATCACACATGTGATGTGTTTGACTAACTGCACTTCTTTTCTGGGAAAAAATGTATCTGAGTAAAATCCCCATGCATTCAGTATCCTACAGTAAGATACTAAAACAACTAAACAACTGGGTTTGGATATTTCTATTTTCAGTTTAGCAGGTGTGTCAAGGAAAGGAAATCAGCTTTTTTTTTTTTTAACACTCAGAGAGAAATGCTATGTATGCTAGGCTGAGAACAAGGATATTTTTTATATGAGGTTTTTGCTATTGAAGTTCAGAGGAACCTCATCTATTCTTTGTACACCACAAAAAAAAAAATCTATAGCATAAAACTAAGGGAAATTCTGCTCCAGGGAAAAATAGTACTAAGAAAGTCTTTAATGGATCACTGGACAGGAATTAGCTTTTCAGTGTAGTGGTGAAGATACAGTCATCAGTCTTTCATTCTCTTCTTCCACTACCCACAAGCCTATATGAGTATTCAAATTTAGTTTGCTGAATACCACATATCTAAAATCTCTCTTTCACAGGTACATGATCAGATTCCCTGGTTTGCAGACCGTTTTCTAACACCATGTAAGAAGACTTTTTCCAGTGTAAATTTTATGAGAACTCTGTTAGCAGAGGAAATTGAAAGCTACAAAGAAAAAGGAAAAGCAGATGAAAGTCAAAATTTTATTGGTTATTATTTGGATCAGATAGCTAAAGTGAGTATCTCTGTTCTCCTTTTAGGCTCCACTAACAACTAGGGATTTTAAGTGCTCCTTTGATTATAATGGTGTCTAGTATCAATTAGGGAAATATACAATTAAATATACCCTAGAAAAGCTTATAGGTGGATGAATTAAAAAACAAACAAACAAACAAAAAAAAAAAACAACAACTGAAACTGTGAGATGGCAGGAGGAGGATGAAGTAATAATGTGAGTAGATTTGTGGGTAGATTATCTACAGCCACAATAATAGCAGATCATCATATGATTAAGATATAATTAGGAATAACAATTATGATAGGATTTGTATCAAGATTAGAAAGCATATGTGATTACATAAATTTGTCACGGCTGAAGAACCAAATGTGCATGTGGATAGAATAAATTTACAAATGCACTGGAGAATATTAGAAAATGTATTATTGAAGAAGTTTTCTTTTCTAGCCCTTTATTTATTCATTTATTTATTTTTCATTTTGAATAGTATCAATAAATATTCCTCTGATGCGGAGTGCTTTGCTTCTCTTTTGTGTGCCTTAATTTGATCTTTGCAATTCATATTTGCAGACTGAAGGAGATGCTGATGCTACATATGACAAAGAAAACTTGATTCAGGCTATTTTTGACCTCTTTCTGGCTGGTACAGAAACTACAGCTACCACTTTACGTTGGGCGTTGCTTTATATGGTGGTTTATCCTGATGTTCAAGGTAAGCACACACAAACAGTTCTGCAGCTTTTTAGAAATTATAGGAGTTCAAATAGTAGCATGTGAATCAGGTGAACTGCATGTGTCTGTTTCTTCCTGTGTCCTTGCTAACGCACAGGCTAGTCATTTCAGGCTTCATTTCTAGAAGATTCAGAATGCAGGGTGTGATCCATCCAATTAGATGGAAGAGTCTGTTCTAGGATGAGATATATTACACCTTTGCCCCTCCAATTCCAGTTGATTAGACTTCCAGTGACCACAAGATAGAGTCTTTGGATCACCCTCTTTGACCTATGACTTCCGCTCCTTGATGTGCTCCCAAGTACTTTGCAGCAGAAATCAATTCAATGCAGTGGGAGGCTGTTAATTTGTGTGGTTATTATATGAAACTTAGAATCTTGAACATAGATATCTGCATATAAACAGATATTAAATAAAGGTTGGGCTGAGTAGCTTGAAATTGTATGCTTTTAATAATTATTTTCACAGAA
The DNA here is from genome assembly GCF_040182565.1 of Anser cygnoides. Classification (NCBI taxonomy): domain Eukaryota; kingdom Metazoa; phylum Chordata; class Aves; order Anseriformes; family Anatidae; genus Anser; species Anser cygnoides. Next base: position 17,398,084 of record NC_089881.1, on the reverse strand, counting down.
GACACAGGTTGGCAATGGAAAGAAATAATCAGAGTGCACAGAATAATAAGGATTAAAATGTATTATTAATCACCCTGAAAGCCTCCTATTTGACAGTCTAAGCTGGGTATCAGGTGCAGAAGGAGGCTGGCAATGGCTGAGGTGGTAAGGAGAAGAGATTTCCCATTGTTGTTACCTAATGCCTCTTCAAAAGACCTAAAATTTGAGACTGTACAGCATATACTGAATTTTCACAACATGGTCTTTCAGCCTCTCAGGATACATTAGAGCTATCTTAAGTTTCTTGATGCATGGGATCAATCTACTTGCAATGACCAGACCATTTCAGACCAGAAATTAATCAAAAATTACATTTTCAATTCAGGTTGTAAATAATAATAATAATAAAGTGTCCTTGGGGGAAAAAACTCTTTTGTGTAAGTGCTTCCCAAAGGCAGGTAATTACAGAATAGTAATTTTGCCATTTACAGATGGCAATCAAAATCCATGTAGTTCTGAGTGAAAACTAGTCCTTGTTCAATTACTAAACCAACCTCTTAATACATGATTAATATTTAATTTAGGTCATCCAAATGGGAATTTGAAGGTATTCTTATCTTTTAAAATATCTTTTTCATCTTGCTGGGTGGTATTATAACTGTAAAACGCAATAGGAAAAATATGATAATAAAGCTTATAGATTGTTGTATATTTAAAGCTCAATATTCCTCTACAGAGAAAGTCCAGAAGGAGCTGGATGCTGTTCTGGGTCGTTCCAATTTAGCTTGCTACACGGACAGAAAAAGGTTGCCCTATACAAATGCTGTAATTCATGAGATCCAGCGATACAGTAATATCATCTTAATTGCACTTCCCAGACAGACTGTGAAGGACACAGAACTGCTGGGATATCCTATTCCAAAGGTACAGGCATACTGCATGTTTGAATATTTGAGGCCTGGTGCAATTATAGTTGTTAAAACTGTTTTAGTGTAAGTTTTAAATGACTGCCTGTCCAAAACACTGTCCTGTTTTAGGTCCTTTTGCTTTGTTGCTCATTTAGTTGAAAAGCGTCTGTGATTGAGAACTGCCAATATCAGCTGCAATGTGGTACATGAGTTTAATTTAGAAATCCTTTTGAGGGTTTTCCTGGTTGGGGACATGTACTCTTGTGTCCTGCCAGTTCTGGCGCTGTCCCTAAGATATGACTGTCTCTAAAGCAAGCCTTTTGCAAGGAGTTGTGTATATTGTCCTAAACTCTTTGTCCTACTAGTAGCTTTTCAGAACATGACTTCTGACAATAGAAATCTTGTGAATGGAGACTGGAAATAAGCTTATTAATTTCCAGCAGTCTCAAGTCAGTCCCTTGTCAAAAGGGCCTAGCAGCTTACGAAAAAAGGTCATCCAAAACCAGAAAAAATAGTTCTACTGAAAACCTTGGAAATTTGAAATTATTTTCCTGTCACAAGCTTTTAAATGAAGTATCTTGCAAATGTTACAATGAAACTAAAATATTTAAAAGTTTTGTAACGGAAAGGTACGTTAGGGTTGTTTCTATATATTCTCCTATCACTGCTTTTCCTTAGTTTCATTTTCATTCTTTTTTTATGGATCTGCTCAAAGCAACCCTAGCATGGCAGAAATCATAGAGTAACATTAAATTTGTACTCATTCTGTTACTGAAAATCTAAGTATTAAAAATACAATGGCAATAGGAAAAAGAAAACCAACACATTTTGACAAATGTGCTCCTTTTTTTACAGAACACCATAGTTCTAGTAAATATTGATTCTGTTCTGTCTGATCCTGAAAAATGGGAAACACCTGATCAGTTCAACCCAGGCCACTTTCTGGATAAAGATGGAAACTTTGTACACAGAGAAGCATTCTTACCATTCTCAATAGGTAATTGCACAGAACAGCAATTTATTCCATGCGATAACAACTTAGGATCCATTCATTCCTCAACATGAATTGGGAAGGCATCTGAAATAAGTATATAAATCTATTCTACCATTGTAAAGATCTCCAGGAAGAGAAAAGTCCAATTGTATATGGAAAAGATTGGAAGAGAAGGAATGACAAACAGAAACTTTTTTCTTGGAACAGATCCATTTTCTCTTGGAGGAGAGATCCCACTATCAAAGTAGTAGCAACAAAATTCATAATGCTATTAAGCCTGTAACTATAAACTATGCAGCCCTGGTGATCATTTCTATAATGTTCTGTCTGCCTGCTGTGAATACAGATGGAAGCTTTCAGAGTGGAAATACAAAGCAGCCTTTCAGTTTTGAATCACTAAATGACAATTGGTTAATCATAGGAGAAAAGGACTAAGTCCGCAGAAGACACGCAAGCAAACAAAAAACTCTTACCTATTTGAGAATCGATGCTGTGGTGGTGTTGTTGTTTGTTTGTTTGTTTCAGTTTTTTCCTGAAAACTGCAAGCAAATTAGTAAGCTAGTTTTGATAGAAATCCCTTGGCTGATTGCCTTTTCTGTCTTTTCACAGGGAGCCGTGTATGTATGGGGGAGCTTTTGGCAAGGCTGGAGCTCTTTATTGTCTTTTCCACTCTGTTGAGGGCATTCAGGTTCACCCTGCCCGATGGAGTGAAAGAAGTCAACACAAAGTTTGTTTTTGGAAGTACAATGAAGCCACCTCCATACCAGCTCTGTGCTATTCCTCGGTAGGAAATGTTGCTGTACAGATTCAGGGAAGACTTTGCATGATTGTTTCTGCAAATGAATGCATCTTAACTTGTCTTAAGATTTTTTGCTTTCCTCTTGATTTGGTCAATCACTATACTGGAAGATGCTTTTCAGACAGTTGCATCCTACAAAGAGTTAATCTTTTGTTCTTGTTTTCAGTTTGCAAACACTTGGTATATTTGTCCTGGTGCATACTATTAAATAAAGATATAATGGGAAGAATTAGAACTGGGTCTTATTTATTGCTAGCAAGAAGCAGCATCAAGAGAGAAAGAACTTGAAGCAAGGTCTATAAATTAAAAGTGTCATGATAAAATATCTCTACATTCTTTCTAATAAACCACGGTTTGTGTTGATAGGTGTAGAGGTCATTTGATCTGTCCCAGGATATTAGTGGATGGAGGAGTTAAGCTCTTGGGAGAAACTTTCTAAAGAGTCAGCTAATATGATCTGAAATAATTACATTTCCTGAGACTGAACAGGATTGTTGTTGTGCAACTCTGTCATTGACACGTGGCAAGAAGTTGAGGGTTTCACCCACTAAAACGAGTAGTATTTCTGCCCTTGAGATGAAAGTAGAGGAATGGCTTCATTGAGCGGGTGTGGAGAGCTTTTCATAATCCAGGAAAGGAGCAAGGACTGGAAGACAAATGACAGCAGCAAGCTAACGCAAAGTGTTGATAAATAGTTCTTTCTTTTATGAACCCAGTGGTTGACAGCAACATAAGAACACATATTTTTCGTGATAGGTAGTCATCTGGCATTGTTTACTGCAGATCCTTCAATAATTTATTCAGCTTCATTTGTTCTTTTCAGTTCTTTAATGGATTCTTTATTACAGATAGCTGATGACATCTATCAGCATAAATTAGCATATCACCACCAACAGAGGATTTGGCACTACTGATGACTTCTTGAAGCCCTTTATGAGCATTGTGCTTAAGTACTTAGCAAATGTGGACATTGAACATTTTGCTAGCTCAGTTACTGACATTTAACAAAGGATTTTTTTGACAAGATTGAGAGTGTTTTTTTCCTGTGTGAGGTACGAAATGGATACTGTATGCTAGCAGATGACGGGTTATTTTTATACGCCAATTAGCTGGTAGTAACTTCTGTAGGACTAAAGTCATTGTCAGCTGTGTTTGTTTTAGTTACCTCTGTCTATCTTGTAGTTTAAAGCACCACAGTTTAACAGGCAGAGATCTATGAAATCAGTAACCTGTGATGCCAGTGCCATCTAATTGGACACAAAAACACATCTGGATACTCTTATGCTGTTGTAATCCATGCTAAGTACCTACTCATACTCTGTAGAGAAAACTGTATGTGCCAGATTAAATTATGGTTAACATCTCAAGGTTACTCCACACACTCAGCTTTGCCAGTGAGTCCTGTGAAAGCTTTGTAGCTCCCCTGTTTTACCTGGACTGGGAAGGTCTGGGGTCCCTTCCAAGCAAAATTTGAAAGGTGCATGATGGATGTGGAGCAGACATATAAAAATGTACTGGCCATCCCTTTTCCCACATATCACTCTACTCTCATTTTCCTGCCTCTATCTTATCTTCAAAATCCACTTCAGGTGTTCTCTTGCTTGGTCTGCCTTCCTGCTTCCAATTTTTGCTCCCTGTTTGGCCTCATTTGGCTTTCTGTTTTTACTGCCCTTCTTATGTTATGCTGTTGTTTGTCTTACCTTATCCTTTGCTGTTTCTTAAATTACTTGCAGAGTAGCTGTAGTTACTTACCCTAACAGCATTGCTTTGTATGCATTCAGATAAAAAGCAGATGACAGTATGAATTGCAGCCTCTTCACTTCATCATCAGAGAAAGCAACTTGAGGCTTTATTGTCACTTAGAGCAGCAAAAAGATATAATTTTGAAATAGGAGTGGTTGTCAGAAAGCCTAAGGAAAACAAACAAATAATGGATTGATAATATAGATATCAGCATGAGTAAATGCCAGCTTTTCCTTTCTCTCTCCCTATGCTTGTTCTCCCCTCCTAGAAGCCCGGCAGGAAAGAGGCAATAGCTGCGGGGCTCCTGTTGAGAGCCATATGGTTTACTTTCAAACATAGCCATATTCTTTATCGTGAAAATACATTTAGTTTTGGGAATGTAATCAACACTAGAGTATCACCATTCCTACACATAAAGCACAAATTACTCAACACTTGTTTCTTGTTTTCTGAATCTGAACCCATGCTCTCAGGATCTTCCATGTCCCTGGTGTTAGAACGAATTTGTACAGCCATTGCATCATGATTTAGGAGATCAGTTGAGCTGGGAGGGTTTTGTCTGCAATGTCTGGATTCCTCTGAAAGGCTCGGAAAAGTTTGATTGGGCACTACTTTACACGTGCCCACTGATATTTTTTATTGTGTTTGATACGTGTGGTTTAAGGAGCTGAATCATCCTAGAGACAAATGTTTTCTAAAGTTTCAGAGTTTCATAATAGAAAATGTGAAAATGTGGAAACAAAAGTAGTCCTGGAGAAACTGGAGATGGATATCGGGATTTAAACTGAATGTTTTATTGCCTGCCATAGAAATTTAATATAAAACCAAAGATTCTATTTAAATCCTGGATTCTAAGCTGGTGTGAGTGTGGAAAGATGGGATTTTAATGTGGTTCTTCAAAAAGAGTGTGTGTGTGTGTGGGGAGTGCTGGGTAAACAGAAGATAAGACAGTGAGGAGCCCGTCCAGCTGAGTCCAGAAAGAAATCCTCAGGGCCCGGCTGGGACAAGCATGGAGGAGGCTGCGGGGGTGGGCGGAAGCCATTTTAGGAGCTGGCCAGCCCAGAGGGAAGGCTGCGGCCGTCAGCTTGACTGAGCTCCGGGGAGGGTGGCTGAGACATCATGGGCAAACGTGGCAGAAAGTCCTGGGGAAAAATCATCTGAATTTGGTGCATGGGTGACAACATGGGAGAAGGTGGGCTGCTGGCTTGACAGGGGAGAGTTACTCATCTGTGCGACTGCTCACCCACAACGACCACCCTGTGTGAGGTGGAGAAGGGCTGGGGTCTGGGGTGCCTTGTTACACCCTCTCTCTTCTCCAGCATGGCTGTGACTTCAAGTACCGATCCATGGTTTTGTTAGGCTCCCTTCCTGCCCTGCAGCGTGCCCTGCAGTGTGCCCTGCAGCTCCCTCCCTGCCCTGCAGCGTGCCCCAATTTTAGGTGTGGATGAAGGATGTGACTGACCACTGGCAGGGCCTTGTTAAATCTGTCAAGGTGTTGAAGGGAGCAGTGGTATTTGCTGGATACCTGGATTAGTGGTGATGTGAAAACTCCAAGCCACAAGGCTACGGAAAGAAATAAAGAGGTTTTTACTGTGAGGCTGCTGCCCTGGAGGCTGTGGAGGTCCTGTGCAGAGCTACGGCCACCTGGCTTGGGCAGGCGTCCTGGGCCATCGGTCTGCCCTCCTGTTACCTCGGCTGTGCTGGGAGATGGAGACCCTTGACCTCTAAAGACTTGAGAGCAGGACCCCAGGCTTGAGAAAAAAACACATCTAGATGCAAAACCTTCGACTATCTAAAAATCTAGGGATCTACGTTGGTATCAACTTGAAAAAATTTGAAAAAGTAGTGAATTTTAAGTAGATTTTGCAAAAGCACACTGGTTAAAGAGCAGGTAAATTAACCCATCAGAATTAATTTTTAAAGTGGAAAAAAACCCTGCTGTTGAAAGAGAGATTTAAATTAGAAACGAGTGCTTTGAAGAATAAGCTCCTTATTGTAAACAAATAAAGCTTTTGTAGAAGCATAGAAACAGCCGTTTCTTGGTTAATACGCATTCCTCAATTATGCTTTAATGGTAATGAAGTGTGGTGGTTGGAAGCTAATTGACTTGGAGGTCTGGAAATTGTGGGCTGGCAGACTCCAGGCTATTCTTTCTGGATAAGCGTGTTGTGTGTCCCAGAGCCACAAATCCTGTGAAGCAATTTTTGCCCCAAAGAAAGAGCAGCTGAAAGAAGCAAGATGAAGCACAAGCCTTCTTGGCAGGTTTTCAGAAGATTAGTGAAAATGTATTTCTCTTATTAATGTTTTGCTTTCAGGGAATGTGCATTTTTCACAGAGAAGCATTTACCCACAGCATTTCAATCAAGATCCGTAAGACAGGACTCTAACCATCACTGCTGCATTGTCCACAATCCCTCTCATGTGGTTTTTCATGGTCTGACTGTAGGCATGTAAAACTCCTCTGATAACAGATTTATACTTCCTGCGTGTGCTGAGGCCTGGCAAAGAGCTTTGCTTCATTCTGCATTTATTCTCAACTTGCCAAGTGTGGCACATGCATGTTCGGACTGGTTCTCACTCTTAAAGAGAGACCTTTAGTTCTGGTTGTAGCTCAAGATTCCTAATAGATTTTCCCCCCATTTTTTTTCTTTTTGTTTCACAGTAGAGGTACTTTCTATATGTATATGCTTTATTTCTCTAGCAAGCTTTCTGACAATTGCTCAAAATATTCTGTAGAAGTATCCACCCTTATTTCAAGATTGAAAAAGGAAATTCAGAGGCAAGCAAAATCCTTAATGATGTTATCAATTGCAAATAATTTAGGAAAAAGTGTGAGGTTATACATTAAAATAGTTAGGTTTTAAACTAAATTTGAAAGCTTAACAAACTTTGCTTTGTGTATTGACCATTAGATACTAGTATATCTATTTTATAATAAATGTGGGCTTTAAAATTTTATCAGCCTTACCATTACCCTTTATCAGTGGCTCTCCTGGATATAGGTATAAATAGAACATATACAAAACATTTCAAAAAGTCCAAGATTTAGTATCCACTTACATTTGCATGCTTGATTTGTATGTATGGTTATTGCTTTTCTAAAAGCATTCATGAAGAATTCGTAGGAGCACACACGTCCACAATTGTTTCAGAAAATTAGATGGAGAATTTGTGTGTGGATATGTGTATTTACATTGCATGGAAAATCTCTGCCATAGTTTAAGATACCATTCCTACAAATCCTGTGATCCATATTTGGTAATTGTAATCTGAATAATAAGGAGAGGGATATATACCTGCTAAATATGCTTCAGCTTCAAAATGTAATGGGTGGGACAGAAAAAGAGTGGTTGATAATAAAGAGGGAGGGTTAGAGGGCGTGGAATAAATAGTTATTATATGAAATTTAGACTCTTACGAAAAAAACTGGTTGAGCAACCAGCCTTAACAGCTTCAACAGACTATTTTCAATAAAGACAAGCTGGTAAAAGCAGCAGTTAAAATGTTGACAATAAGTCAAGTTCTTATAGCCTTGGTTCTATTTCTTCTAATTATGCAGTTTGTTAAGTTGCAACGAGTACGGAGACAACTTCCTCCTGGACCAATCCCCCTCCCAATTCTTGGGACCTTGATACAGCTGAACTTTCAGTTTAATTGTGATCTCCTCATGAAGGTATTTATTTTCGGATACTCTAATTGTTTAAAAGTCTTTGTAATTTTTAATTTCTTAAGTTGTTTGCTATGTGAAAATATCCTCTCTCAAAACATCACTGTTAACATACTTTAATTGTGTACTGGTCACTACGATACTGTGCTTGGTTTCTTTTGCAACTGCTGACTTGGTTGACAAAATAAGAAAAAGTTATTGCAGCATAAACTAGTTTGCCAGGCTAAGAACACTGATATCAGAAGTACTGCATAGGTGAAAATCATTCTGATGCTTAAACCTATCACCTTTTAACTCTGAGTTTGACAAATTCACGTGAAACTTAATATCCTTTAGGGTTTAGTATCTTTAGGGATAATATATCAGAAATTAAGGTAGGAAAAAAAATACAGTTTTAAGGAATGACTTTCACAGCATGGATTTTTACCTTTTTGTGCATTGGCAGTCTCTAGCTTAATCAGGAAATAGATACTTAAGATATGCTGTGTGTGTATATGCTTGTTGTACTGATGGATCTAAAAAACAAACAAACAAACCTTTCATTAATTGTTTTTTGAGGAGTACTCCTCATCTCTATTTCATTGTTGGCTCTCAGTGCTTTCATAATTCTCAATAGACAACTTCATTCTCTTCTGTCACTGCCATTTGGATGAAGCCTGCCAGTTGTCGTGACCAAGCTGCAGGTTCAGACAGAAAGTAAGAACATTGTGAGACAGAATGATCTTAATCAAGTTCCCGGACCTAGATATGCAAAGTGAGGGCTGGTGGTCTCTACAAGCTAGTTACTCCTCTGATGTTTCTGTCTCCCCTTTGTGTTACTTTACTGGTACAAATGATAGAAACACTCTTAAAATAAATTCTGGAACAGAAGTTATGCATAGAAAATATCCTCTTGGAGAGGGGTCTGGAAGCAGAAGATGATGTGTGTTGTGAACTGAGCCTTGGCTTGTGTGTGGTAGTGAAAGCTACCTGAAGTTTGTTGGCATACATTTGTGGCTCTGAAAAGCTGGCATACTTGTCTATTTCCAAAAGTGAACGCTGGAAAAGACATCCATACTTTCTCATAGATAATTGTAGTCTTATGGAAAAGGTGGAGAACATAATTCCAGGTTAGGGCTGGTCCTGTAATTAACATAAAAACAGGTTCATCCCCTGTTTGTTTGTAGTGTGTGGGATTTCACTGGTGCTTTGCTGGCTTCTCTCCCACCTACAGATGGCAAAAATTCATGGCAATGTATTCACCTTATGGTTTGGATGGGCCCCAGTGATCGTACTGAACGGATTTCAAGCTGTTAAGGATGGTATGACCACCCACCCTGAAGACGTTTCCGGGAGGCTAGTATCTCCTTTCTTCAGAGCAATGGCCAAAGGAAAAGGTGTGACTTTTTTTTTTTTTTTCCACCATAAATACTGTACAGAAACATTGTCATGACAAGTAGCAGCTCTTCTGTAGCTTGTAACCCTTTCCAACAGTACCATAGTGGCAGGGTTTGTCTGTGTCTATTTGATCCTCATTGTTTCAGAACTTCCCTTGCTCCTTTACAGTCACTCCACACCTTCACTTTTACTACATGTGGATCGCTTATGAGGGAAGTGACCTGATCTTGGGAGGTATTGCCCCAGTATTTGCTTTTTCCCACATAGAACTCTGTCTGCCGGTGCAGTGCATCTGGACCATGACCTAAGGTAGTAAAATAGCTGGTAGTGCTGAAGTGGTCTGCCTCCATCAAACCCCAACCCATTAATGCCTTACACTTGAGTATAACAGAACTTACTTTTTAACTGGGAAAAGTACATCAAACACCTACATTAAGATATAAGATAATATTTTTTAATAAATTGAGATGGTAAAAAAATGATGAAGTATAAGATGTGAACATATGCATGTGAAACCTTATGAAACAATCTTTATTGTAGTTGGGACATCATCTTTTTTTTTTTTTTTTTTTTTTAGGCAATCTAATTCCTTAAATATTTCTAATTTGATTTTGTTTCTGTCATTCATTCATTATACTACGTTAAAGATCCTGTTAGTGCACAGTATTTTTTTCCTCTGAAGATATTTGTCACAAAGCACAAGCACTGTACTTTTCTACCCAATGGACAAGAACTTTTTTCCCTGACTGTGGACAGTCAGAAGTCTTCCACCTTTTCACTTCATGAGAATCATTACCTGGATGAGGTGAATTCCAAGTGTAGAAGGGAGGCAAGCACTTCAGAGAAGCAGCTCTCAAACTTTGAAATGTGTTTGTCTTAGGATCAAGCTTAACCTTGCAATTCTTCTTACTATCCAGTTGAGTTTGTCCATTTTGGCCCTGCCCATATGCTTTCAGCATTTGCCACAGCTGTTCCTTTGTGCCTTTGTGTTCATAGGCAATACAATAGTTTCATTATATTCTGTTGTGTAGTAAATCTTTTAACATAGTATTTGTCTGTAATAAATATTAGCATGATAAAGAGCTCTTCCTTGAATGGATTTAGGGATTATGCTGGCAACCGGTCACACCTGGAAGCAGCAGAGGAGGTTCGCACTGAAGACTTTACGCAACTTGGGTCTGGGGAAAAGAGGTCTGGAACATCGAGTTCAAGAAGAGGCCCGCTACCTGGTAGAATTTTTTGCAAGTATGAAAGGTATCACTGTGACAAATACTGGTTGTTTTCTGTCATTTGTCTGATGTCTTTAGTGTATGAACTACTCTGTCCTGCTCTGAAATCAAGGGCAGCTTCTGTTCCATAGGAGTGTGTGCCAGCTCTTACGGTGTCTATATGGAATGAACTGAAAATGCAAAAAGCCCAGGCCTGTGGTTTTTTCAAACTCAGTGGGAGACTATTGTTGCTCAAACTTATTTATAAAACTACAGGAACAGGGAAGCAAAACTAGTGCTTATTTATTATTTATTTCATAGAATCACAGAATGGTTAAGGTGGAAAGGTATCTCTGAAGATTGTCTAGTCCAACCCCTTCTCAAAGAGGGTTCAATCACAGCAGGTCGTTGAGGGCTGAATCCAGTTGGGTATTAAGTATCTTCAAGGATGGAGACTTCACAACCTCTCTGGGCAATGGTTTCAGCGATCAATCAGCCTTACAGTAAAAAAAATTCTTATGGTTAAGCAGAATTTCATATATTTCAATTTTTGCCCATTGCCTCTTGTCCTTTACCTGATACTGCTGAGAGAAGTCTGGATCTATGTTCTTTATTTCCATCCATCAGGTATTTATACACATTTAAGATACTTCCCTGAGCCTTCTAAATAGGCCCATCGCTCTCAGTCTCTCTTCCATCAGAAGCTCCAGTCCCTTAATCAGCGTTGTGGCCCTTCACTAGACTTGTTTCTCTATGTTGATGTCTTTCTTGTACTGGGGAGCTGAAAACTGGACCCAGCATCCAGATGGGTCTCACCAGCGCTGATCAGAGGGGATAGATCACATCCCTCGGCCTGCTGGCAAGGCCTTTCCTAATGCAGCCCAGTTTGACATTGGCTGCCTTTGCCTCAAGGGCACGCTGCCGGCTCCTATACGGTGCTGGTTCATAAAGATATGGACATATTATCAATGCTGTTGAGTTAAGTCTTGTAACACCACTTGCATACATTCTGTAAAGCGGTGAGTACAATCTTGTCGTCATTACGACATTTTATCCTGATCAACCCAGTTAGGAATATTTGAGGTAGATTTCCCAATACTTACCATTATGCAAAATGCAAAGTAAATCAGGACATGCTGTAGCTAGCATTGTGTCAATTAAAAGACATTAAATCCAACCAAATCCCTCGGCTTAAGAACTAGGAGAGATGGAGATGTGACCACATGTGCAGGAAAAAAAATCTCCTGAAGTCCAGAACAATAAGTTGCTAATCAGAATTGTGCCTTAGGTGTTGGACAGTTGCATCAGTACAGACATAACTACAGCTGTTTATAGTCATTTATTCTGAAGTCATAAAATTTTCTTAGGATTAGTTTTTCAAGTAATTTCTTTAAAATTAGTTATTATATATTATTGACACAGCTGAAAAGAATTTCCGTCATTTTATCTTACTGGAGGTTGTACATCTCTAGCAAGGTCAGACAAAATATAGTAGCCTTGCATGTATTTGTGTTTTTGCTGACTAAGTTTTCCTGTTTTCTCTCAGTTCTCTTCTCAGATTCCCTTTGATCTCATGGTGTTTTCAGTCACTCACATGCTTGAGACTTATTTTGAATTTACAGACAGCAAATCTGCATAGACTATTTTTCCCACCTCTAATTTTGCTCAATTGTATTGCAAAATATTTTAGCAGTCTGGCATTTCTTTAGGGCGCAAAACACATGCCTGGGATTATGGGATTGCACCATAGCTGTGAAAAATCAGTAGGATACTACAGTTTTGTAAGAAGGTTGCTGCTTCTCTGTGAAATGCAATGCTTGCTTGAAAGTTCTTTAGGTAACCTATAATGTTCTCTCATTTCACTAAAGCAGAATACGAGACATTCAAGTGACATTTATTGTTATGGTTGCAGAAAATCCCCTGGATCCTTCTTTCCCGCTCGTTCATTCCGTCTCAAATGTGATTTGTGCTGTCGTTTTTGGACATCGCTTCTCCAGAGAGGATGAAACCTTCCGTGAACTGATTAGAGCCACAGAGCATCTATTCAAATTTGGAGGCAGCTTTATTCATCATGTAAGCAAATAATCTGTTGTCTTTGTCTGAATAAGGCAGAAAGCAAGAAATGTAGATTCAGGAGGTGGCTGTTAGACATAACAGTTTCAGAATGGGTGAGTGGTGTCCCATGTAGCTTTACTGGGCACTGTGCTTTGTCCAGGTGTGATCGCAATGCACTACATACCAGCCTTGGTCATTTGTGTTCATTATCCTATGTCTGAGTACTGTGGTAAGGTAGTTTACTCCTAAATCTTTGCAGCAAGGCAGAAGCTGATGGACTGCTGCTCCTGGGTAATATTTGTTACTCAGTTGCTCAACCCTCATGTACAACAGAGGCCTGCCTTGAGCATCACGATTCTTAAATACTGAATGCAATCTGGGCAACCATATATGACTAGTCAGACCACAGTTGTACGTAAGGTTTCTGAACAGATTTTCAAAGAAAAAAAAAACAAACACCACAGTGATGGGACTAAAGAGGAATTTTTTAATGAAAATTTACTAATGGCTGGACTCTACTACCTTTCTGTGGTAAGGCAATGATTAATTGATAAGTGCCTGACAGTAAGAACTGATTTTTCAAAAAGACAAAGTATAGTTTCTCTAATTCAGCCAGCCTCCAGTGAATACCTAATAAAGTGCTTTCTGGGAGAAAAGTGCTAACTAGAAGAGTACAAACAAGATAAGCTAAGCAAAATGAAGACTGAGAAAAAACTTCTGCTGATAAACAAATTAGGTATTAGGTGATATTTTGAGCAGGAAAGTAACTACTAAGAGAAAATACACTGAAGATGCAAGAACTATGTATACAAATTACCCAAGCATAAATATATGCTGAAAACCAGAATGATCTTTCTAGCTTTAAGAGTAGCTGGAAAACAATTATTGTTAGGCCAGATTTTCCCAAACAGTAAGAGAAGGATAAAATTCACCTGGTTGTGTCAGCTAACCCCTTCTTCTTTTCTAGAGGAGAGCACTCAAAATGTCATGTAGCTGTTTCTCAGCTTTTCTGGGTTTCAGATAGGTAGTAGATGCTTCAAGTTTTATTGAGGATTCTTTGAGATCTCTTTTGGTAGAGACTGCTTTGGAGAAATTTCGAGTTCGTATAGCCAACCCTTTTGGGGATGCCTTTGCATGTCCTGGTGAGATGAGAGAGCAGTTTGCAATGGCCTTGCTTCTTCATTTCCTGGTATTCTCCACTGGAGGGCAGGACCTCACTTTTCAAATGCCTGAATGTAGTTTATTCCAATTTAATACATGAGTTGAATAATTGAATAAATGAATACAGTTAGTTCTAATTATAATCATTCTAATTTGGCTGTTGGCTGAGCTTGAAAGCCTTTGTAACTCTGAACCTTACTATTAACACAGCCAGAAATTATATAGTATGCTGTTTCACAACTTGAAAACATAAGTATAGTCTTTCTCAGAATATTTTACTAACGATGCCAAAAACGCATGCTAACATGAATATTAACTTCTCTTTTTAGTAGGTCTAAAATGCATTTTCTAGTGACAGAGTCCTTGTGGTACCTCTTGTATGTCGTTCCTGCAGCTGTATGAAATCTTCCCCTGGCTGATGTGCCGTCTCCCCGGTCCTCATAAGAAGGCATTGTCTTGCTATGATGTCCTGAGCTCTTTTACAAGGAGAGAGATCAGAAACCACACGGAGAGTGAGATACCAGATGAACCGCAGGATTTCATTGATTTTTACCTAGCTCACATTGAAAAAGTAAGTGTTTGTTCTGATTGATTGCACAATTCATAAGGTATAAATTGAGGTAGATCGTTGAATCATCCCATCTGAGCCCTTTTATCACAATCTATTACCTGTCATAGACATCCTGTTGTGAATCCAGTAATCTGACACTTGCTAAATCCTTTCTGATTATTGATACATTGCATCACCCTAAAATTCTTTCATTAAAGGGTGGGTTAATATACCACATTTTTTCTCAGTGGCACAAGTTACAGAATTATTTGTGGCCCACATGAAAGAATACTGAATTTGGAAGCAGACCACAAGAGAGGTGGGAAGGGGTTGGGATGTGCTGGATAGGATATTTGGCTGGTGAAGGTTTGTCAAGACAGGTTGCTGCGAGAGGTCAAATGGATTTTGAAATCATTGTGTAGGGAATCTAGGAGTCAGCAGTGTTTCAGATCAGCCTGGAGAAGGGGAGAGTGCTAGGGATCAGTGAAATTTGAAGCATACAAAGGGAACCGGGATAACTTATTGCATTTTGGGTATGTAGGCATAGTGGAGGGATGTGGGCATCAGTAGGGTTTTGAAAGGCTGTAGAAGGCTTGTATAAGCTGTGAGTGATATCTCTCTTTATTGACTTTCCTATGATGACTTTTTTCTTTGATTCTCTTGGGAACCAGATCCCCTTCCTAATGCCTGGACTAGCAGCTACCCTTCCCATCTGCAACTCCTTCTTGCCTTCACTTTTTCTTTCACCTTTTCTCCCCTACAGCAGGCCATATTCCTTCTCCTGTTCTGTTTGGTGATAGGAAGAAAAAGGAGAAAGAGGAGTTGGCAAGATGAGACAGGTGTGACTGGGGGGCTGACAAGGCAAGTGTGGCTCAGAGATCCAAATGAGATATCCAGGGTGGGGGTATCTATTCTTGCAGCCCCTGCACATGGGAGTAGTGGCTGCTGCTTCTGGGTGGCAGTGCTTCCCCACAGGGATGGCTGGTGCCCCTTGCACCACAATCGTGTGCTGGTTGCAACAATAAAGGCAATGCAGCCGTATCAGGCTGTAAGCACCCACACATACGTCATCTCCTCCTGGCACACCAAAAACTGGTCTGCTGCCCTGGGCCGTTGCCTGCCCTGTGTAGTCCCTTGAGATGTCTCTGCTGCTGTGCTCATCACATTGCAGAGATGTGCATCCAGGGAAGAATATCCGTTGGCCAGCTCTTTAGTCTTCTAGCATGTGTCTTATGAATACGTCATGGTGCTTGATTTCTTATTATTGCGGGGAATAAAAGCAACTATTGTGTGGAACTCCAAGTATATTGCAACTTTGAAATTGTCACTGCTGTCCAAGCTGGTAATTCTATCAAAGAAACAAATCAGATCTCCTTGCCAAGATCGGTTTTCTGTACAGTGATAAATAGTATTAATTTGTATTTCTGTCTGGTATTTCTTTATTAATTGATTCATACATCAGCTGGTATATACATTTTTTTTTGTTGAGGGTGGATGTCAGCCTAACTGGCTTTTAGTTCCTTGGATCCTCTTGCTTTCATTTTTTTCGATACTGGCACAATTTTCACACATCTGGTCTTCTGAAGCGTTTAACTGCTTCTAAAGTCTTTCAATGCTGTTGCAAGATTTATGAAACCTGAACCTCAGTGGACCAGAAAGTGTTTTAGTGAGCTCTTTTGGGACTCTGCTGGGTGAAAATCATCCAAGTTTATTTATTAAAAAAAAAATAAAATAAAAGCTGTCTGTAGTAGATATGTAGGAGCAATACAAAAAGACTAGATGATATTAAAACAGAAAAAATGTCCTTCCCACTTTCTGTTTTGCTCCATTGGCAAAAGAAAGATTCAAGATCCCTGAGCATAACCTCTCTAAATGTAGACAATGAATTCTCAAAATATATAACAATGTTCTTTCCTGATTTCATCATACACATGCATGTCCTTGCACTTCTAAGTGCAAACTGTAAAATCCCAGAGCAGCTGTACATGAGTCATTGCGGCCCTCCAGTGGGGCAGAAGCCTGAAGAGCACAGGTTAAGAACCATTACTTTTGTCAGCCCAGAGCACTTTACCTGGTCACTGTATTTCTTGTTAGAAAAGCTAAGGGATGGAATATGACAGGAGGCCTGATGACATACTGGTACACGTCTTCAGAGGAACACCTATTTATGAAACATTCCAAATGTACTACTACTGTTTGCACAAGTAATCCAACAATATTTTTTCTGTAGATAAACATAATCTAGCTTCATGATCATGAGTGCAGTAAACATACCTTGTCCAGTTGTGAAATGTTAGCTTTTTGTATTAACAATCGTCTTTGGTGTCTAGTGTTCTTTATCAGTCTCTCTGGTTTGTACTAGTGCAGCTTGGAACCGGTGATAATGTCACATTGAATCCTATTCTGTTTTTCATAACTTTTATGAATAATCTCTACTTTTTCTTATTGTTTGCAGTCCAAAGATGAACCCAGGTCTACATACAATGAAGAAAACATGGTGTATTCTATAAATGACCTTTTCTTGGGTGGATCGGAGACAACAAGCACTACTTTGAACTGGGGTCTGATCTACATGGTGGCAAATCCAGATATCCAAGGTAAGAGGAAGTGGATCAGCATATCACAGATATTTTTGATGCAATAGAACAGCACATTTATAAAGTTTTAATGGATCAGAGATTTTTCCTAGGTACTGATATATGGCTAGTGGCACACAGACCTTTTTATACTGGTAGATCTGTGCTAGGCAGCATTGGTAGATCCAGAGTTTCTGTATACAAGCTCTTACAGCAGCTGCAGCCATAAGGCAGTTCCCAGAAAGAGTTAACAGTTTGGGAAGTAGGGATATTTATAGGAGGTTGTGGCTAATTGAGATGTAGGGGTTGAGGTCTTTGAAGGAATGAAGATTGTGGTATGATTGTCAATGCAGTAGGAGGGCTGGAGTTGCTCTTCGGGAAGCCAGAGGGCTTGCATGCATTCCTGGAAGGAATGGTGGCCACTGCTGCAGCCACTGGTGAGCTGCTGATGGTATTTCAGGAAACTGAGTTGGGACCTGTCTCGTACAGCAGTAAACATGACTGATGGCTGAAAACAACAAACCAGAAACTGATGTGTCTTTGGGAACTTTGGTTCTGCTTTGTGTTGGCCAAGTAGCAGAACTGGGGGCTACAGTGAGTGCTGCCCTTCTGTGTGCCCTCTAGGTTAGAGAAGAAGTAAAGATAATCAGCTAAAGCTCAACTGGCAGCTTTTTACTTTTGTTTTTCAGTCCATTTCTGAGTCCAAGGTATCAGGGTGTCGATTTAATTGGTGACTAAATTAACTCTGTAATGTATTTGAGTTTCTTGCAACAGAAATGATTCCAGGTGGGAGGAGAATTTGATGGCTTATCTGTTGCGTCTATGTATATTTTAGTAGTTCATTTTTAAGTTTGTCTTTTAAATATCACTCACTTTCATAGAGCACTAAATGAAAACCAAAGAGAGAATAATTTCTTATGCTGGATAACAGAAAAGCCATTGTTAGACAGCAGAATATGTACAAATACCCGAAGAAGAATAGGATTTTAAATGGAGAAAAGAGATGAAGATAAGAAAAATTGCTTAACATCTAGCTGTCAGACAAGAAGGATTACTTAATCTCATGCTATTGCATGTTTATTATCACCTGCTGTAATTAAGGTTATGAAAGTGCTGACTCACCTAAATAATTTCACTTATCTAAATATAATACCCTGCACATCCTTGGGAAAGCAGGGTGTGTGCAGAATGATCCATCCCTGGCTTCTTGAGTCATACGTGTCATCTAGACTCTCGTAATGAACAGACACCAGTATATCTGTTCTCCATTAATTGTCGTCTTCGTTTTGAACCCGTTCATACTTTTGCCTGCATTGACACCCGGTGACAATGTTATACAGTTCCATGATGTACCATACAGAAAAGTTTGTCCTTTTGCCTAATTATTGAAGTGGGCTCTCCTTGTTCTCTAAACTACAGGAACAGAGAAGCATGCTTATAGGTTTGCAGTTACTGATCTCTTCAAACTGTTCTGAGTCCTGAAGTAGCCATGTGCTTGGTTTTGTAAGATAGCTGTTCGTAGAAGAAAATTAACTTTACTTTAAAAACCTTTCTGGTTATGTATTTTAAATTCCAGAAGGTGCCTATCTTTTGTCAGGGTCTGCCTAACCTAGTTTTGTGACAGCCTGCTGGCAGTTACTGAGCAGGCTTCATGTGAATGAGCACAAAAGGAGCAATGCAGAATGGGCTACTCTGCATTTTAGTGTTGCTTTAAAGGCCCTGGAAAAAGACTAGATGATTTATAAATCTAAGGCATTTTTTTATTATGTGTGTACTGCTTCTCTTGAAGTTTACAGAACAAAATTTATACTTCTGTTAATTCTCCCAACACTTCTGTGCCAGGAGTAATTTAAATTGTACTATTCTTGACAAACTGACATGTGCCAAGAAGCAGATCTCATTTTTTTAGAGGGATTTGGACATTGTTCTAGTTGGCATTGCTTCACTTAACACGTCCTGCATAAGACCCATTTTGTTTTAACAGGAATTAGTCTCTTAAGGCCCAGATTCACCTCACTTGAATTCCAGACAGCTCTGATCTTACTAGCTGTAAGTGCCTGAGGCACCTAGCCAAAGGAAAACACAAAGATAAATCAGTTATCTACTGCATTTAAGCATTAGTGAGACAACGCTTAGTTTTAAAATTCTGAGCAACAAATGTCTTTCCTTAATATACCATCAAATAACATCAGACCCAGAAGTAGAGCTTCTTATGTTTCAGCTGTTGGAACACCTCACTAACCTTATTTTCTTTATTTATACTTTTGCATTAATTTTGTTGCTCTCTCAGTAGTTCCAAATAGAAAATGTATTTGAAAATGGTATTAGTGAAATTGCTTCTTACATTTTTCCACCTGAAATGGTGAATATTTCTCCACAGAGAAAGTGCAGAAGGAGCTGGATGCTGTTCTGGGTCCTTCCCAGTTAATCTGCTATGAGGATCGGAGAAAACTGCCCTACACGAATGCCGTGGTTCATGAGATCCAGCGCTTCAGCAATATCATTTCAGTTGGCATGCCCAGAGTCTGTGTGAGGAACACAACATTGCTGGGTTTTCCCCTCAAAAAGGTATAGTTTGTCACAGTTGCTACAGACCTTTCCTGTACCAGTAGAGCGAGGTGCAGATTCACATCTATTCGTACCAAGGTTTTTCCCTCAACAGGCATGGGGTTAGATGCCTCTGGGTGAGAGTCTGAATGGGAAGGAGGACAAGAAGCCATCTACCAGGCTGTGATGAGTGACGCTGCTCTTGGGAGAGGGTTATCGGTGTGAAAGATGCCAATGGGTGGAAGAGGAGGGGTCTTTAGCAAATGTTTCTACAAACTGATGAAGATAAAACCTTAGAGACTGATCCTGAAGGATACTGTGATTGATTTTATGCTGATAAGGCATTTGACTTTGACTGATTTGAAAGGTTTGACTGAATTTTTGTCTGCAGGAAGCCCATAAAAGATCAAGGAAAAAACATTAAGGTTTACAACTAGCTTTCATCAAAGAGACTAAATCACAGAAATCTCTAATATTAGAAGTGAAAATGGTAAAAATGTTATTCTATTGACACGGCTACTTCCACTCTTAGGCTTGGACTGACATTTTGAATCAAAACTACTTTCCATTCCTCACAGTTCTTCGCTTCCTGCTGGGGAAATGAACTTACCAGCATACAACACTGAACACTGAAAATAAACAATGACTAATGCTCGTCTCACCTATCAGTTTCTGGCTGCTGGGGGAAGATTGACAGCCAGAAATGAATTAGTGTTTTTCCGCTTTCAGGGCAGCATAGTTCTTCCAAATATTGCTTCTTCTTTGTACGACCCCGAGCACTGGGAAACACCTCGACAGTTCAACCCTGGCCATTTCTTGGATAAGGATGGAAACTTTGTGAGCCAAGAAGCCTTTTTACCATTCTCAATAGGTGAATTTACTGACAGCACGAATTTGAATGGTTTGGGTTGGGACTGTAGATTTAAGATGTCTATTAAAAACCTATCGGTCATCTCTTATAAGCATCTTTGTGAAAACTGTGATAAAATCAAAATGATTATTTTCAGTAACATTTCCCAATCCAACTGTAAACATCTACTAAAAATTCTACTGAACAAATAATTATATGGAAAATCAGAGACATACTAAGAAACGTATACATCTAACCCGTCCTATTTTTGGAAGGAAACTCTCTGCTAATAATTATGGTTATTATTATTATGCTAATAATATGGTTATTTGGGGCATACATTTCAACTCCAGGCATATATTTGAAAAGCACTTGTAAGCAGCTGTGCTGCTGCTTTATGCATAAAAAACTGGAGCGTATCTCCCAGGAAGAACATTTCTTTATTCTTCATTTACATGACCGAATGAATTTCTTTTCAGTTGTCAGTCAGATAAAGGTAAGGTTTTTGAGGTAATTGAAGCAAAACTGATAGCAGAAGGGGTGCTCAGATATCTACAGCTGTAGATAGGATTCTTTAAAAGGAAATTTTGTGTCATTGATTACATTAAGTTCTAAAGAAATTCCAGACTCAGCAAAAATACGTTTGCTTTGTGTGAGAATGAATTTGATTTTTTTTTGAGGTCAGGGTGAGTTACTCACTGCCCTTTCCCTCTTCCTTCTGCAGGGCACCGAGTGTGTTTGGGGGAGAACCTAGCAAGGACCGAGCTCTTCATTTTCTTTGCCAACCTGCTACGGGCATTCACCTTCCGCCTTCCCGAGGGAGTGACAAAGATCAACACAGAGCCAATTTTGGGGGGTACGCTGCAGCCTCACCCGTACAAGGTTTGTGCCATTCCACGCTAGGCTGCAGCACATCACAGACAATCTGCTAAGCAATCTTACTTTTGTGAATGTGTTACATGAGACCATCGTCTTGTGACCATGTATTTTTTTGGCTCCAGAATTCCCCCCATTGCCCACATCAGATGATTTTTTTTCAGACCTGTTACGTGCTCGTGAAGATGATCTCTTTTTGAGTTGAAATTATTCTTTTGTTCTGGAGCACACCATTGTTCTCAGCCTTGAAGACATCATGAAGTTGCTGTCCATATGGGCAGATTTAGAGACCGTGCACTGGTGAGCAAATGATAAAACTGACTGCAGACTTCAAAAATTAAATTGTTAGCACTGAGTTATCCTGTTGTCAAAACCAATGTAGTTTGGAAAACCGTATGTGGAAAATGCTGCCTCTTTATATTACTGTCATCACTCATAACATGTTGGTCAACTTTTTGTTGATGGTCACTAATAAAAGGTAAGAAGGAAAAATTTAGCAGCCGTTTTTATTTATGAATTATTTACAGTTCACTGTGAATTTTGAGATTTGAGCCAACATATATATATATATATAAATGTCGTCTTTAAATCTGCCAGAGATTATTTGGTGGGAGTACAACAGAGAAAAGGTGCAGGCTGAACTGTGTCACAGAGTGAAGATACAGAGAGATTTCTTTTAGGTCAGATATTTTTAATGTTTTTAAATGCTGCCATGTTAATGTTTGGAAAGTCCTTTGTAGCAGAGCAACTATTTACTCCTGTTCTGTGGTTGACTCCTGTCAGGATCAGCACTGGGTAGTTGCTAGAGCAAGTGCAAGGAGCTCCTCAAGGGACCTACTTGAATTACAGAGCCTGCTGGAATTAGAGCTGATGGTAAATTGAAAAATACACATGGAAGACACCAGAGATGCTTTGTAATCGCCTCAGAAGTTCAGTGATATACCTGAAGCTACAAAGGCTTGTTGCATACACAAAATACTAGTCAAATCCAATTAAAGAGCCTATAATAGTAGAAAAGGAGGAAAAAAAAAGGTTCCTGTGGTGAATATAAATTTATTTATGTTGTCTGAAACAGACTTGTAAAATGTAAGTGAACTTGTCCTTCATTAATATTCCTATTTCATTGTGAGAGGATAGGACAGCTAAACAAATGATGATCTGTTAAATCAGTCATCACTAGATGTCAGCCACTGTGTCATTGAGATGAGTTTAGGCAGTCCACAATGCATTACAAATTAAGATCTGTCTCATTATTTCTAATTCAATAGCTGATGGAACATGGCATCAAAATAGTAAGGCACTTGATATTTAGCTGTTATTAAATTAAATGGCAGAATAGCACTAGTAAAATATGGAAGATCACATTCTGACATTTTATTTGACTGAAAACTGAGCGCCCTGTTAAAAACTGATGTCAAAGTCTCTCTGGATCTGCATGCATGTGGATAGATAAGGCAAAGCAGCAAATGCTGTGATTTGGGGGTGCTGGGGCTGTCATTGCTTCTTAAAAATGAAGCAGGAAACAGTGGTAGCGTTACAAGCATTAACACCATTGCTATGTGATGCTGTCACTCCCGATGGCCAGATGCTTCCCCAGATACACTTTCAAAAGGGAAGCTCATAAACAGACCTCAGATGGAAAGTTGTCTGGGAAAGCATGCATGAAGCCAAAGCAGGTCGAGCTGCCTGCACCCCTGGGAATGACACAACCCAAAACAATGGACGTAACTACTACTTGTCTGCATGCTCAAGACGAGACGCTCAGGGTACTTTGTATGAAAATTACAGATCGTACATGGGTAGGTTATTTACACATATTTATCTGAGACAGGCTGCGCTCGCTGGGGATTTTTAATTCGTTTGTGCACAGCTGCCTGGAAAGGAGACCCCAACCCACGAGACGTGGCAGCAAGACACCAGCAGGAGGCTCACAGAGGGTACAGGGGGGTCTAAGCTGGGAGCTGCCAGGGCACAGTGGGTGAGGAAGAGGAGGGATGCTTTTCAGAGTCTTGTCTTCTCTGTTCTTGTCCGACCTATTTTAAAAGGGATTCACTGAAACTCATGTTCTGAAATACCCTGGTCTTCCTGAGCGCAAAGGACATTGAAAGCCTGGCTGGTGTTGCCACAGAAGGCCAACAAATCTGAGAGCAAAGGGAGTCCAGACACAGAAGATGTGCTATAAAGGAAAATGTAGAAAATGCAGAGAGGCAAAGCTGAAGCTGCTGGGTTCAGCTTGCTCTTGGAGACGCTCAGAGCCTTACAGTACTGCAGTGCTCCTCTCTCTGCACTGAGTTCTGCAAAGCCAGAGTCACTTGGTGGGGGTGGCCTCACATGTCTTGCCTCTGGAGTGGCTCATGTCAGCAGGTGTGAGATTTGTTCTTCTCCTTGCACATCAAACTGATGCCAACTATTAAAAAAAAAAAAAAAAAAAAAGCCTTTGCTGTAGGGACAACTGGGGAGACAAACCTGTAATAATTATACATTACAGTTGAAACAATGCATCTAGGTCAACTTTTTTTTTCTTTTTTTTTTTTTTCCAAAATTAGGTGGAAATTAAAGGTTTCTGTGGGAGCTTTAACTTTGTTAAAATATAATTATCTCAAAATTAACATGTAAAATGTTTTCACATTCACAGATCTTTACTCAATCGAAGAGAAAACATTTTCTTAGAGGTAAGAGGTTAGGAAAAATGGATCACAGTACAGAGATCTTTTTAAATACACCTTGTTTAGCAGTCCTTTTTTTTTTAACCTGGTAAGAATAAAACACAAAAATTCTAAGGAAAGGAGAAAGATAAGAAAACCAAAGGCTGTGTAGGAAGAGAGCCTAAGAGTTAGTAAGTTATTTTTTTCCTGTATCAGCTGGAAGACAGATAAAGCAGCAACAAGATGAGAGGACTGAGTACTTCAGTAGCTCCAATTATTTATCTTCTAGTTGTCTGCTTTCCAAACTTAAAACAGATCGGTGTTTGCTTCCTTCTATATCAGCTACAAAACGTGACAACAAACGCCATGATCTCTGGGAAGAGGTCACAGAACAGGAGCACATAAAATGCTTTGGGAGGAGAGAGGTCACTGCAAAACAAATATTCAAGCACTGATATATCCTTCTGAGGAGCAGGCAGGGCGGCTGGCTGTGTAGCTGTGTTAGAAAACGAGGATATACATTCAGTGCCAAGGTGCTTGAGCTGGCTGTGAATGACCTTGCTTGGGGAGCAGAAGCCGGCCAGCTCAGCCCTGCAGAGCTCGCCCACTGCCTGCCCTGGTTTGCAGAGGAGCAGTTAGTCCAGATAGGAATTTTCCTTTCTGCAGCGAGCTGCTTCCTGACATTGAGGCTAACCCCTGCAAAGCCAGCTTAGGTGTTTCTACTCTGTGCTGTGATGAATCTGCAGGAAAAAAGTGGGCCTTTCCCACCTTTTAGAAGTACTCCCCTTTGTCAGTGAGAGAAATGTGGCTCCCGTGAAAGAATGAGAAGGGCAAGAGCAAAAGGTAAAGTGGGGTGGAGTTATTTAACACAGACTCCCACATTAGTAAGGGCACAGTTCTTGCCCTTGTTTTCCTGAGCCTTAACAAACATATTCCAGTGTCTGCAGGGTGTCAGAAGCACGGACCAAAGTGAATGCTTCTGCACTCTCCCATTCCTTTAAGAGTTCACCAGTCAATATCAAAATGAAATGAAAATTTGAACATCTGGAACTTCTGGATGTGTTCCCTGGTAGATTTGCTCCATGCCTCTTCAAAGTTTTTATGCAAAGTAAATACAAGTTATAAAGAATAATAATTCTGTACTTTGGTAGTAAATAGAAGACCACGGAAAGTGCTGGTTTCTTAAAACCGCGGTACATCAAGAAGGCTCTCCGGCAGATGGACAATTTAATGCCCTTCTTGGCTTCAGTGAAAACGGTAATGGTGATCCAGAGGAAAATACATTTAACACCCGTGACATTCATGGGAGATTTGTGTCTAGATTAGGTAAAAGAGGTTAGAAAATAACTGGATAAATGTGATGTTTTCAAATTGGCTAGGCTGATTCGTCCCCGGGTACTTAGGGACCAGTATTAACCTCAGAGCAATTAGCAATTATCTACGAGAACCTGTGGAGGATGGGAAAAGGTCAAATGTTTATTTATCTTCAAAAGGTAGGAGAAGTTGCGGAGTTATAAATCAGTCAGCCTGATTGCACTTCTGAGAATATCCTGGCAAAAATAATCAAGTTGTAGGCACTGGGAGGCAAACAGAAAAAGTCTGTAGTCACCAAATAATGTCAAACTAACTTAGTTTTCTTTTTAGGAGAGATGCCATTAATGTAATTTATTGCTCCTTATTGTGGCTTTGGCACAATCTCAGAAAGAAACTAGGGAAACGTGGGGTATGGGAAGCTTTGCAGAATTTAATGGAAAACTCTGGGAATGCTTATGGATGCTACCCTGCCAAACTGAAAGAGGCACTGAAAGGGATTCTGTTCTACATATAGTTCTATTCAGTATTTAATCAAGGACCTTGTTAGTTGGCCTAAACACTGAGCCTGGTTAGGCCGAATTTCTTGAAGTTACCAGATCCCAAACTGCTGCCTGGAGCGAGGTGAGAAATGTATTCCCCAAACTTGTCATGGCTCACAGAAACTTTAAGGCCTTAACTTTAAAACACCGTTTTATCTGGCTTTTTATTTTTATGATTATGAATGTATGAAGGCTGTGATATTTCTGATATTTCTCCTTATTGGTTCTAAGGTCAGATATTTGGAGAGGTGAGATGACCCTATTCCAAAGCCTCTTGTCCTTCCCTCCTTCCTTCCTACCTGTAACGCCAGTTTTCCCCAGGGAGTTTCTCTGGGATTTTTTGTTGAGCGTAACGGTTCTCACAAAGCAGCGAATCACAGCAGAAAAAGGCAGTATAATTTTGCAGTGACTCAAAATGCCTCTGTAAGCCAGAGTATTCCAATTCAAGTTTGATGTCCAGATCTAAAATATTTTTTTTTTCCGTTTTCTTGAATAAAAGATTTAGTGGGGAAAATAGAACATGTTCATTAAAAAAAGTGTTCTGAGGTGTTATTTGTAACTGTATTTTTCCATTCAGAATCTTTCTATTCAGATCATCAACCTAAACGCTCCTGATAATTTTTTTGTTTATTTGTTTTTTTCCTTATTGAAAAGCTTATGAACTTGTAACAGTATCTGTGAACAAATCTCAGCCAATGTTATTTTTAGCCAATACCCCAGGAGCTATTTATTTGCTATCCCGCAGACTGAGATCCTAATATTAAAGAAATAACAATAATACAATTGTAGCTCTTTCCCTCAATAGTTTCTGAGATGCAGCAGGTGAGGCAGGGGATGAGATAATAATACAAGTATGTTCTGGGGTCAGCTGGTGATGTGATGATATTCTGCAAGGAATGCACTTTAAGGAGCATTGCAGAGAAAATGACCTTATGAATGATGTTATTCCGGAGCTATAAGAGAAGGTCATACAATTAAAAGTGGAGAATATTTTCTATAGCCTGCAAACATTTTGAACTAAAATTTTTGACTATTTTGTATTCTATGAGTTTTTGATAGTATTCCAAGGAGTTATTTAAAATGTTTATTCCAATGATGCAATCACATATGTATAGCACGTGCCTTGTAAATTCATCTTGGATTGCCACCAGCAAGCTATAGATGACTGTAGCTTGTCATATAATGAAGGTGGCTTCCCTTAACCTGCTTTTGAGCAGTTTTCAGCAGGGACAAATATCACAGTCACCACCCTCCATAAATACTGAGGGTATCAGTAGCTTTGGCACTCACGGACAGAAAACAATATCCTGTGGAAATGCAGACCACTTTTAAGTGATGTTACAAGCTTTAAGGCTGAGTTATGGGACCTGCAGATGGAGATGCACAGGATTTCAGGCTCACCACTGTCAGCAATCACTGTGGCCTGAGTCACGGCAGAAAAGGACACATCTTTTCAGGAGTTTAAATCACTGCTTAAATCTAGATGTCTAGCGCTAATGCATGTGCTCAGTCTGATGATGTAGTTAACGGAAGCTGTCTCTGTTCAGCCTTCAACCTGCTCAAGAAGAACATCAGCAGCAGCTAGAGAGAGTGGGGGTTAGTTTGTTACAGACCAAGCACGTGAAAAAAATTCCAGTTTTAATATTTCAGCAGTGCAACCTCCGAGGAGCCAGGCAGAGGGCAGCAAAGGTCTCTGTGACAGGGCTGTGCCTGCAGTGCTGTAACCAGCTCAGCAGGAGCCAGCTTTAAAGGAACCAGTTGCACCAGGGCACGCTGCGGCTCACTGCAGCTTCGTTTGCCATCAGTACGAGGCTGGCTGAGGCTGGGATGCTGCTCACCAACACGCAGGTTCAAATGCTACAATACCATGTCTGCAACAGGTTTCTTGGAGACTTTGGTAAAACGCACTGTCTGTGAAGCTTCTTGCTTGTTAGGTCCATGGGGATTGTTCACTGTGACCATGTTCCTCTGATCCATACCAGAGGTCCCTTTTCTCGCTGTGTTTATAGTCTCTCCCACACAGGGGGATGCAGTGCACTGGGGAAGGTCCCATATAAATTATGGTATGTCTCGTATTAACTCTAATTTTCTCTAGGTGTGATAGTGGCATTAGACTGAGCCCAGGTGTAGGAACGAGAAGTAATTATACAATTTGAGATGTGGGAATTGCAGCGATGAGGCTTAGAAGCAGAACGTGGTTCCATTTACCCAGCCTCTCTCCTTTCCTTGCTGTTAAGTACTGCCAAGAGAAAAAAACTCCGCTATGTTCAAAACAAATAAAGTAGAAAACACTGAATAGAATAATTTTAGCTATTGTTCATCAATTTTAGCTCATTGATGGTTTTTATCCAGTTTTTCAGCTGTGTTTCTGAAGGAGGGGAGTCAGGACTGAAAATTATTTTCCACTGATCTTTCGGGTGTGTTTGACTGGAAGATTAAGACAGAGCTGACCAAAATGATTCTCCTTGAATAGTGCCGTCATTTGATAAAGTAAAGCCCTGCACTCCGTGAATCCCAACAGAAAATGTCTCCACAGCTCAACCCAAGCATAATGAACCAAGACAGAGGACTTATCTCTCCACCTGCCATCCCTTTCTGAAAGGTGGGTTATGCTGTAAGTGTAGATGTTGAAAAGATGATTGCCGCGTTATTGACAAGTCGCAAGGAGTGTCTGGATGTAGCAACCTGCATTGCTGCCCATTGACAGCTGTCTGATTGCACATTGATGAATGCCTGCTTTGTTATGTGTGCACAGAGGAATTTTCAGACTTTAGGAAATTTTGTATCTATCGTCCTCTTAAGTTAGTCTCTGTGGAGACTTGAATTATGAGGCATGCTAAAATTTCATTGCTATTTGATCACTTGCTGTGTTATTCACATGGGACAGGATGGACATGGCTAATGGCACAGGTTACCCTCAGTTTTTCAACACCCTTATCATCCAGTGGGTGTAATCAGCCTACTTGTTGCATCCTCCAAATTTGCACTAAAGCAAATATTGCATACATCCATAAGATTTCCCGTGGCATCCTCATTGTATTGTCTGAATGCTGTGTAAAAGATAAGAAGTAAGTATTCACAGCTTCGGGTACCATCAACCTTACTTTGATGGGGAAACAGGCCTTGTAGCCCCAGTGCCACCACTGTCCAATAATGGGTAATTCGATGGATCAGTTTAGGGACTGAGTCTTTTAACAGCTTTAACACATTATCAGCATTTGTGTAAGAAGATACAAAAATAATATAAAATTAAATATTTGTATTCACATCACTGCTGCAGTTGCTACAAGTTGTGAGTAAATTGTGCTTCTCCAGCCCTGAGCTTTGCTGTCTGAAGACAGACATCCATTAAGTGAACATATAATTAGCAATTGGCCACATCTGAAGGGGGGACTACAACTTGCCAAGAATTACACAGGCATTCAGGGTGAGAAGCCAGCTCTCAAAAGTGGTTTTCTGTGGGCTTGGCCAGATTTTCTTGCGCTTCCTGGGCTCTTCATGACAGCATCACAATTCTGCATCAGAGGGATGGAGGCCTGAGACAATAGACAAAGCTTTCTGTGATCTGAATTTGTTCATAGAGCAGGGGCTGCCAGGGCACTGACAGTGCTGGGCATAGCATATGTCACAAAATTAAAGGCTGTGTGCACACTGGGGTCTGAACTGAGCTCTGACAGGGGAAAAACAACCTTTGTTGTTGGATATTGCTGTCCACCTTTCACTGAATGGGGGAAAAAAAAGGGGGGGGGGATAAAAAAAAAGGGGATAAAAAATGTGGGATAGTTCAGTTAGCTTGAAAATAAATGTGCAAGGATGCTACCTCCCTATATGTGCAGTCTGCTTTAGTATAGTTATGCTGGGACCTATAGTGAGGGGGACATAAAGCTTTGTTACAGTGCTCAGCTGGCAAGCATTAATTCTTAGTGTTTCAGCCTTGTGACCTACCATTTTTATGTTCTTGCTCAGCCTTATGTTGAAGTACAGAGTTTTGGAAAGCCTGAAATTAAAAAAATAAATAAATTAGTAAGCAGGGTAAAATGCTTTTCAGTTCTTTTAAAACTTTTTAAACCAATGTTTTGAATGGTTAGAAGTAAGTTTATTTTGTTTATAAAAGTAGTTTCATTATTGTTTTCAACTGTAGATGAAATTTTCCTTTTTTTCTTTTTTATTTTTTTCAAAATCCAGTGTTTGCATTATCCATTCATGATTCCACTTATCATTTTGTGATGCCGTTCTCTTTTGCATCCATAAACTGAGCATCACGAGGATCTCTGGGGGTAAAACGTGTTCATTAAAAGCAGTTATTTGTTATACGATCATGACCACATTGTTTAGAAGATTTTGGCTTAAAACAGGCCAGATGGCACGTTTGAGAAGTAATGTCTGCTGGGAGAAGTTTGCTTGTGACAGAATTAATGACGTTCTCTTCAGCTTGGAACATGTTATTAAAATGGGTGAGGAAAAGACAAGTGGTAAAAGGCAGGTATGTGCAATGCACAAATTTAACAGGACTAAATGTCTGCAGGAAAGACTAGTGGAAAACAGAATTTTGGCCTTCATGTTGTTGCAGGCACTTTTTTTTTTTTTTTGCACAACGCAGAGAAAACCAGCTATGAAATGTGTCTGCGAACTGTATGGTTTCTGGAGTCATAATATGCAAGTATACATGTACAAACTCTGTTTTTCCCCCTGGCTTCTGAAGGAACAAAGCAGACAGTGTGATCTGCTGAAGGTGGACAGGAAATACCAAGTGTAATAGCAGAAGAAATTATCCTACCGTTTTTATAAATACTTAAGAGGAGAGATAAGGATGTATCTGCTGGTAACAACGCCTGTGAGGCTCATCGGTCGGTCAGGAAACCTGGTCCTTCTTATTTATTCACGGATTCCTTTTCTAACCTGTGTTTTCTGGGCACTGATCCAGCTGAACCTGGCCGTAAATCCGTGAAATGGCTTCGCTTTGGAGAGGTCTCAGCGACTGGCAGAGGGGAGGCACCTGGCTACCAGCCGTGTGAGCTCTGCCTATTTCTGGGAAGCCACAGCAAATGGTGAGATCATCTTGCTGTGAAAACTGCCTGGAAATACTCCGATGTCTTCTTATGTGGTGGTTCCTGCGTCCAGCACTGCTGTGTGAATGGTAGGTCTGTTAGGGCAGCTGAGGGCTCCTTTGTGCAGGTGGCTCCCCTGGCAGGAAGGAGGGGTGTGAAAAGCAAGAAAAATGGAAGCGAGGGCAAATTTCTGAGGTGAAAAGACAGGATCTGAGGAAAAGTGTTTGAAGACCTGGGAAACACTCAGCAGGTTCAGAAGCGATGTGCTGAGGAGGGGCAGCTGATCTTTTCAGTACGTGTCCTGAGAATCTCTACAAGCTGAGGGGATTTTCCAGTTGGTGAAATAATTTGTAAGACATTGTGAAGAAAAATCTTTCATGAAGCGTATAAGCCTGGAAGACGTTGCTTCTTCCACTCCTATTTTTCTCCGTTTGTACATCAGTTCTTCAGCCTTCGAGGGCGCTTCTCTTCTCCTCCTCTGTCCCCAGGTCCAGAACCTCACCCTTGTGCTGTCCTGTGCGTGTTGGATGTCCCCACTCTGCTGTTCCAGCTGTCACGTTTAACCATGGGCAATATGTAAAAGTGATGGGCTGCCTCTCATTTCTTGTGGTAGGAGATGGCCTTGCTAGTGTGTGTGTATGTATATATATGAGAAACTCTGATAGCTCTCTTAGCAGTACTAGTGTAGCTTAATATCTATAGGAGAAGCAACAGTTTTGATCTCAAGTAGCGTTTCTCAATCCTTCCACTCAACACCTGTGAAACATTTTTTGGGAAAAAGGTCCGTCCTGGACATTGCTACTGGAATACACAAGCAATAACATAATAATTGGGGCAATAAATAAAAATTAGGTCAAATATGTAGATTTGGTTTGCTGAAGTGGGGGGATGTGTCCATGTACTGCAGTTGCTTCATGTGCAATCAATTGAGAAACTTATGTATAAAGGACTGCATTTTCTTTGCCAGTATCGACTGCTAATCTCTTGCATATTAATTTGCTATATAGCGTCAGTGGCTGCCACCCAACTTCACCTCTGATCCGTAAGTAATTGGCAAATGCTGAAAGCTGCTGAGTGGGCTTACCATCTTTCTTGAAAGTCACACTAGTGGAGTTGCTATAGGTGATGGAAATTATTTCCGGAAGGCAGGCGGCCGAATGGCAAAGCCACGAGTGACATTGTCTGAGGGCTTTCTTCCACGGGAGGTTTGGATAAATGCAGTCATTGATGAGACGTGTCCCTGCCTCCCCCAGGGGATTGGCAGAAGAGCAACAAAGAACCAGCACAGAGGCAGATGCTGAGAGAGCGAGCAGATTAACAGGGCTTGTTGGGGCACAGTTCAGGCTGTAAGATCAATTGTGAAGGGAATTTCTTGCCACACATGGTGTGCAACCCTCAACCCCCCTGTTCTCTTCATATTAGCACCTCACAGTGCTAGTCCCCATCATCCAGCTGTCCTTGGAAGCAAGGAAGAAAACTTCCCAAATGGGGAAGAAAGGCATGAGTCAGCCTTCTGCCCACCGCACTTTGCACATGGCTTATTGCCATGTTGCTACTTTAGCAAAGCAGATTTCTGCTGTTAGCAGCTTAATGCAGTTAGTGCTATACCTCAAAAGGTCGCTGGCTCTGCCACCGTGCTAGAGATTTAGGGGTGTGTATGTGATGGAGGGTTATTGAGCTTCTGTGCTACCAGTTGATTTTTTTTCCCTTAAGACAGACAATTTTAACACAGAAATTTCACCTAAATCTTTATCCAAAGTATTTGGCAGAGGCTTATTTATATTCCTGAGTCAGGCTGTCAAACCTGGAATTTCATGGAAAATAGCTCAGCTTGAGACAAAGTTTGCAAGGAGAGAAACAGGAATGACAGTGTAATTGAAGACTGGGAACTGTCACAATTTCAGGTTTGGTCAGAGGATGTTTTACCTTCTCGCAGGTCAGAGGATGTTTTGTCTTCTCACAGTTACCAGCCAACCTGTGACCCTCCATAACATCCACGTGGCCACTTCCATCTCAGTCTCCCTGTGGTTTGTACCTCCTCTTCCTTTACTTCTGCTTGCCACACACTGATTAAAGACTCGGGGGAGTTGTAAACACCTGACTGCAAAGGATTTACAACAAAAAGTGTAAGGTGGAGATAGGTAATGGGAGTTGTTACTGCTCCACTTACACTAATCTGGGATAATGCATCGCTACAAGTTGAGTGCAGTAATTATAATATATTACTGAGTTGGGCTGATTCTGTCTTTCATGTTTTGCAGCTGACTATCATTTGAATTCCTACTATGTAAATATTGGGGCATTAATACTTGTCAGATTAGCCAGTCTGCTCCGTTACACGTTAAATATAACTAGCATGTAGGAATATCTTTGCTTTGACAGATCAAAAATGTGGTTTATAATGATAAAGCACCCTGAGATATTTGACAGATTGGAAACCAGAGAAATGTAATCATTCCTTATTGTTAGTATTGCATGAAGTAAATTGAAGTTATAGGTCAGTGCTTTTATCTGTTTTTTTTTTTTTTTTTGTTTTGTTTTTTTAAATGCTGGTTTAGAAGTATACACATTGTAAAGTCCTGGATGTCCTGGTTTTGAACATATGAACTGTTTAAAAACAAAGGTGGTACAGGGGTTACATTGGTATTGCAATCTTTTAGTCTTACAGTCTTTATTCATTATTTTGTCTGTTCACTGTTGTATATTATTGCAACCTTCTCAGCCTTTCTTTGTCTCCAAATTTTCTTTCTAGAAGTGATGTTGACCAAACAGATAAAGAGATGAATATGATTTTATTTAGTCTTTTAAAGAAATTTATGTAAGTCAGCATTTCTCCTGACTTTAGTTGTCTGCACAAAACTAATTTTGTTCAACTTTTTCAATATTTTAAAATTGATATTTTGGCTATTTTTTCAGATGTTGTATTTTGCTGAGTCCTATCACAGGTATTTCCTGCTTCACAGTTGGCAGTTTTAACTAACTTGTAATACCTCAGCCTCCTTCCCACATATGCTGCCCATAATGTCCACTTGTTACTTTTGCATAGATAAGGTCATAAAAAAAAAAACACCTAATTTTCCATTCTGTCTTCATTGTATAATGCAGGCATGTAGGTACCTATGATAACTGCAAATTTTGGCCAAATGAAGGAGACAGATTGACATCACTGAGTCACATTACTTCCCTAATGTTGCCAGGTTTGCAAAATACTGCATTCATGTATGTGTTGGAAGGCAGGGCAAATTCTTGTTCAGACTTGTACTTCATTTTTTAGCGAAGACGCTTTCTCTTTGCCATGCCAAGATAGGATCCCCTGACAATTGACACCCAGTGCTTTGCCCTTTGTGTGTTGCATACTAGGTGTGAATCCCTTCATTATCAGAGGACAGATTTTTGATGTGTTCTGTAAACCTATTGACAACTGGTCATAGACATAATACCCAGGATTTTGAAACTGTGATTACAAATGTAGAAAATAAACCAAGGAAAATACAGTCCTTAATATAAGTTACATACTCAAAAAAATATAGATGATAATGACAATTATGATTTAATTACATTTTAAATAGGGCATAATTTTTATATGTTGATTGTTTTTCTCATTATTTAGTTTTAAGTTTTTAGTCATTATCGTAATGTCATTAATATGCACTTGATGAAAATATTATTGTTACCATCTCACTGGAAAAAACAAGTTTGAACACTCAAGGCCAAATTTTCAGAAATTACATGTAACGATTTCATCTTCTAATTGCATGCTTAGTCTCCAACTACTGATGTTTTTGTCTGTGTGAACTAAGTGTTTGTGAACTGGGAGGCAAATCTTAATTTGCAATCACATATAAAGGCAACTTAATATTTGTGGCTAAAACGTCTGTTAAATCTAACCTATGAGAGTTACATGCCAGGATGTAAACAGTAATCTGAATTCAGTGATTCTGAGATGAACAATTGTGCATGTTTTTAAGGTTCTCAAGGCAAATACCTTCAGCACACGTGATTCCACATTTTCAGGCTGTGGCTACCTATAGACAGCTAGGTACGCCCTTGGTCAGGGATTGGTTTGATGTATCTTAATATGGAGAATATATGGGGTGCAGAAAAAGGGCAGGCAGTGATAAAGAGGGAGGGACAGAGGGAGGGAAAGGAATTGAGACTCCACAGGAGTCAGTCTGCAAAGAGAACTGGTGGAACAAGAAGGAAGATCACCTTTTCCAAGCTCCACTACATTATTTTTGATAGAGAGAAGCTGAAAAATCAGCTTTGAAATGCTGACAATAAGTCAAACGTTTGTAGTTCTGGTCATTTTTTTGTTAATTGTTCAATTTCTCAAACTGCGAAAGGCATGCCAGCAATTCCCTCCTGGACCAACTCCTCTCCCATTGCTTGGAAACTTGGTGCAAATGAACTTTCAGTTACGTCGGGATCTTCTGATGGAGGTATTTATTTTCAGATTATCCTAATTGGTTAATTTTACTCAGTTTTATCTGTTCTTTTCTGGCACTTTTCCCATCCACAGCTGGCAAAAACTTATGGCAACATATACACCTTGTGGTTCGGGTGGGCACCAGTGATCATA
Source organism: Anser cygnoides (assembly GCF_040182565.1). NCBI lineage: Eukaryota > Metazoa > Chordata > Aves > Anseriformes > Anatidae > Anser > Anser cygnoides. Next base: position 17,362,669 of record NC_089881.1, on the reverse strand, counting down.
CTGAATGGATTTCAGGCAGTGAAGGATGGCATGACTACACACCCTGACGATGTTTCTGGAAGGATGGTATCTCCTTTCTTCAGAGCAGTGGCCAAAGGAAAAGGTGAGATTTTCCTGCCATAAATAATGCACAGTAATGTCGACTTGGCAAACTACTCCTCCTCAGCCTTGTTAAACCCTCTGCCCTCCCATCCAGGATGCTCTGTCCAAATAGCCTATTAGCTCATGAGAATAGCTTGCTATTTGTCATGATGCCTTTTGTCTTGAGCTTTCCCAAACCTGGGAAATGTTCCAAATCAGGTTGTTTCTAGGTGACCTTTTTTGCTGTGTTCAAGATGTGTGCAGTCCTAGTGCAGAACTCAGCAATCTTACTCTCCTCATAGGATAATTCATTCTGCTGCACGTGATTTTGCTGTATGTTACATGAATGCAAAGCATCATTATAGGTTTTGGCAACTATATAGACTATGTATGGTTGCCAAACACCTTCCATCATGAGTGAAAGACCTATAACACCCACCTCCAGAAGTCTCATAGCTATGTTAGCAGTCACTCTTAAACATTTCCTGAATATCCTTTGAGAGTGACTCCGTCACATTAAAATCCATTTCTCCTTAATGTATTTTAGGATTTTCTAGCAAGAAGTGGAGCAGTCAGCAGATCCTTAGAGTGCTCTCTTCAGAAATTAACTACAATCAATATTAAGAACATGTGGCTTAGTTATAGTTTGGGTATATTTGGTTATGATAATTTTACCTCCTAAAGTTACTCATATCACAGTATATTCCTTGATTTACTCATGTATTTCATAATTATTTTTAAATGAATGATTCAGGTCTATGGCAAATATTAATATGCCAGGGAATGCTTTCAGGTATTTTACTAGCAACCGGTCGCTCATGGAAGCAGCAGAGACGCTTTGGTATAATGACTCTACGCAGTCTGGGGATGGGGAAAAAAGGCCTGGAGTATCGTGTGCAAGAGGAGGCCTCTCACCTGGTGGAGTTCTTTGTGAGCCTGAAAGGTATCTCTCTGCTAAAAAACTAGATGCTTTTCAGTTTCTGGATCCATGTCTTTAGTATGCAAGCTTACCTACCTCTTTCTAGGGTTGGGGTGGGTACAGTCATATATCCAAACTCACCAAAGCCTGAAGAACAGATAGAGCCTAGTATTACAAGTGGGAATTTCTTTCCTAAAAAGCTTTTTCTAAACCTACTGAAGTTGAGAACTTCTGAAATCTTCCTTTCTTGGGCTTACTATTTGTCTATTATTTACTGAATGTACAATGACATGACGTCACTGAGTTGCAAACCCATCCACAGGTTGCCTACAATAGGTAACTGAAGAGTATTGCAGAGCTCAAGTCATTCCTCTAAATTCCAGTGACACTAGGTGCCATGACATAAACTGGATATTTTAGTGTCTGACCGGCTAAGTAACCATTGGAAACAGAATCAGAAGTAGGAGGCGGGAGGGGAACTTCAGAGGATTCTACACCTGGTTTGGTGGAGTCCAAGCCAAGATCACTTCCATCCAAATAACTTTTGGAGTCTGTCTCATATCTTTTAAAAAATCATCAGAGAGATGATGATATACTCTCTACATCTGAGACTGTAATCATTTTATTACTTATACTTAGCAGTTCCTATCCATCTATTCTGCCTCTTAAACTTTCCCAAGCTTCTTCAGTTTTTTCTCCTAAGTAGCTTTTTATACTTTTGAACATGTTTGTTGCTATATTCTCTCAGTTCATCTCTCATGACATTTCTTGCCTTCCACGTTGTCTAACTTTTCTTCCATACAATGGAGGACAGCAGGTTTAATATTATATCCTCTAATTAATCTTGATTGTGCTATACTATTTCACAGGAAGGGCTATGAGACTGTTTTAGAGCAATGAGGAAACAGTTTAACCTATCCTTTACTCTAAGACTATGTTTTATTTTCATGAATACATATTGATGTCACATCTGTCCCCATTCATGCCCCAGATGGATAAAGAGATAATTTTATGTAATTTCTAATAATATCTCATCTTATCTGTATAAGGAACAACTGAAGAAAACATTGAGAGTGAATGCTAGTTACTGTGTTTGCAGGAAGACCTGTGGATCCTTCTTTCCCTCTCTTCCATTCTATTTCAAATGTAATTTGTGCTCTGGTTTTTGGATATCACTTCTCTGATGAGGACAAAACCTTCCATGAACTGATCAGTGCCACAGAGAACTTATTCAGATTTGCAGGCAGCTTCATTTATCAGGTGCGTAAATCACATGCTAATTTTTTTCTGAAATAGGGAGAAAATGAAAGTGTGGATACAAAAATGGGTCCTCACTAACTGCAGAGCAACTGGTTTAAGGTTTATGAAGAAGGTAAAAATTTCTAAGAGACAAAGAAAGAGATAATTAGATAAGTGAAAGACGTCATTAGTGGAGTTATTCTGGCAATAGTTCAGTGACTCTGACTGTAGTTATTCATTATTTTTGTTGAAGAACTTGGATAGAAAAACAGATGATATTTGCTGATGATCAAAGCAAGGAGACCGTAACAATACAGTGGAGGTTCAGGATATCCTGCTGCAAGAACTCATAAATATTGTGGATTGGAGTTATAAGAATGGAACAAATTCTAATAGTACAAAATTAAATGATGAATCATATCAGGAATTAATGAGACAATTATCTGCTACATGCTTAGAACATTCCAGTCCAAAGGTTAAGAGCAAAGGGACTGGTGGAAACTAGCAGAAAACAGGATGAAAAAGGCAAACAGGATCCTAGAGTGTTTCCAGTACTGTTTTCCCTTTAGATCCAGAGAAGTGTTAAAGTACGTTCTGATGTGTAATGATCTGTGGGACCTTTTCCAGGGTCTTGGCACTTTATGTTGTGAGTTTGGAGTGAAACAAATGTTAAAGAAGGATTAGTGGAATGACCAACAAATGACCACATAACAAAATTTGCGAATTTTCCTTGGTAGGTTTGAAAGAACATAGGCAGTGAGGAGACAGAAATGCTGTTTGCTTGGCAGGGTGGGATGGCAGATGCTGCAAAGAGATAGCTATCCAAAACAGAGGACGGTACTTTGAGCTAACAAGTATGCATATAAATACACTCTGAGCAGAGTGAAGATTTAACATTTTTAACCATTACCAGTTCCTCTAGCAGTTACAAGGACTCTGAAGAGGGAAATGAAATTCTCTTAGAGTGCTACCCAGTCTACACTTTCCTTCTGTTAGCTCCACCATTTGCCTGAGTTAGTGGCATGAGCGGAGCGTTGGCAGTATTGCCTAGACACTGAGATTCAGGAGTGTGTCAAAGTTAATATTAATGTTTCCCCACATGATGAAAAAAAAAAAAAAACACACAACAACTACTAAAAGCAATGATAATCTGTTTATTCCACTATCAGCATTTCCAGACAGGACAATTCAACCCTTTGGTGTTCCTAGAGCAGCTTTGTTACTGACAGCTAATTCACACTGCCTCTTGTATGTCACTCCCCCAGCTGTATGAAATTTTCCCCTGGCTGATGTGTCGTCTCCCTGGTCCTCATAAGAAGGCATTGTCTTGCTATGATGTCCTCAGTTCTTTCGCGAGGAAGGAGATCAGAAGACACGTGGAGAGAGGGATGCCAGATGAACCGCAAGATTTCATTGACTTTTACCTGGCTGAAATAGAGAAAGTAAGTATTCGTTCTGCCTGATCACACTGTTGGATAGCTTACTGGACAGACCAAGGCCAAATGAGTGACACATTGCGGGGCACATGTTTAGAAGTACACTCTGGGCTAACTGTAAAAGTTGCAATTTGTTCTAAATTTTTCAGGATTAAGTCATCAGGCATGAAACTGCCTGTTTGTTGTTGTTGTTTAATGAAAGAATAATCCACCTGATGAAAAAGAGCAACACAGCCTTTACCACGTACATTTGGGAAACTGTTAATTTCTTAGTACTCATCAAAAACTGTAAATTGGAGTATTCTTAGTGCACGTGCCATTATTTCCACATGTGGAAATAACGACTCTCGGGAGGCATACAGGATAAACTAACTTCCATATTTAACTTCAACTTTTTATCATCGTCTTCAGTCTAAAGATGAGGACAAGCCCAAGTATGATGAAGACAATTTGGTGTGTGTTATAAATGACCTTTTCCTTGGTGGCTCAGAGACTTCAAGCACAACCTTGTACTGGGGACTGCTCTACATGGTGGTGAATCCAGACATCCAAGGTGAGAGGGATCCTTGCTGTGAAATACTGTGGGTACTACAAATGTTAATGAGGACTGGATGTAATGAGTCGGAGGCACAAAAGCCACTAGTTGAGTCTGGATCTCACTCTCTGGAAACACTAAGAACAGCATGCTAAAATTATAGCAGTGGAAAAAAACAAATATCCATCCTCTCACCTGACCACACCAGATGGGTGAAGGCAGTAGTGGTGAGAGAAAAGTTAGTTCTTTGCACTGACAAGTCAATGCCATGAATGCCTCTGTAGATCCAGACTGAGTCTCCCCCACCTAAAATCTACACTAGGAAGAGAAAGGATATGGCCAGGGTTTAAGAAGGACTTGGATAGTTCTGGAGTCGACGTTTCTTCCATCTGCTGTGCTCAAGCACTGAATGTGAGGAAGATATCTGTATTTCCACAATCTGAGCAGGAAGCTGAAAAGACTGTGTCATTGCATGCATATTTGCATTCAGAGTCTTAGGATGATTCTGATGTTTTTTGTTCAGTGTTGCCATACTTGGACCAACTTCTCCTTTGCACTGGGAGTTAATATCCAAGGCATTTGCGTCAATTTTGAAAATGAGATTTAGATTTTGAGATAAAGTAAACTAAGCAATCCCTAAATACCTTCAAAATGTGGAGCTGAGTGACTCACCCTACACCCACCAAGCATACTGTGAGTTTAATGTCGAAGCTGAAATAAGTACAGTATAGTCCTTGTTTATGATTCTGGTCCACACTGCTGTTTTGTTTGTTTGCTTGTTTTGCTCTTGACTTTTAGTTTCATATGTTAAATTCAGATGTTAAATCATAAAGACTTTATGTACTATGCTGAAATACTACTTTTTCCTATTGCTTTAAGGAAAAGAGACCAGTTGAAATATTTGATGCATTTTTCCCATCTGAAGTGGTGAATATTTCTCCACAGAGAAAGTGCAGAAGGAGCTGGATGCTGTTCTGGGTCCTTCCCAGTTAATCTGCTATGAGGATAGGAGAAAACTGCCCTACACAAATGCCGTGGTACATGAAATCCAGCGCTTCAGCAATATTGTCTTTGTTGGCATGCCCAGAGTGTGTGTGAGGAATACAGAACTGCTAGGTTTCCCCGTCAAAAAGGTACAGACAAATGACACAACAGCAGAGACCAGCTGTGCTTGGCTGGGGATATAGACTGAGAGGAGAAATGTTTGTCAAAGCACTGGTTAAGACATTTTTGCCTAACTTGGCACTGCCAGTACTGATGGGATGGAGGAAGACTTGTAAGGGGATGGCTAATAGCTCCATGAGCTGAGATAATTGCAGTGACCTGCCTGAATCCGTACAGCTGAGAGACTGTCAGCTACAGCTGACAGCGAGGGACTTGCTCCCAAATAAAGCCTGAGACAAGTGTTCACAGCCACTAAATAATTTTGTAAAGTGACATAAGCTATGCTGAGTGCCAGTTCTCACTGGAAAACCCTAGCAAAAATCGGTTACTTTTATTGCAAGAGAGATGGGAGACGCCAGTACCATTACTGGCTTCCGTGTTTGGCCCCACCTAACTCACTTTGTGGTGAAGGCTTCGGTCTCTGTTCTGGCTGGATCTGACAGTCAGGTACGCTAAGGCACATGTGTTGGTCTGCTGGGAACAATGTGCTCTTTACCAGTAAAGACAAAGCCTGAACAACTACTGCTAAAAGGGCTCAGAGCCTGCTGTAAATGAAGTGATGAGTATTGCAGTGATTTCTGGATGCATTTCTCTTTCTCTCAAACCCGAAAGAAGGTTTCCAAGACTGGGACCTGAATATCAACAAAAGAGACCTACTACAAGTGTCATTAAAACTATCAGTAGAAGTGGGCACCACAATATAGTTGTACCAACATCACTAATGCTTATAACACCCACTGGCATGGTCGCAAGGCTGGGAACTGATAATTTTCAGCTAAGAAAAAGACCAACAACTCCTGTTTTCTAGCAAGATACTCCTCTAACCACTTGATACCTGCACATTAGAAAGGAATGGCAACGAACAGAAGTCTTATCCACCAGGCAGAAACTGAGAGGTGAGAGGTTAGTCAATAGAACTGTATCAGTGGTTTCTTCCTTGCAGGGCACCATTGTTTTGCCAAATATAGCGTCTGTTCTGTATGATCCTGAGCAATGGGAGACACCTCGGGAGTTCAACCCTGGCCATTTCCTGGATAAAGAAGGAAACTTTAAAAATCGAGAAGCCTTCTTACCGTTCTCAGCAGGTAAGTGAACCGGCAGTTTGAACGATCCCAACAGATTAGATAAAGAATACAGAATTTTGAGACTGTGATATTTCTTCAGATTACACCTTATATCACCACTGTTTGTTTCTTTTAAATAGTACTGGCTTGTATCTGCCAAGAGAGACACTTCTGTGCTCTCCAGCCCCAAGCTGCTCTTAGTACAATGTGGTGGGAATCCCACTTGAATTCCTGAACCTCCTAGGCTTGTTAAATATTGCAGTCATCCACATTTTTTTTTCTTGTAATATTCTTCATATGTATTTTTTTTTTCCCTGAGAAGTAATGTACCTTTTGTATGCTGGAGTTGCTTGCAATCCCTCTTATAGGAACGAGTTGAAAGAAAAGAAGAAATGCATCCTGATATACAAAGTTCTTGGGTACAGAACTGAAAAGCCAGATGCAAAAGAAAGGAATTAAGATGACAAAGCAGAGTTTGAGACCACATTCAGCAGTAAAGTTCCTACTCTGTTTTAGTATCTCTGCTGGTGTAGCAGGGTAGTCACTTAGATGCCCATCCAGGAGTGGTTTCTTAGCACAAATGGAATAGCTGGCTTTTGCTTTCCCTTAATTTGTCTGCTAATCTGGAAATGTGAATGTATTATTAACCCGTTTATTTTTTTTTTTGTTTCTGTGCTGTTCGTGCCATTGGTTCCAGTGAGGAACACTTGGAAATTAACAGTAGGCTTCTTGTTTGCTTGTAAAGTGACCAAGCCTTTGCTCAGTTGCAAAGGCCATTGCTGAGTAATTTTGATCTGTTGACCTGAACTCACTAAGAAAGCATGTGCAAACAGCTGGCAGATTCTTCATGTTTGACCCTGAAGCTCAAGATCTCCTATAAAAGGAAAGTAATTTTCTGCCAGGTCAAGAAAGAAAAATGGTAGTACCTCAGGGATTTGTGCCGGGCTTTTCGTTTGGTGTCTCCTAACGTATGACATTGGAGGGATGGGATCTTTCTGAGAAAGAATTCAGGAAGTTTTATTTCTGTGGTTTTCAGGATCCTGGCCCTGAACAAGAGCCCCCTCTGCTTATGGCAAGAACGAGCAAAGTGATTACAAAACTAAAAAATTCCTAGATACTCACTGTCCTTTCCTTCTGCAGGGCACCGAGTGTGTTTGGGGGAGCACCTAGCAAGGACCGAGCTCTTCATTTTCTTTGCCAACCTGCTACGGGCATTCACCTTCCGCCTTCCCGAGGGAGTGACAAAGATCAACACAGAGCCAATTTTGGGGGGTACGCTGCAGCCTCACCCGTACAAGGTTTGTGCCATTCCACGCTAGGCTGCAGCACACCACAGACCACCGTGAAGCAGCCACCTTTACCTCAGTGAACTTCCTCTCAAATGTATAAACCTTCTTCTGCCAGCCAGTATATTGGTATTGGTCTATCCCAGGTCTATTCAGAAAGTGGACACAAGCCAAGATCCAGGCAACTTTTGGTTTGGTCCCAGAACATCTTGCAAGGATCTTAACCTGTTTTTTCCTCTTGGAGAGCACCAGAAGCAAGATGCTGTGGTTCCCAGTTGTGAAGACAGCCTGCTGTGCCTCCATGCTGTAGCCAAGCAGGAACACTGCGGTGATCACTATTGAGCAAACCTCAGTAAAATTCAGCAGAGGACCTCAGCAAGAGCTAAGTAGGTGTCATTTCTGTGAGTGGTTTGATGGCCTCGAGTCATTTGACTCTGGAAAGTACACCTTTAAAGTCCTACTTCGGTTCTTCTGTCCTGAACTTAGGCACTTTAATTTGTTGGCAGGTACAAATAAAAGGGAAACACACTAAAATATGGGCGCATGTCTGAGTTTGAGTTAAGCATCTCTCCCATGTGGAAGATGAAGAGTCAATTTGAAGTTGAATAAACTTAAATTTCATATTTACTAAAAACGTCAATGTGTTGCTTGGCAGTGTGATCATTGTTATGATGTATTGACAGTTTTATTATTTTTTTTTAAATCCATTTTCTATGATGCAGAGTCATGCTGACATTGGTCGCTAAGAGGTTGGGACCTTTAGATCTAATCAGGCCTCCTGCTTGTCGGATGAACACAGTAACTGGTGGCAGTAGGAGCCCATTAACAATTCTGCCTGGAAGAAACATAAATGTGGGGTGAGATATTCACTTTGCCAGTGGATTTCACTGCTACCTGTTTGCAGCACAGGCATGTAGTGACTTTGGAAAGCAGCATCTAGGGACTTTTTGAATGCTCAGATGTCCCCTGTCTTCTCTGGGCCCTTTTCTTCGTTATAACTCATACCATAGTTCATTATAACTCATACCACACTTCCTGCCCTCCATTCAATCTCTTTTCAGTCTCTCCTTCCCCATTTTCAGTTCCTGCTCCCATCCACTCCTTATCCATATGTCTGTTTCAGGATTCACCTTCCCTTTTGGTTCCCACCACTTGCATCCTTTCATCATATCAAGCTTCTGTCTCCTCTGACTCTGAGTATTAGCAGAGGAATCAACAAGTGTTGAGCTGAAAACAATGATCAGTGAGTTTCCAGGAGGGAGCTTGGAAAATCTCATTTATTTCTCCTTCGAGGTTCTAGATCATAAAAAGAAGAGCACAGTAACTACAGAGGATGCACTGGAGGTACCTCAATGTAAGAAAAGTTAAATGAAGACTTGATGCAGGAATCCTAAAAGATCTGTTACTTAATGTAGTTGCTTACTGGCATTGATTCAACTCAAAACAGAGACAGTTTAAGCATACAGCTGGAGATGATAGCCAAGTTCATCTGTAGCTACAGTAAAGCAAAGTGCTGTAGTATTCTTGAGTCCAAAACACTTTTGGAAAAGATTCAAATGTTGGAGTTCAGTAAAGCTGTAAGCACTGCTGCAAACTTAGGACTGAATTTGTACGAGTACCAAAAGTGTTTTTATACTGGGATGTAATCTGTTTGTAATTAAATCATTGTGGTGCATCTGAACTTCCTAATTTAAAATGGAGGAGCATGTTACTGAAAAAAAAAAAAAAAAAAGAAATAACTACTGAAAGTCATGCTGACTTTCAGAAAGTGTAGCTCTGACAGTGTCTGCTCTACCACAACCCAGCATCTACAGGCTTGCTGGGCTGGAAGGGAAAGCAGAACAGCAGGGGCGGGGTTCACAATAGCAGTAACTGCCATGAATAATCTCTCCTGTCGACTACACAGACTATATCAAATACTGTTCCAGGGCCTACACACTTCCGCTCAGCCTCCTTTCCAGCTTTATCTGTGCTTCTCCCCCACCCCACCCTCCCACATCTCCTCCTCTGCACGAACCCTGCTGGAGATGGCATCTCTCGCTGTCTTTGCCCACTCCTCTTGTCATCTTGCCACTCACTGAAGAGGCTTAGTGAGAAGACGTGTTACAAACTGTTTGTGCTCGAGGTCGGGAACATTATGTCCATTGCGACTGCACTGTACTCGGTGTCTGCTGATAGATCAGCTTCTCTGTGATTAGGCGGGCCTTAGGAGTGGCATAACATGGAAAGATTTGATAATTTACTGCTCATTTCAGCCTCTCAGGGACCATGTCCACCAGACCCCTACCAGGCATTACAGAGAAGCACGTTTCACTTTTAGAGAATCTCCTAAAAGCTTGGCTGAGGGGCAGGAGCCCCCCAGCTCTCCCTTCTGGAGGCAGGAAGCTGACAGTTTCCAGATAGGCTTGCACAACAGTCTTGCCAGGCTTGAGAAGAATGATGTGGAAGGCAAACAGAAACTCAGGAAATCTGATAAAATTAACTTTGCTCTTCCTGGGCTCCCACTGGAAGCTGGTAAATTGTTCTGTGCCTGCTGGAAGTGCCTCTGGGATGGAGAACAGCTTCCCTCCCAGGGATCACTCTTCCAGCACTTGCACAGGGTTACAGACACCCAGCTCCCAGACTGGCTGACCTCTGGCAGCTGGGAGATTTGCAGGCTATGGGGAGACAGCTGAAGTGATCTGGGCCAGATGCTGGTGAGGGAGGACAGCAGAGGGTGGTGGCATCGTGGAAAGAGTTGCGGTGCTTAGTTCCTTGCTGTCCCTGTTATCAAAAAGAGTCCAAAGCCAATCTTAAGGAAACCTGGTTGGCTTCTCTCATCCCCTGCCCACTGCCCATTCTTCAGCCCCTTCAAGTGCTGCTGTCCTGCTCACCTTGTCATCACTGAGCTGCCTGCTGGTTACAGCCCCTAGGCATGTCTGCATTAAGCCATCAGAGCTGCCAGATGAAAAGCACGCCCTGGTGCTAATGACTGGTGTGACGCAACATTTTGTTTAAGTGAAGGGACTAACCCTCCACTCCATCTGTTTTTTATTTTTTTTTGTAAACAGTGTCAACCACAGCCTCAGGTCTCCGAGTTGTGGTAGACTTGTCATCCTTAATAATATGGTTTACTAGGGTTTAAATAATGTTTGCAGGTGTTTATTCAAGGGAAAGATCCCCATACTGGATGTATTACTTTTTAAAGCATTGCAATTCCTTTGGGGAAAACTCAGTTAGTGCCAGAGAATGGCAGAGGTGGCTGCTCTGCTTACTGTTTGTAGGATGGCAGGAGTCTGTGAATGCAGAAAGCTTACTGCATTTAATATTGCTGTACATAAGAGGAAAGAGCTGCCTAACATTATACAGGGCCCAGCTCTGCTAAGGTTACAGTTAAGGAAAATATTGCCAGGTTGTCTGATACCAAGATTCTCTACTCTTTTTTTTTTTTTTTCTCTCATGTGTTTTTCTGTTTCATGGTAGGGCTCTCCTAGATAGCACAACAATGACATGGCAAGTTGTGTGCCAGACTTCAGGGAAACTATTTATCCTGTGAGAAGGAGAAAGCAGGAAGTAGAGAAAAAGATGTGCAAAGGTTTGGTAGATTTTGCATCTATCCAAAGATTAAAAATAAATGTTTGCTCTTCTGTTCAAACATGTTTAGGAAACTGGTGTGTGTCAAAGGCTTGAGCTTAGTTGTCCTTGTTGATGTTCCAGTGTGTGAAACAGCAAATCAACTACTTGTAGTGGGGAAACCGACTTGATGGTATTACATTTTTAAAATAGTCTGTTGCACCAGCATAGCACATCTGGGGAAGCTATTTCTGTAGTTTTGAGGAGACCTAGAAAATCCTGAACAGACAGGAGCCGACACAAAAGGAAACACTCGCTGTCTCTCCAATGGAAGGGCTGGCAGGTGTCGAATGCAACAAAACCAGGGATTGCTCAAAAGAGCCAGAAGGGATGGTACTGCACATGCCTTGGTAAGCTATGCAACTCCTTGCCACTGGATGTTGTATTAAACATTTCCTTCTGTTCAAAAAGCAGCTGGATAAATTTTCAGCAAGAAAATTCCTTTTGGGTTGTTTAATACCAATACAGTGTTCCTCATTTATCCTGTTCTTATAACCTTTCCTAAGGCCTCTGCTACCACGTGCTGTCAAAAAAAGGAACATTAGATTAGTTGAACTTTCATCTGACAGAGCATGGCTATTATGCCATTTACTCAGGATTAAAATGGTTCAATATATCATACTTCAGTTTGAGCTTTTATTGTCATAATCTTATATTTTCCATTGGAACAATTTACTCTTACTTCCAGACTAGACCCTGACCAGGTACCTGCTGAGACGTAACTGAGGCTAGAAAGAGATGTTCATCCAAGCAACTTGTAATCCTGAAGCATGAGCCAAAATGCACTTACTGTTATTCATTTTCCTTTGATTAAAAGTCTTGCTGCTGAGAGCAGAGCTTAATTTATTCATTTTCTAGATGTCTTCAGGTGATAAAAATGCATTGTGAACAGTAAATCAGATTTTATTCAGTACTAGAATGAAATTTCTGGTCAAAACAAGAGATAATGTGCTAATTGAATGGGGGTTGCACACATTTCCTTTAATGCATTGTAAAGGAGCCACGTATCATCAGGCGTGAGATCTGCATTCGAGCCCGCACTGTCAGAGCAGCCTGAACTGGGAATTGTGAGTAACCCAGGATGAGGAAATCCCTCCGCATAAAATTCTGATGCTGTAAATGTCATTATCTTACCACCTCTCCTTTTCGTCCTCGTTATGCCCGATATTTTTTACCATTGTGAAATATCACATTAATAACGTTTGCAGCAGACTTAAATTGAAAGGAACAACAAGCTTCGGTGTCATGAAGGAGCTAATTTATGGGGAGTTGGAGATGGATGAAGCATTAAAATAGTTGAGTTTCAACGTGGGAAAAATACAGTTAACATATCTGCAAAAATCACCCTGAGCTAAAATATTCAGTGGAAGAGAGAGGGAGGGGTGTCTATGGCTGCATATGCAGAAAAAGCACTGCAGAATAAAACAAAGACATCTGTTTGAGGGTACGACTGTGTAAGGAATATTGGATTTACTTCTGTGTGCTTGTTACAGCATATGCTATAGGTCAGGCAGATCAGACAAGCCATATGATACAGTGATGGAGGACAAGAGATGGCAAATGTGGGGTCTGAAGAGCAGCTTTGCCATCTTGAAGCATTATGGCCAATGCAGCTTTGTGTGCAGATCAAATGGTTGGAGATATAGGTACTATGATTTGAATCAGCAAGCCATTTTGTTAGATTAGATTTGTAGACAAAAATTGCACCCAAGAAAAGAAATGTCAGCTCTTTAACCTTTTTCCAGCATGCACAGGTAAGTTTCATTCATCCTTATGCCCTAGCCCTTTGAGTTGTCTCTCTAGATTTAAATCACACTGTTAGGAATTGTTCTCATTTGTTGAGGCAAATTACACAATGCTGCCTTTTTGCCTTTTAATGGTAGCTCGGCACAGGAGGTCAATGTACTTCATACTGTGAAATGCATCTAATCAGCTATACCAAGGTGCCCTCTCTGATATCAAATCTTACAAAGGCAACAGTTTTTGCATGCCTTTTTTTCCAGCTTGAGTTCAATCCAGTTCACAGTCATGATTTACAAAGGAATAGCAAGGGATGATTTTATGATTCTGTAGTTGTTCTGAGAGCACAGAGCCAGTACACAACTAGCCAGCTGCAAAAGCTTGTTCAGGGCAACAAATGCTAGCCAGGATTTGAAGTACAGATTCATTCAGGAGTGCCAGTACCCGAAAGCATCATTCACGCTCTTCACTGCATGCTATACAATGTCCCTACGTGACTGTGGACTGATTACAAGACAGCATGCCAGGATTCAATTGCTTTCCATACCCACCAGCAGAAGGAGATGAGTGAACTTTCTAAGAGGTAAGGTTCATGTAACTCAGGTATCAGTGTAATTATTAACAAACTGTCAATTTTCAATCTTTCTTTTATCCATTCAATAGGGAAGCCTTAACTTTCTGATCCCATCCATTAATCTACTTCCACTGCACAGCAGGGGTATAACAGAGCTCAAATTTAACTGCACAGTATTAATGTTGCTTAATTGTTAGGGCTGCTGTTTTTGCCTAGAGAAGGGAGATGTGGGTTGGTATTTTTCAAAAAGGACAACCACAACCTGATCAGGAGTTTGTGTTACACAGCAGCGATCATTTTGAATGTGAGCAGTGGCTGAAACAGAAAACTGCATCACTCTGTGGCTCTGAGTGGTCTCTGCAATGCATTATTTTCTTGTTGTGCATAAAGGACTGCCTAAGCAGAATCTGGACAGTGCTGAAGTGACGTCTGTGGATTTGCAGTCAAGCCTAGGAATGGCCGAAGAGCAAAACACTCACCACTCAAAACGGGTTGTGTGTAGGTTTCAGATGGTGACACAGCCCTCTCCTGGAGGAGTTACACAACTTGTACATTATCTGCTAGCTGATTTTAAATATATAAAAATGATCAAAAGATGCCATGTAAATAAGGTGTGTTATACACTGAGCAATGCTGTATCTGTAGTTTACTCCTGCAAAAACTGATGTTGCTACCAGAGTCCACGGAAAAAATGTGGATTTAGGGGAGCCTTCTGAGCCTTAGAGAGAAAGAAAATGGAGCGTCTGTGACTCAGCCAAAGCCAGTGAATAAAGCAGAATTTTCACCCTCAGGGAAACAATTAAGTCAATTTGAAAACCTTTAGTTTATTGTTGCAAACACGGGCAGCCTAAAGGAGAGATTTCCAAGTTCACACAAAGTTACAGAGGTAATGTGATATGGTATTTAGTGGTACTGAACTTCTAAAGAAATCTGTATGTATGGATTTATTTAAGCCTCTCCCCTTAAGAGATACTAGCCTAAATCACACCAGCCTACCTACCTTTTTTTTTTTTTTTTTTTCTCTATATTCAATGGTAACCAATACAGTCACTTGTGTATTTCAGTTAAGGACTCACTATTCCCCAGCCAATTATCCTTTAAGACTTATTGCTCTCCAATGTGACCTCACAAACAAGAAATTCCAAGTAAAAATTCTCTCCAGAATCAGGCAAAAGGAGACGGATGACTTAAAGTTGTCAAGGATTGACCTGGGTCCTCACATTGCTAGAGGAAGGTAGAGCGATTTGCAATTGCCATTCAAAAATGCATGTGTTTTGTCTTCAAGGACAAAATTCAGCATCTTGAGTAAGAATTAATCAGACGTGTTACACAGGCAGTATTTTCTCAGGCCAAGTTTGAGGGTTGCCACATTAAATATAAGCACCATGAGATGCCAGTAGGCCAAGCCTGGGGATCCATGAGGCTGTATTAAATTACAAGGGGTTTTCAGGGGTTTTATCATCAAGTGCCAGGTAAGACTTGAGAAGATGATTCAGTTCCTGTACTGTTCAGTGCGAACAGATGAGTGTTTGTGAACCTGGGAACAACCCATCCTGTCATATATCAGCACTCAAAATTCCTGCGGAGGTTTGTTGTGTGTAACCTCTTCTGATATGTTGCTGTGTAGCAGAGCATGCAGATTCAATCACATCGCTGTACAAGATATAAGAATAAGGAAGTAAGCTTTCTTGAAAATATTGATTGTGATAATATGACAAGATTATAAAGAAGGGGGTTAAAGGACAGTTTCTTCTCTGCTTTAGAAAGCTTCATTTCTATTTCTTTGTGATTAGTGTCTTGGACAGGACATGGTGTTAAAGAGGATTACCTATTTTACCATCAGTACTACCACTTCTGTTGTACACCTTCAATGGATTTGGGTTGCTTTTTTTTCTGTTATTAACCTCAAAAGAGACATTGGTACAACCTTGTGTAGCATAGCCTGGAAAATACTGATTACTCAGTCTTCTTGCTGGGCTCACAGCAGTTATTTCTCTATGAGTACCATGTAATGAACATGATTCAGAAGAACAGTGAATGATGTGTTTAATTTGGGTAACATCTCCCAGCCTCCTGTAGGTATCTTTGGTTGCATGTAGCTGTTTCCAGGAGAACCAGTTAAAAAAACTGCTTGAAGATCATATCCTGCAGATGCAGAAAGGCTGAGACAGAGGAGTCCTACAAGACGAAGAAAAAAAATAAAAGGAACACCACAGGCGGAATACGATCAATCCAAAGCAATTAAAAAATACAAAGAATACACGAATAAGCCACAGCACAGAACATGGAAAGCAAAAAAGGCTGCAAGCCAGCTATAGCAGCAGTCAGGTCTTTCAGATATTTCCGATCAGTGCTCTAACCATATGTTTTAGATACTCCTGCTTAGAGTCCTCAAACTGAACCACCCTTGCAGTACCAAAATACATCTCTTGGTATAATTAAATAGTAGATCTTGGTGCCAAAATTTGTCTTGGATATTTTAATATGTTGAGAGAACTATTAGGAATTTAAGTAGAAAGAATAAAGGCAAATCTGCTCTATTTCCTACTGATCCATGATATTTTGCCCTGGCTCCCAAACCATCTCCCAGATCTTCACAATAAGGTATTTGCTTGCCAAGAGATTTCACACTTGGCACATTCTTTGGTAAAGCTGGAAATCAAGACCTACGTAGAGACTAAGGAAGCAGGAGAAACACAGGGTTTTACTGACTTATACCTGACTCAGACACAGTGAATACGGTGCATGGACGCTGTGCACAGGAGGACACTGGTGGAGGAGTGGGACTCTACAGACTTGTTCTAAAATTTTCATTGAAATAAGGAAATCCCACAGCGCATTCTGACTGCGTCAGATCTCTGAAAGAAACATCTGCCATTGAGAAAACTTCCAACAGCGATCTTTTGCTATCATTCAAAGCACTTCTTAGATCTGCCTACAAGACAGGATACTTTGTTCAAACATGAAGAAACAGAGACTTGAGATCTTTCACTCTTTGTTACTGCTCTTCACAGTTGTTTGCTTTGGGAAATCACAGATTCTGCAAAGCATGATTTGCTGAAGTCATCTGGAGTTATGTTAATGGCTGCACGTGCTGGAAGGTCTGCTGTGCTCTAATCTCACCCCTCTCTTGCCTGAAGATTAAAGGCAATCCCAGCTCTGTGATATGATGAAGACAACCTGGTCTGGGTTCTCCGCAACCTCTTTTTGTCGGGACCTGAAACTACAGCGAGCACTTTGCACTGGGCACTGCTCCATGTTTAGACTCAGTCAAGACAAGAGGGGAGACTAATGAAGTCACATGTAAAACCATTTGGACTGTGCTTTCCCAAAGAACACACAGAGATCAGCACAAAGATATCATTAGGATGGAAGTGCAAAGGTAAAAACTTGTAAGAGTGCATCCAAATGGCATTTCACGCTCTTGGTGAGCTGACAAACACATCTTTGATTTATTAAGAATTACAGATGCATCCAGGCCCATTAGCTTCACCTTGCTGCCTTGTGCCCTGGCATGAGTATTCACTCTTTTTTTCTATTCCCTGAGAGTCAGAATGAAAGCAAAGAGAGCTGGGCATGTAACAAGCATGTCAGGCAAGAGCAGAGAGTGCAACGTCCCCATAACAGTGCTGCTGAGCACAGCCAGCTGCCCTGGCCTCTCCTAGGGTGGTCCTGAAGAGACAGCAGTGCTGCCAGATAGGCATTTAATAAGAGAGGCAAAACTCCCATCCTTAACATCTGGCAGCAACATGGGATCAAAACTATTTTTCCTGTAAAGACCACCACTGTGCTCTCCCAGCACAGCTTCTTCTGACTCTCTGAGCAGTAGAAGACATCTTGAAAGTCCCATGTTAGTTAAAAAGGGCAGAAATTTAATGTTTCTAAAATCCTCCAAGGTCATTTCATTAGTAATCAGTCACAGTATGTTAACTATTTTCAATTATATATATATATATTTTTTGCATATTTTCATTTATAATTATACTGACTAGAAAAAGTCAATTTGGTCTGTGAAAGCTTGTGCTATTTTCTCACTCATTCAACACCTGTATTAATGTGTCCTGAGTTTTACAGTATGAATTAGCAAAACCCTTTTGCATTCAAATGCCAGCTGGCAATAAAAAAAAAAAAATAATTCAGAAACAGTCACAGGTAAAGTGACATTAATGCTGTTTCTGACAGCTGTCTCCAGCTCATTTTCTAGTGAAAGTGGTCTGTTTTACTGAATATGATTGAAAAAAGATGCATCGCTTGTATAAGAAGAGTGATTTTTCCCTTCTGTGGCAAAGATGCACCATGTGGGGGCCAGTGTAGAGAGAGCCCACAGGAGGAATCTTCTTGTTGATCATGAGGAGGTGTTACTTGTCAGTGGTTAAATAAAGTAGTTAACTGAGAGCAAGGCTTTATAACAAGCTATCTCCACTAATTAGCTGGGTTACCAGTTATTTCAGCTTTGCCAGGCATGTTGAAAACAAGGAGAAAATAATAATGCTAGTACTTAGAACGGGGTAAGGCTATAAGGGAAGTCATTTTCCTTCCCCTCTAATTGCCGTGAAGATCTATGAAGGGGAATTCAAATTGCTGATGCTGAAGATGGACAAAAGTAACTGAACCTCTCAGGGAAGGGTTTGACTGTGGGAGGAAAACAGTGCTGGCAATTGCTAGGCTCTTTTTCATGGTTTCTTGAAGTGTTATACAGTGCTTCATGGTTTTTCACAACGTTTATGAAGAAGGACAAATTTTTTAGATTTGCTTTCAGCCTTCCATAAATTCCTCCCATTATTATGTCTCCCCATTACTGAGCCATCCATACATTCACTGCCTATAAAATCTTATTAGGTGATTAGTTGAGAATGTTTTAGTGGATTAGAAAAAAAAATCACCAGAGAGCTTAATATAATTTCTATAAAGGGTAGTTCTCTGTCTCCTGTCATTGGTGTGGTTAAGTGGGAATGTATTTGGGACAGCAACAGCCCTACGAGCTCATGCAGGAGGGACTGTAAGACAGAAGGAATTTAGACAAAGATTCGTGCTGCAGCTAAAACCACCAGAGAGAGTGTGCCAAAAGGGGTGGTCCTGTCCCCTTTGTCCTTGGCCATGTTCTTGCTGCTTCTGCTGCATTAGTGAGAGAGCAGCCAGGAGGTGAGTGTGTTCAGACTGCTGAGCTAGCAGGAAACTAGTACTGCACCTAAAAATGAAAGGCTTTCCATTAGATCGGCCAGATTACTCATTTTATGGCTCTGTGGTCACTAGATGCAACCCTGGTGAAAGGGAAATGTGGGACTATTCGTTTTCAAGGCATCTTGCTTCTAGGTAGATTACAGACAGGTTATAACATGAAACTACACGAAGCAGCTTGCCCAGAATCACGGAGGAGATCTGCAGCACAGCAGGGAACTGAACCAGGTCTCTGAAGTCTAAGCTCATGTCCAGACCAGGCTACCTATCCTGTCCTTGCTGTGACAGCTGAAAAGTGGCTCACCTCGGTTCACCTCTTCCATTTTCCTGCTCAATCTGTTTATGGTTCAAGGGACACACTCCACCGCAGCCCAGATACATTTGTTTGGGACTAGACATGGTGAATTTGCCTGTGCTGTCAAAGTGCTCCAATAGGGCTGATGCCTGCAGGGGAGTGGACGTCGGGGCAGAGGGCTCTGGCACTAGCTGGGTGAGGAGGGAGATGAGAGCAATGCTTAATTTTTGTGGGTGTTCTTGTCTTTCTTTTTGTCTAGATTTCTCTGATGTTCCTGAACATCCAGAGGGCCTTACGGAAGCTGCCTCCAGGATCAACACCTCTCCCCTTCATTGGCAATCTGTGGACACTGAGCTTCCAAACTCACCATGAAATGCTCTTGAAGGTACTGATGTATTTTATAGTTTTGTGAATAGTTCAGGCGCAGACTTCTAATGTATCCTTGGCTAGAAGGTAAAAGCATCCTTCTGCTCCTTCCCAGCTTCAATCTGAGCTTTCTAAGTAGAGCTACAAGCCATGTGTCTCCCTGTGGGAATTTAGAGAGGATTAGCAATAAATGGAAAGGGACTGTAGCAACAGTTGTAAATGCTGCAAATCACTGAACAGTCACACAGTCAAAAATAGTACCTGGGGAGGACTGTTAGTATAGCACAAGCTACGGGGTGGGAGGAAAGGAAACATGAAGAATAAGCAAAACTTACTAAAAAGAGGCAGCAAAGCTTATTTGCTTGGCAACTGAATCCTGTAGCCCTTATTTTGGTAATATTGCCATTGGCTGGTTATTTCTTGGAACATCAAGGCCCTGGAAAGCTTCCTTAGAGGCCTGGCCTGGCCACTGCAGGAACAGCAAAGTGGGAGAGACTGCGGCACGCCGGAGATGTTACTGCCCCAGGCCAGTCCTTGCTGTTGGGGATGGAAATGTATTGATCTTGCTTTTAGGGGTAAGGACAAAGAAAAACTTTGTTACCTGTGATTTTAAGATTTTGAAGGTCAGGCTGAGACAACAGTTTTTCTTGCACAGGGTTCTGCTTGTTTTGGGAGGGCGTTGTGAGTGTCGGTTGTTATCAGAGCTGATAGGCACTGCAACACAACCAAGTGGCTAGATTAGAATCTCAGTATGTTTGAGTTTGACTGTGTAAGCAAGCAGCTGCACAGAACTGCAAGTAGGTTACATTCTTTGTACTATTTGATATGGCAGTATATCAACACATTGCTTTCTGGCCCTCTTTTTTTTTTCTTTTTTTCCCTCTTTTTTTCCTTTTTTTTTTTTTTTCTTTTCTTGGACAGTGCACAGACTTGGAAGAAATACATTAGTAATGTTACCTTAATGTGGTCTACACACTACATCTGCTAAACGAGACCCACAGAACGCTTTCCTTTCTCCATGTGCTGCTGGAGGAAAAGCCAGGAAGGATTCATGCTCAGGATTCGTGCCACGTCTCCATCTCTGGCTCTCCTCTATGCAGCAATCTTGGAACAAGGAGAATCATTAAATCTTGGAGCTGTGCAAGATGATGCATCGAGGCTCCCTACTTTCCTGTGTGCACAAAAGAAAACACAGATTCTGCAGTTCCTTTGGGTACTAGATGGAATCCAGTTCAGGAATTCAAGCACTTGTTTTTTCTTTCCTCTCCACCTTACTTGAGCTATTAATTAAAAGACTGGACTTCCCACTGCTGTGAAAACCATTCTTCAAATTACTCTCCCCTACAGAAAACAGCCTTTGCTCACAACAATTGGCAGCAGCTAGGCACCTCATCATACTTGCATGTGTTTTCACTATGGTCAGCATATTTAAGAATCCCTGGCAACATCTTTTTTTCCCACAAAGGAGGAGGCCTGCACCCACCTCCAGAGAGGTGCAGTCCTGCCTACAGGTGTTCCCGAGCAACATATTTGAGATCAGCAACACAACATTACCAGTGTATTCCTAAGAGCACTTTGCAGAAGCCAGGACATGTGGAAACTGTGCGTAGTAAAACTCTTAACAGCTTTATGAATAGCCTGTCTTCACCAGTTCCCTAACCCCCCAAGGGCAGAGATATGCCTTTTCATCTTTCATGCGTCCATCATATGAAGTGCTATAAGTGCTCAGAAAAAAAGGTCACACATTTTATATGTATAGTTACATATGTGTGCATGTATATGTAGTTACATATGGTTTGGTATTACATATACATGCATTTGTAAAACAAAAATCATGTGCAGGCATATCTTTATTCATCTCCCTGCTTCATACATTAAAATCCCTGAAACAGATGTTCAGAAATCCTTACCTCCCATCCCATACAGTCACAAGCTCGAGCTGACGTTGTTGTTATCTGAACTCCTAATGCTTTGAGCAAGATAACACCACCTCTTCTTCCCTCCCTCTGTGCAATTAAGTCTTTCTCAACTACCCAGGGTTGAAGAGTTCAAAACCGGTCTCTGATTTATGGGAGCCAGCCCCTTGATGTGTGGAACTACCGAGACCCCAAACTCCAGCAGCCATCGGTAGGATCAGATGGCTGCCACTCGTGGTTCGCAGGCCACTCACGATTCCCAACACATCTCGAATGAGATGCCCCGCATCAGTGGCAGTGTAAAATTCGAAAAGTTTGCCTCAACTGCTTCCCCGTGTGAGACCTGGCGAGCACAATGCTCAGATCAACGGTGAGCAAACATTACCATCTAATGGCTGCTGGTGTTAATTACAACTATAATTTCTGTTTTAACAGTGAAGGCTGTTCCTTGTCTAAGTACTGGTACTCTGAAAACACTGTCTGACTGGAAAACAAATGAACATGGAAAGGTAATAAAAGCAATGTTTATGATTTTGCTGTATCTATCAATCACCTCTGGTGGGGCAACGTAAATGGAAAAAATCCCATTGAAATGTTTCTGGGTAACATGACACAGTTGCTTTGTTGGCTATATAAACTGCAGATACATGAAAAATAACAGTCATAAATAGTAATGCTATGTATTAATAACAGTGAAAGCTCTCTAACATTTTAATAGTGAAACACGATTCCAATCTCTTTTATTTCCTTAGACCAGGATGAAATGTCTCCCGTCCCTTTCTCATGCAATGGCAAGGACCACAAAACAGCCCTACGTAATAGAAATGGTCTGAGCTCTGGTCTAAGAGTACCACTAAGATGCAGGAGGCAGGCACAAACTCTCTGTAAACACATCTTTATGTGACTCATTGTCCTAGGGGGCTGGGCTCTACAGAAACGTATATACACCATGGACAGGAAAGGCTCCAGTGACTGCGCTAAATGGATTCCAATCAGTGAAGAATGCCTTGACTGGGCATGCACTTGTTTTAGGGATGTCATGGGAGGTCCCTGTGGGACTTTCTGTTGTGTACACTGAAATATTTTTAGCAGACTGAGCTGTTCAGAGAACAGTTTGGTACAATGCCTGCATCTACTTTTAATGCCTCTTTTCAGGATGAGCTGCTCTTGGCAGCAAGGTGAATGCTGTAGGACCACTGCTCCATGTCCTTCCCAAATGCTGGGCCGCAAATATACACTCAGCACACAAAATTAATGAGTTTCCCATTCATGTACTAGCCTAGCCTGCACAATTCTTAGTTGCTGAGCATGTTACCGAGGTATCTCAAGAAGTCTTTACAGTAAAAGGTGTAATAAAGAAGTCTGCAATGACTGTCCAGAAAAAATGGGACAAGCTAACATGGTCGTGGCTTTGAGAACTACAGCCAAGTGCTGACCTAAGGTGTAGGAGGAAACAGATGAGACCAGCGGTGGCACTAACACACTTGCAGGATCTAAAAACACTTATTTAGGAAGAGATCAGGAACCACCATAAGAGCTGGGTGCCTGGAGAGCCATGGGACCTCACTGATGCATACTTAGCTCAGAAAACTAAGGGTAATAAGTATTTGTCCCCTGTGCAGCTGCAACATATTTAAGATGCTTGTAGCTCAGACATTTCCAGCTGCCCTTCTACCTCCTCCTCCTTTTTCTTCTGAGAGACTGTTGACCTGTTTATTTCTTTTAATTCAACCTCAAAAGCAAAATATTTTGTCTAAGTACTTGAGGATGTTTCTCGGCGGTCACCACAGAGGCAGTAATGTTGGTCCACCCTAGATTGAAACAAGCCTTGTTGTACACTGTTTTCCTCAGTCAGTAAGATTATTTATTTTTAATAGAGCTACAAGGCTGCTGTCTTACCAACTTCATCAACTTAGTATGGACTTTGTGATGCAGAAAGCCCTCTTGCTGGAAATTTGCTATGCTATTAAAAGATTCTTAAGTCCCATCATCTGTCTTACATCTACAGGCAAAGGATGACCCGCGCTCTGTGTTCAGAGATCACCATGACACAAGTGATCATGGATCTCTTTTTGGCAGGCTCAGACATCACCACTAACACTTCGTGCTGGCCTCTCCTCTATGTGGTGGTGTACCTGGGAGAACAAGGTGAGAAATGCATGGATTGTACTTATACATGTCACTGTCCCTGCTTGTGCCTCAGCACTAGGCAAAATGACATTGAGTCAGTTGTCCCAACCCTGCAGTGTAACGTGGTTGGGGCATTTTGAGTTAAAATAAAGCCTACACATAAAATTCTTTCCTGGACACTCGCAGCAGAGCCCCCTCCTCGCCCCACAGGGCTGGCCCTAGCGCCACACCCAACATGGCGGCCGCCCCGCCACCCTCCGCCACACACAAGATGGCGGCCGGGTGCGTCGCTTTTCCGCTTCCGACGCTCGCCGCGCTCACGGTGCCGGGGCGAGGAGGGGGGGGGGGGGGCAGCGAAGCGGCGGACGGCGGCGGAGGCTCGGGGCTCGCGGCCGGAAGCGGCGGAAGGCTTTGGGCGGCGGACCCGGCGGGGCGGAAGTGGCGGAGCGGACGGAGGTGGCGGCAGCGAGCGACGATGAACAACAAATTCGACGCGTGAGTCGGCGGCGCGGCCTGCCCCGGGCCTGACGGCACCGGACCCTGCCCGCGGCCCCCCTCCGCCGCCCGGGACCGCTCCGGGCCTGGCCGCGAGTCACCGGGCCCGCAAAGCCCCGGCCCGGCTCGGGGGGCTCCCGCCTGGCCCCGGGGAGCGGGCCCGGGCCCGGCCGCTGCAGCCCCCGGTTGTGGCGGGGCGGCCCTCCCCGCTTCTCGCTCGGCTTCTCCGGCCCTCAGCGGGGAAGGGGCCGCGCCCGTGAGGTGCTGGGGGGCAGGGAGCTGCCTTCTGGCCCTCGCGTGTGCCTGGGGTGGCTGCCACAGGCGCTGGGCGTGCGGAATGCCGCGTGTGGTGCTCGCCGCGTGGGCTGTCAGGTGGAGGTTTGTAACCTCGGACCGTGTGGGAGCTCGGCAGCGCGGGCCGCTGGGTTTTGGCGTAGAAATTCTGGACTGCGAGGTGTGGCGCCTGATTGCTGTGTTCCTTTCCCCTTGCCAGATTGAAAGATGATGATAGCGGAGACCATGACCAGAACGAGGAGAATAACACACAGAAAGACAGTGAGAAGGAAAAGAACGACCGAGAGAAACCACAGAGTACTACCAAGAGGAAGGTAAGGTGCTGGCACCTGCCTTCCCTCAGTGGGGCGTGAGGTGGGAGTGCTGGAGAGCCCTCAGCTCTGGGATAAAGAAGGTGTCTTTAAGATCTGTGGCCACTTCACGTGCTGTTACTGTGCTAATGACAGCTGAGGGGCCGCGTTAGCATTTGGATAATTCGATGCAGCTTTTGAAGGTATGTAATCTGAGGGGAGAATGCTCCATTCACAGTTGCAGCTAGGCACAGCCAAGCTTTTGAATAGAAATGAGAGTAAAGTTGGTTTCCCCCCAAAAAAAAATTTTTGGAAGAGGATGTGGGAAGGACAGGTTGACAGAGGAGTGGTGGCTTGCAGTTGGTTTACCAAGCTGAGTTTGTGCCACTGATGAAATAATTCAAGATGTGATCTCTGTGAGTGTTGTGTGGCTTTGTTAAGAAGGTGGATATACATGTTGTTTTCTTAATCTTGTACTTAATACTGTCATGTTTGAAGTAATACAATCATTATAAACTTACTGTAGTCCAGAAGAGAATAGAGACTTAAGCCCTAGTCACTCCTGCAGCAATTTCTAGTGACACAAGATGAGGGCTTTGAGGCTTTTTTTCCCTGTCAGATTTGACTCTTAGCTAGTGAGTTCTTGTTAGCCTCTTTTATGTGTATTAGAAGATTTTTTTAATTGGAAATGGATGTTTTGGAAATTGAAAAGACCTCTCGGCTGACTGCTAGTGATGGGTTCTGCCAAAGCTGACATAACAAGTTCTGAGACAGACTAATCCTCCCGGAGTGGCGGGGTGTTGGTTGCTTAAGGGAGTTGTTGTCACCAAAGAGTTGTAATTGCTTTTGAATCATGGCTTAGCATAAATGAGTTTTACTCTTCCCAGAGATGAATGACTTCTTAATTCAGAAAAGTTAAATTCTTGTATTGCCATTTTTAGTTGGTCTTTTTTTTTGGCGACAATCACAGTTAACTATTAGAAACAGCATCACTAAATTTTCCTTTTAGCTCTCACGAGGGTTGCTTTTTTTGTGACACTTCCCTGAGCATGTTATTATTTCCTTAGCCACCCCTGCACTGCAAATTTCTAATATTCTTTGGAATAGTCAGCTGCTGTTAGCCTAATGGTCCATGTCAGACAACTAACAGAGATGGTATTTATTTTTTCCTGTGCAAATAAGGATCAGATGTTTGTTTTATAATCCGTGAGGGCAGGAACATGTGGACTTCTGATGCTGCGAATATAATTATTTCCATTCCTGCTCTTGAGGAGTTTATAAGGGATAAGCAAGGTTTTCTGTTCTGCAGGCAGTTGTCCCAGGGCCAGCTGAGCACCCCTTGCAGTATAATTACACGTTCTGGTACTCCAGACGAACACCTGGGAGGCCTACCAGCTCGCAGAGTTACGAACAGAACATCAAACAGATTGGCACCTTTGCCTCAGTGAGTATATCCCCGTTGTGCTTGTGTCTCGTGAGCGTGATGTGGCCATCGTCGCTGGCTTGCTGAGTGTGTGCACGTGGACGCTGTGCTTCTGCTGTCAGGAACAGAGCTGAGTGTGATGTGCCGTGACTTACAGGTGAGTTCTTGAACCACATACAGCATGGGACGTGTCCTAAGCAGTTCTCTGCCCTGTGCTAGACAGCTGGAATAAAAATGATAGAAATAAAAAGGAGTCACACGTAGCTTCAGTCTGCTAGCTGCAGCAGAACTTGACAGGTAAGCAAGAGAAGAAAGCAACAGCTCTTCTGGATGCTAGGTAGCCGTGAGGCAGGCTGTACAGTCCTCCCCGATGCTGCGCCAAGTGTTTTCATCGCAAAGAATAATGAACAGGCATCGGGTGTGCTGTATATGCAAGCAGCTGTTGGCCTGGTGTCTGTTGCCCTTCTGGAAGTGATGAGTGAGGTGCAGTTTGGTGTTGCAGTGAAGTAGTTAAAAACCAAGCTCCTCTCCCTTTTCCCTTTCGCTGTTTACGGTTGTTTATTCCTAGAATGAAGGAAGTGCTGGAAGGGCGGGCAGTGTTGGGTTGTTTCATGGTACTGGCAGTGTAAAACCATCATTAAGATGCCAAGGTACACAAGTAAAATAGGTCCTCGGTGTTACAGACACCACAAACAAAACCATTCTCACGGCCGGGAAGCGTGCTGGCTGGTGGTTGCTTTGTTTGTTTGTTTTTAATCTAGTCGTTTCCCCAGGTTTTTCAAAGGCCCATGCAAATGTGAGTTCTTCCCACCAGTAAAACTATCTGCTGCCATGTGGGAATTTGTAAAATAAAAGAATACAAAAATACCCTTTCATCTCTTCTGGAGGCTGCAAAAATATGCCTGTCTAGGCAGCTTGGTTGTGTTACTGCAGCCACGCAGGGTAAGGGTGGGAGGAATAGCTCGGAGCGTGTTGGGTCATGGGGAGCTACTGTTCCTGTTCCCCTGTGTGATCAAGTACTTTTGGCTACTGTGTGGTGATCTGGCAGTAATTTTTCAGTCTATTAAATCGGTGTAGACTTAATAGCTCCTTAGAGGAAGAACTTCATATGTTCCGTTGTCTACTCTTGTTTGCAAAGAATTGAGTTCAGCTAGGATGGAAGGGTGTTGGCCAGAAGATCTGCTAATATGTTTGTTTCCAAATTCTGTTAAAGACAGAGAACAAGCTGCAGGAAGAATTGTCTGAGCCAAAATCTAGGTTTGGGTTTATTCTTTGCTTTTTAGTAGAAAGCTCTAAAAGCTTTCATGTGCTAACCACTAGAGGGCATATGCACTTAGTGTAAGAATTTGATTTCCACACTGTGTTTGGATGTATCTAACAAAAATAAATTGCTTCTGACCCCACCTTTCATAATTATATTGGCTATAAAAGCAAATTCCTGCTTGTGTGGCAGAGATCGGAGGTTGGAGCAGAATTCCAAGGGCTGACCAAGTCATCAAGGTCTCTGATAAAGTATTTGGGATGGTGTCTAACCTCTCCCGCTTCGCTGCTGAATCTGCTTAATAGCTATTGTCTTACCGAGTAGAGTTCTCTTCAAATGTGGAAATTAGTATAACCTCTTCTAGTGCCTTGTTTTGATTTAAAGATCCAGCCTCTCTAAGATCCTTTCAGAGAATCTCAAAGGATAAATATTTTATTTTTACGAATTAAAAATTCACACCAGACTGTCTGAAGTAGACGCAGGGGCTGCCATGATGGAAACTGGTATTTGTCAAGTGGTCAAAGTGTACCATAGCAGGTTGTAAAGGGAAATAAAAATTTAAATAAAAGCTCTGAGTGGCGCCTTAAGATTTTAAGACAGCACCAGAATGCCTCTGTTGTCTTAAAACCTGGACACAGTAAAATCAATACAAAATATGTCTCGTTTGGAGGCTCCTGCAGCGAGCAGTGGTTGATGCAGGGATGATGTGGTCTTGTATAGGGAGGCTTGGCTTTATTTGATGCTCTTGACACACATCCACTAATTAAAAATTTGGGCGTTAGGATTTACAAGAGACGTCTGGCAACTGTTGTCTAGAGCAGATGTTATCTTAGCCTAGATTTCTTCGGACAAACACCAAGTATTTTTTGCAGGCACTTGTTGAATATTTCAAGTGGTCATCTGCTGATAGAGCCAGTCAGAAACAGGCAACCAAGCTCTGATCCTACTGCTGCCTTGTGGGTATCCTAACCGCCACCCTTGTGCCAAGAAGGTAGAAGAGAAGAGGGAAGGTGGCTCTGGCTAGCTGGTATAGAAATGGAAGCCTGTTTCTGTAGGAGTCCTGGCTCTGATCTGTTTGGGCAGCCTCATTGTGTGGTCTGTGTCATTGCAGGTGGAGCAGTTCTGGCGGTTTTACAGTCACATGGTACGTCCTGGGGACCTGACAGGCCACAGTGACTTCCACCTTTTCAAAGAGGGGATCAAACCCATGTGGGAGGTGAGTTGGAACTCTCATTTCTGTCTCGGTATTTTTCCAGAGTGCTTCTACAATGGACTCTTGTCACTAAAGTGAGGTCTCCAGGCTTCTCTCGGGTGCAGCCCTTTTGTCTGGGTTTCCTGTACGCTTGTTCTCAGAAGCCTGTCCCTTGTAACCTGGTAGTCCTGTGATCCTCTGGCAGAGGAGGGAGCAGATGCAGGGCGTTGCTAGCTGTGGGGCTGGAGCACCTCTGGACAGCGTTGCCTGGAGCCCAGTGAAGGGGACACCAGCAAACCTCTGTGCCTCCTACATGTTGACATTTGCTCTTTGTTATAGCTTTATCCAACGACAGCACTGTGGGGCTTTTCTCTAAAAGGGCTCAACCTCTGTAAGTAAGGTTCAACAAAGATGGAAACCAAACCTCCTTTGTCAGACAAGGAAGAAAGAGGCACATATGGTTAAAAGCCTACAGCTGTACAGAGCTGGAGGTGGGAAGAAGACTTAGCCCTTCATTTGCTTTTTTTCTTTCCAAGGTACTCAGTTCGCTTGTGTTCATTCGTGTCCAAATCTGTTAAAAAAGAAGAAAAAATACATTTTTGCCCAGCAAATCATTTTTCCAGTTCCTAGCTGGCTTCCAGCACTGACCAATACCGTTCGCAGTATGAGAATTTTGTGTGTTGCTTTGCAGTACCTAATTATGCTGCTTGGTCCTGAGAAATTTATATGTGACCCTAGTTGGCAATTATTTTAAGCAAGGTGTTTTATAGCCAGTTACCGCAAATACAATTTATATAAAACGCTTAACCCTCTTTGGGCTCCTGGTGAGCTAGCTGCTCTCATAATGTGTCAGCCAGAGAGACCACAAGTTAACAGAATTTCTATAAAGCGTTTCCCTGTAGCCATTTTAAGTAGGGGGTGGAGAGGTTCTTTGTTTTTTTACTTCTGGCCACGATGCCTCCTTGTATTTGTAGAAGAGGACCCTTGCTGCTGCCCTTCTCTTCGCTGCTTGCTTTGCAGGGCTTTGTTTATGTTCCTTTCTCTTTCAAATTAATCCTAACATGCTGCAGTTTCTGTAAGCACATATATGTGCATGTAGCTCTGATCTTTTTCAGGATCCATCTGTGCCTTTTCTGGGTAAAGTCAGAAGCAGTAAGCATAATGTTCCCTTGTGATTTTCTGGGCTGCAGATCATTATTATTCTGGTAAAGGGAAATCAAATGCTTGACTGAACCGAAGCTTGTTTAACCTGAAAGAAAACTAATGATAACCATAAAACACACAATACAGCATCTGCCTCCCAATCACTGTTCTCTTTCTAGCCTTGAACCTGCTTAAACCACATTTGAAGTATTTTGAGCAATACCACTTTATTTTCTGATCCCCATTAGGCTGTGTGGAACATTTGAGGAGCTAAACTCAACTCTTTGCTTTTAAAGGCTGAGGTGTAGACAACTTAATTCTTAGAGTGGAATGTTTACAACGTGGAAAACAAGGATGCTTAGTCAAAAAGCATTTTGCGTTTTGTAGGAGTATGCCACGTTCCTAGGATTTGTGCTGATTGGGATTTTTCACCTTGCATGTGGCTGCTGTCACACTGTGAGGTTTGTCTGGAGCTGACACCTCCCCCTTTCAGCACGGGCTTCAGCACATGCATGAAAACTGGGGGGCTGGTGAATGCGGCTGTCATGCTGCCGTTTCCACGTTTGCTCAGGATTGCTTCATTAGCACTTGCTGTCTCTGAGAGCACACAATGTTTAGTTTTTTGAAGCCCTAAAGAAGCTTTAAGGCTAAAATAAAGTGAGCTTTGTTACATGAAGATGGATTGGGCTGCATTGCCTAGCATCTACTAGGTGCGACCCAAAGGGAATTGCAAGTGATTTGGCCAAGGATGTCCTGTGTTGTACAGCTCCCCCTGAGTTCTCCGTTCCTCTCTGTTTCTGTCCTAGACCTCTCTTTTCTTTCCCTTCCTAACTGCCACCTCTTAGACTAGTTCCTATTTCTCTCTTTGGCTTTGGATGGAATTTGTTCTCCTCTCACCTTGTAAGATTTCCCAGCTACAGTGTCATACAAGGGAATGCCACAGGGAGCATTCTGCACAGAGGATGAACTGCTGTTGGATGTAGGCGTGTGTTCTCTGAAGCAGGGGAGTCTGTAGCAGATTTCAGTTCAACATATGGAATCGCAATATTGAGGTGACAGACTGGGTGCTTAGCATAAGTATTTTCCTTTCTTCTCTTCTCTGATTTTTTGGGTATTTCCTCGGGTCAACACGGACTGGATCAAACATTCAGCTGTATGTATGATAATGTCAGTGGCTCCTAGAGAAAGGACTGGTCTTTGTGTTCACACAAATCGTGAGCCCGTTCCTGGAAATGCTGAAGGAAAATGCTTTTCAACTTTTCACTTGCTTTCACTTTTCAAACTGTTTTCCTGCCTTCTGTGTTCTGTGACGAAGGATTTTTCATCTTTTACGAGCAGAACGACATATACAGCAGATTAGACAAAGTAGGAATTAGGCTAGGGTTTAAGAATAGTTTTAGGGTTCTTGCTTCTGGTTCTGCGTGCAGATTGATAGGCTGGTGTAGCCTTTGCTAGTGGGATCAAAACACTAGAGCTCAAGTCTTCAGTGTATAGAGCTTCCTCTGAAATGCTGAGTGTCATTGTTTCAAATGCTTTGTATTCAAAGTAAGTGGCATCCCTCTTTCTCTGCTGGCATGGGGGAGAAGTGAAATGCCTTTGCTTGAAACTGCCTCCAAATAGCAGCCCCTGGTGCCGCACCCAATCAATATGTGCTCCTGTCAGTGGCTCTGCTGTCTTGTGGGAAGCAGAAAAATTGCTGGAGGGAAACAAATCTATTTCTTGCCCGTCTTCTTAGGACGATGCCAACAAAAATGGTGGTAAATGGATTATCCGTCTGCGAAAGGGCTTAGCATCGCGATGCTGGGAGAACCTCATTCTGGCGATGTTGGGAGAACAGTTTATGGTGGGGGAAGAAATCTGTGGGGCAGTCGTCTCTGTCCGATTCCAGGTAAGCTGCTCTGAGCACTGGCCTATACTTCCATTTGGCAGGGCTACAAAAAGCACCATCTGCTTACCCCTTACCTACTGTTCTGTAGGAGGATATCATCTCGATATGGAACAAGACAGCCAGTGACCAGGCCACGACAGCCCGGATACGTGACACGTTACGAAGAGTGCTCAACCTACCTCCCAACACCATCATGGAATATAAAACACACACCGATAGCATCAAGTACGTGCGGTGGCAGGGGGAGGGCCCGCTGCTGGTTGCATGCGTGCTTGAGCAGTTTAATGCAGGGCGCAAGAATCGAGGGGAGCGCTCGCGTGCGTTGTGTTCGCTGCAAACAGCAAGACAAACAGCAGCAATTGTTGCCAGTGCGCTTTGAGAACCAAATATCTGTATCGTTATTGTGTTGTTTTCAGGGACATTTGGTTCTAATAGTAAGACCTTATTCTTTTTAAGTGTGTAGTGCTGGGTTTTGTTAGCGATCCACCCAGCCTGTCACTTGGGAGGTGGGCAGCCCACTGTGGGGCTGTGGCTTGATGCATTCAGACGCGTGCAGTGGGGGGGGCGAGATCATTTGAATAAATAGAGATTCAGGGGAATAAAGCGCGGAAGCTAAAGGGATTTATGGTGCCATTAGACTTATAAATGTTCTTGGGAAAGTGCTGTGTGAATTTACAGTGCTGTACAAATGATTTCTAATCATAATAAACGTCATATATTAAGTCTTCCAGGCCCTGGTGACAGAGGCTCTTTAACAAGACTAGAAGATCATGGTACACAGAGAGGACAGCTGTATTTTTAAATAAACCTATTACAGCTTACCATACCAGGCCATTCAGGGTGACTTTTATTCCCACAACGTGACAAAGAATTGTATATATGGGTATTAGTTATAGGTGAATAATGTAATTTTTTTCCTAAGTATATTACGAACCAATACACCAATTAGGTCATATTGATTAAATTAACACTTGAAAAGGTACCCTCAGAAAAAGAAGTGAAACTAATTAATAAGACATTGATAGAGCAGCAAGCTTTCTAATCCAACCCTTAATCAAGGTCCAAGTACCTTTCATGACCTGTTTTCATTATGTTAGCTTGTCCTTTCCACATAAATGCCTTCCTAGATAGCACGCTGAGGGGAGTTTGGTGAGCTCAGTCCTGGTTTTAGCAGAAAGCTAGCTTCTGGTTGCATCCAGTTTTGAGTGTGGGTCACTAGCAAGAACACGCAGGTCTGTTTAAACTGCCTTTAGGCATCTGGTGCTCCACACGGCCCTCCTGCCTGTGTGTGTGGGAAAGAGAAAGGAAGGGGAAATTATTATTATTAATGGAGTCTTTTCCAGGCAGCTTTTTGGTTTCTGAAAGTTCCCACTTCTGCTGAAATCTACTCGTGATTTTGCCGGTAACACTTCTCATGCACTTACTGCCAGGAGAGGGCACTATCAGCTGTCTGTCTGTGTTAGGAGATAGCAAAGTGCTCATGTGGACACATTCCAGGATATTTTACTTCTGTTCAGCAGCAGCAGGCTGCAGCCTGTGGTAATGTGGCTTTGTGGTGTAAGAGGGGAGATGTTTCTGTTCTCCCTGACTCTGTAAGGAAAGCTGTGTCCTAGCTGTGATGTTTCTTCACGTGGCAAGTTTAGAATGGAAGTGATGCGGCCTTTCCTTAATAAGCTCTCCCCACCAGCACGTCCTATGAAGCCACGGAATGCTGCTATCACCATGTCGGTAACTGGTTTTGCTCTGGCAGGTGCCAGTCCTTGAGTGGTGCATCCAGCCTCGTGGTCTTACTTCCCTACAATAGTGTAACAGACCGTGTTTGCTGCCCTCTCTTGCTGCATAGCATCGGAGTTTCGTTTTACTCTTCTGATGTATGGTGCAAGAGAAGCTTGTCCAAGAGCAACAGGTGTCGGAGGAGCCAGGCGTAGTAGTTCAGATTACAGTCGGGAACAGTTGTTAAATAGCAGGCTGACTTGTCTCCCACTTACTCTTCTGTGAGCAGGAGTGATAGGGAGAAGTTTGGTTTGATGGTGTCCTAGCGAAGCAGGTCTGAGCAATTAACCTTCCATCATGTCGGGTATCACGAGAGCCCTTCTTTCCACGGCCTCGCTTGAGCTGCAGCAGTCTGATTTCAGTGCTGTCCCACATCTCCTAATGGCACTGGTGTAATTCAGAGCAGAGCTGCTTGTCAGTGGGGTTTGTGTAGTGGTGCGTGGACCGACTTATTGTGCTTTTCTCGCCTGGTACCAGCTCTAGCACGGAGGGAGGAGCTGCAGGCAGCCAGCTGCAGTGGCAGCGGGGCGGTGGTGGTGCCTGCTTTGTTGCCAGAGAAGAGCAGGACAGCCCCAGCTTTCAGTCTGCCTCTGCTTGGCTGTGCCTCACATCATTAAGGTTTTCTCACTAATGAAGAATCTCTTGTGTAACTAGTTCTATCCTCCATAAAGTCTGGCTCCTTTTCCTCGCCCATCTATCAAGCCCTGTTGAAATACTGTCCGTCATGAATAAACTCCACTTATGCTGTGCATGTACCATGTGATTTATGACTCAGGAGGGCTTTCTAGCCAGCACTCTATATTCACACTCTGGCTGTGTTTTATGAAAGGCTCTAATGGAAGAGCTGTGCTGTAGGCTTTGTCAGGGCTGCCTTTCTAGGGGGGCTCGTGGCATTTTTCATTTGTATGGGCCGCATCTCTCCACTAGAGCTCTGCTCATGTGCAGGGTTTGATTGGCATTGATTGTGCTTCAGGGAAGGGAGCACGCTTAGCAAGAAAAGAACAGGCGTTTCTCAAAACCTTGACTTCTAGGTAGTGAATTGACCTGGATTAGCTTTTGACACACTGTAAATGAATGCTTCTGCAGAAATTGGTAGCATGCCCCTCGCTGTGGAACCTGAGCACTGTGTTTCAGGTTTTATATATTCCTTTTGTGATGTTGCATTTCATATTAACTCATTTTTAGACACCATTTTTCATGAGTTGTCAGAGAGGCTGCAGCCCCCTTTGTTTCAGAAGGCGGTGGTGCTGCCAAGCTGCTTTTGAAAAGTATCTGTTGCTTCACAGCTATTCCAAGGACCTGTTCTGCATTCCGTCCGTTCAGCTCTCAGCGGTGGGGCTTGTGCATTTAGCTAGATAAGCAGATCTTTCATTGCAATTTTCCCATGTTCGTCCTTTCTCTTGCTTGCAATATTGACAAGCTGCCTAAATCCCAGCAAGTGGAAGGGTCAGCCTAGTCTGTATTAATTTCCAATCTTGCTAGAAGAGCTAGAGCAATCTGTTGGACTCTGCTTAATTCCAGGGGATTTATAGTACCTTAGGCGTTACAGTGCTGAGCGCCTGGAAAGAACCTGTGTGACATTTTTTGGGCTACCTTGTTTCAGTAGCTGGAGAGAAAGCACTTCTTTGTTCTCTCAGAGGTGGATGAAGAGGTGCACTCACCTGAAGTGAGCCACTTAATAGTTTCTGCTCATCAGTGTTGTTAACCTTGGCGGTGACAGTGTCCAGCAGGTAACAGACAGCAGTACTCTCTATGGTTCGAAATTAAGGAAAAAAAGAAGAAAAAGTCTGTTCTGCTGTCATACGAGGGGTACTGTTGTTGGTTTGTGTTTTTTTTTTTTTTGAACGCAGTGTTGCTGACCACAGCCTACTCATGTCTCAGTGAAGCCATGGAAAATATTCAGGTGTTTGTAGTGAGTGAACTGCAGTTGGGAGTGTGGTGGTGGGGAAATGATCGCTGTAAGGTTTGATTTCAGTTTTTTTTCAGGGGTGTAGTGTAAAGGGCTTGGCTGTCTCGCATACACCTTTGCTCTGCCTGGGGTTACCAGCCTATTTTTTTTTTTCTGTGCTGCTGTGTGGTCAGCGGCCATCTCCTGTGCTGAGAGCTCCCACCTGCATTACCATCCAGGAGTCCCAGACAAGTTCAGCGGCACTGCTTCGTGTGACAGGAGAGACCAGACCTTCACTGCGTGGCCATGCTGCTAGCTTCCACTGAGCTGGCTGGGTCGGAAGCATTTTGGTCGCTGTGTGACTTTATGGATCGTCCTGTCAGCTCTAAAGCAAGGCTGCTTTTTCTGAAAACAAAGCTTCAGTTATTTGTAAGTGCCTGCTGCAGTGAGAGCTGAGCAGCGTATAAAACTCTCCCTTCCTTTCAAAGTCACCACTGATAACTAATGGGACGGCTCGAGTAAATGAGAAGAATAGTTGATCTTAATAGGGCTGGCACTGGGTTCGTTTCACTGCAGGCAGTTGGAGGAAACGGCCTTGGACTATATTTTGGCTAGGGAACAAGGAGATATCCTAAGGAGGGAGAAAGGGTATGCACTGCAAGAAGAGTGCAGGGGCAATGTTCTCGTGCCAAAAATAAAAAGGGGAGGCAGGGAATGAGGTCTTGAATCCGAGGGAAATATGACAAGAGAAATCCTCGTGGAAGTGGTGAGTGTGTGGCAAGGTCGGTGTTCCTGAGACAGTAAGCTGGAGGTGGCGTGCTGGGGAGAAGTCTCCTTTGTTGCACCGGAGTTCAGCCAGTGCTCTGATTATTGTGTTAACTCTGTTATGTTTTTGTAGCGCTGCTTTTCGTTTGCTTGCTAATTTCCAAGGACATTAGGAGTTGATACTCTTCAGTGCTGCTGTCCAGTTTGTACCATCTTTGGCTTTTTAGATGGTGTGTGCAGGGTTAACCTTGTTTGAAGTTACATGGTTTGCACGCGGGGCCTGTAACGCTGATGCCTGTCAGTGGGAGGGCAGGTTGCACTGGGTCTTGCCAGCTGTAAAGAGCTGTGTTGCTTCACCCTCGTTCCACCCAGTCTGAGAACAGGAATAAAAGCTAGAGGAGGGTGGTGAGGTTCCAGGTCTGAGGCCCTGCAACACTGGCTTGATTTATTTATTGCTCCTTTCTCCAATTCCTGTAACGCTTCCAGG
This sequence comes from Anser cygnoides, assembly GCF_040182565.1. Taxonomy (NCBI): domain Eukaryota; kingdom Metazoa; phylum Chordata; class Aves; order Anseriformes; family Anatidae; genus Anser; species Anser cygnoides. The sequence goes on along the minus strand of NC_089881.1, from coordinate 17,326,235 downwards.
TGCTATAAGTCTAAGAGCACCTCCTTAGACTTGGGCTTTGAAATGATGGGTTCGCTGACTTGTTCTTTGTCCCCTTTGTATATTTTATTCAGAAAGGTCTCTGGCTTTGTAAGAGGTTCCCATATCTTGGTGGCCTGTCTCTTACCAAAGAAGCCACTATAATCTATTTCACAGTCCTTTTCAAGGAGGTCAGTTCGGATGTGTTCATTTCAAAGCCGTGATGGCTTCCCTCTTGGCCTGTGCTACAGATACTGCCAGATATAGGAAAGGATTATTTCAGGCTACAAGAATATCTGAGATTTTTTTTAAAGCTGCTGGACTGTAGGCTTGTCAAAAAGTTCCTGGTGGCTTTGGACAAACCCTTTAAGCACTCTGAAGAGCACGGGGAGAGGGATGGTCTCTGGTGAGTGTCGTGAAGGTAGCGTGTGCTATAAGCTCTCCACCTCTGTTTTTAGCTACGGAAGCAGATGGAAGGGAGGCGGAGCCGCACGGGAAAATACCGAGGGGAACTGCTAGGACTTTGAGGGTGGTGTGGAGAGAACTGCCGGCGCTTCTTGCACAATCGTGATTTGGAAAGTCCCTTGAAGCCGCTGTGGCTGCTCTTCCTCTTTTTGCTCTGATGGTGGCTCCTTTTTGTGTTTTTTTTTCCCCTCCAACTTGCTGAGGATAAAGGGAGCCCTGCTTGCATCCTGACCCCGGGTAGTGGGGGAGAAAGTGTGAAGTTTCACCAGTTGTGGGTCAGGAATGAGTGTGGAGGACCAGCTCTGGCTGGCTTTATTTAGCCTGCTAATGTTTCCATTTCCCATCTGTTCAATGGGAATAACCTAAGTGTTGGGGATCAATTCACTGAGTATCTGATCGCTGCACAGACAGTATAGCACCGAGGTACTAAAAATGTCTATACATAAAAATAACCTCTTAGACTCTCTGGCACCGTGCCTTTGGCACATCACAGGCCATAAAGATTCTGCCAGATGAAATTAACTGGCAGCCTTGTTCGGTACGAAATGGAGAGCAGTTTGCTCTGCTAGCATAGTTTAGGTACATTAGGGCAGACACATCTTAGTGGATTTTTTCAGTCAAGTCAGCAGATAGTTGGAATAATTAGTGCTATAATATGTATGAGGGTCCAAACTTAAACATTCTTGGCTAGGAGGTCTTTTTCTCTGTCTGCGAGAAGGACTTGGCAGCTGAAGGACTATGTGCGTGGTGTTATGTGATGTTGGAACAGGGGACTCCTTGGTTTGAAAGGGGTAGTACACCATCAGTTATGTTGACAAATAACCTTGTGTCCCTTTTGTAGAGAAAAGAAGTTACGAATTTGGGTAGAACTGTGAGAGAAGAAAGAGAAGATGTGATGATGGGTGATGGAAATGTGGTAGAAATGTAAGGCACGGGAGGCTGAGGGGAAGACATGAAGGTAGAGACAAGGCTGGAGATGTAGTTAGCTTTCCAACCTGCATTCGGCAGCGAGGAGGAATTCAGGTCAAAAGTTAGTCTTTCCCTAACTTTCTGCTGGAGGGAGGCAGTTGTACCCCCAGTGCCTGGTACCGTGCACTGACTGGGTGACACAGGCAGTTTTCCTTGAACTTGTAGGGTGCTGTGGGGGAGCTGTATCTGGGAATACCTGGGGGGAAGGCTCCCATTTAGGTGCCTCTGCTGCCGTGTTGCTTAGAATGAACCACCTGTGGCTTCGTCTCTGTCCTCCAAGCAGCGTTCAAGCTGCATTGCAGATCTGACCTCAGCGATCGTCTGTGAGATGCCTCAGCGAGTCCTCTTTCTGCAGACTTACTCACCTTTGATTGTGCCCTGCTATTTCCCAGCAGATTGTTGAGAGAGGGCTGCTGTACTGGTGCCCCACAGCTGTCTCTGGTGTGCTCTCTTGCAGCATCTACAGCACCCTGTGCTGTCAGCTTTCTCCCTCACGTTTCTTTGGCCTCAAGGGTTGGTGTCTGAGGATCAGCTCAGAGATTCCAAGTAGCTTTGGGGCTTCCGTGGATGACTGTTACTTGTCCGTCCTATTCAAGATCAGAAAGATTTTGTGCTCCCATGGGTGCTCAGAAGATGGTTTTTGATCCCCTCAAAAGAAGGATTTGCTGTCCTGCATTATGGGAAGGTAGCGTCGTAGATCCAAGACGGGCATCACAGTGACAAGCTTCTTGCTTGTATGTTCTTTGCTGTGTTCCCAGCAGGATTGCCTGTGTGCTGTGTACAGTCTTTGAGAGTACCCATGGCCCACACTTGCTGGTATATTCTGTAAATTTGGGCTGTGACTTTGCTGGGAAAGAGCATGTGACAACTGGGTTGCTTTTGCAGATGCTGACCGGGAGCTTGACTGTGTGAGGTTCAGGTAGGAGCCTGTGGGTCTCTTTTGGGCACGGATGCTGACTAATGGAGAATTTGTTTCTGTATTCTCCTGTTGTGTTGATGACTTGATGAGGTAATGCAGAAAACAAGGTATGAGGTAGCTGCAACAAAGCACCAGCGACAAGGTCTGCGGGACATCTTGTGTTTATGAGAGACCTGGGTTCCCTTTAAGGTCCCTCCTGCTCCACGGGACTTTGGGGTTGGTAAATGGCTTGGCATGTGCTGTAGGCATCAACACTGTTTTGTTGGGTCTGGAGAACAATGACGTTCTTTGATATCTCTGATCCCAGAAGATAATAGTCATGCTCACGTTAACCTCAGCATCTTTTCCCTGAGAGGGCTTTCAGTATTCTGCCTTCGTAAAACAGACAGCAATTTTTCAGTCTGCTAGCTTTGTCCGTCAGTAGCATTCTCCACCAGGGAATGCAGCGTTAGGCCTGTCCCTCTAACTCGTCTGAAAACGTTTTCGTTTCAAAGAGCTCTGGTGTTTTTATTGGGTTGTCGTTAACAACGCAGGTTTACAATAGGAAGGGAGACTTTCTAATAACGATGGGATTCTGCCGCCTGATTGAAGAATGGCCTGATAACTAAGCCATGTGGCATTAAAAGAAGAGCCTGTTGGAGGGATTACTGCATACTCAGATACGTGGTGAAGCATGAGGGCAGTAACTGGCAGGGTTTAACCAGCCAAGAAGTGTGACAATCCTCCAGAAACATGTAACATCGGCTGTTTTATCAGTGATAGGAAATGGATATTCCATTTGCGACTGGGAAGGTCGTACCTGTCTCTAGGTATTAATGTGGCTGTATCGCCAGCAGCCAGTGGGAACGCTTCATGGCTGTGCAGAACGTAAAAAGCTGCCTCGCGCTGTCAGATGTTTGGCTGGGTTTTAAGGATGCTTCTATCCACTAGGGCTAGCAGAGGATATTGCCTTGCTCTCCGAAGACAAGTGCCTTTCAAACGCCATTGAATGTTTCTGCTCTCGTTAAAAGTTAAGAAGCCTTTGATCTGAAGTGCTGTTTTTTTGTTTTTTGTTTCATTTTTTTTTTCCCTCTGGCTTGCCAGGGCCTGGGAGGAGTTTCATGGCCTGGTGAACAGCAGTGGCCGCTGATCGAACGCTCCCCCTCCCTCTGTCACACGCAGGGTAGGGCCTCATCTTTCTTCCTATGTGACTTCATGGCATACCTCTCAGCTTCCAACCCTCTTCCCGTGGGCTGGCATGTTTTCCTCTTGCCTCGTGGGCCTGATGGTGGGCTCATTCCACTACTGGCTCTTTCCTAAAGCTCAAAACACATTTTTTTCCCCCAACCAAAGGCACCAACATTCACAGTGGTCTGCATTCACTCAGCATTTTCTGATACAATGCTGCGTGCTGTTTTGCTAATGTGTCCTTCCTCTGTGCGAGCCGGTTGTATCCCAGACCTAGTCCCAGGAGGCTGAGAGGTACGTCTTCAGCTCGGGTCTGCTGCCTAGGGCTGACTGCTGTCAGGTACGGAGTGGTAAATGAATGCTGAGCACATCCGTGTGAGGGGCACTGCGAGAGGCGCCTGGAGCTTGGCATACACGCCTCTGCTCCTGACAGTGGGCTGGGGCAGAATAAATTAGTCTGTCAATAAAAGCTTGTTCAGGAAGGACACGCAGTAGCTACTGTATTTAGAAATAATAATGCTGTGGCTAATGAGATGAAACCACCTGCTACTTCTGGTAATGGCAACCGACCATGTGCAGAGAAAACAGCCAAGGTGAGCTCGGTGCCGTTGTGAGCCTTGCAGCTCAGACTGGCTTTCCCCTCTAACGCCTGCTTCCCAGACAGCAGGCCCTTTCCTTAAAAAGGACTAGCACGAGGCCTGGTGAGGAGGGTCGTGTTTGGTTGTAGCCAAGTGGGATTGCTGCACTGCCGAGTGCCAGAGTAGAGGAATCTGCTTGAAGAAGCATTCCCCAGCCTAATTCCCACCCTCTGGTGGTGTGTAGCTGCTCCAATACAGCCGAGCATTGAGAGCCCGCTGGGAATCCCACTGCTCCCAAAACCTCCTTCCGCAGCTTTGGGCAAGCAGTGCTCTCATGGCTTGCTTGGAAGTCATGGATGAAATAACCTTTCCTCACAGATTTGGCTTTTTGTGAGGATCAATGTTTACAAAACATTACACAGGCACATAGGAGTGTTTTTATTGTTGAGAGGACATTCAAGTGACCTTCCAGAAGAGAAAACAAGCTCACTTCACGAAACACCAGTCTCAGAAAGCAGTACATGTGCCAAGGGGATAGAAAAACAGTGACAGAGTTGATTTAGCTCTCAGCTGTAGTGAGTTACCTACCAGGGAGAGCAGTGGTGAGCAGAGGGCCGGGGCACCACGGTAGGGGTGAAAAGAGGGGAGATGTAGAAACCTGCCCAAGAAAGAGCTAACCACTGTGCCATCCTCCTGAGGTAGATGACACGGGTGGAAGTACTGAATGGGACAGAAAGTCTAATTGCTGTTGCAAATTAACTGGAATCCAGTTAATGAATCCTGAATCATGTTCCCAGATGGCAGCACAGCCTGCTTTGCTTGCAAGTACAAAGGTGAACCCCAGTCTTCTACAGATGGCCTCCAGCATGGTTTTTTGCTGTCACGTAATAGCAGAGTAACTTGTTTAACTCTCCTAAAGAGTGTTTTTGACTTCCTTCTGCTCCTCCAGCTCTCCAGCTTGCCTCCTGGAGCTGTTCCAGCATGCACTGTACTGTGATGTTACAGCTACCACGTGGCTTTTAGCAGCACACAAAGCTAGCTCAAGGGCTGAAACAGGGTTTTACAGTCCTGCAAAGCACCTTGCTTCTGAAGCTGTGAGCTGCCTTCACTCTTCAACACGGCTCTGCCAGTTTGTCGTGATGTATGCTGGGTTATCCCTTGGTGTTTGGTTTGGGCATCTTACTGTCCTGCCCTGTTAGGGGAAGGGGCGCCAAACCTGTCCTATCAAAGTAATTGTTATCTCATTTAATTGCCTTTGGATAAGAAATAAATTAAATAATAATAAAACCAACCCCACAACCTTTTATTAATGAGTAAATATGGGTTGCCTGTTCCTGCTGCTCACAGGCCAGCAGTAAGCATTAACACAGGTTTCGGTACCCTGCCCCATCTTCAGTTGCTGCCACGTGCTGCAAGACTACACAAACGAAGGTTGTGGACCAGCAATCCTTTCTTTGTCAGTAGCCACATGGCTTTACTCATGTCAGTAAAAGCTGCTGAAGAAGCTCTGCCATTTAAACTTGGGAAAATGTCCTCTTTGGATTTAAATATTCTTTAAAGGCAGGAGAGACCAGAGGCCTAAACTTGTTGATAATGGGACAAAAGGAACTAGCTATGAGATACTGAGGCAGGAGAAGGCTTCACTGCCAGTATATTTTTGCTCCAAGCAGAATCCCTAAGGACAAACATTTGGGAAGGAAGAGATCTTGCAAATTGTTTAAATCCCAGAATCTGTCAGGGAAGTTTGCAGTGCCTGTGGTGCTTTGTTCACAGGAGATACCGCTTTTTTTCTTCCTGCTGAATGGGGACGAACCAAGATCTTGTGTTCAGGTGTTCTGGAGCAGCAGGTTGGCTTAGTAGGAAGTCTGTAGTGAGAAAGTTCTGCTTAGGAGGTTTAACAAGCATTGTTTTGGGTTACATGCTGGGATGGCAACACTGATAGCCACGGTGGGTGGAACCTTGGGGTGCTGTGATCTGAACAATGCATATCTTTAACCTCTCTTTTCCCTCTGTTTTCCAGGGATAATTCAAGCTTTCGAAACACAAAAATCACATTGTGAGAACAAGAGTTGGCACTAAGCTCCTCTCTCCGTGTCGAAAGCACTGAGAGGTCTCCACCAGTGCCCTCCGACCTCTGAAGGGACTCATGGGCCACTCTCGCACTCCTCCTTGGAGGAAGGATCCATCTGAAGCCCTCCAGCAGCGGTGATAATAGAGGCTGATTTTGTCATACACAAACTTTTTTAGCAGTGGGGCGGGAGGCCAACCTTTCAATTAGCAGCGTGCCCTCGGGGCCGCATCTTGCAGCACTTTCCTCTCTTTCTGTACATGGCATGCAGGATCCCTGGGATTCTGCCTTGACGTCGGAGCCTTTTGCTGAGGGATACCAGTATTAAAAATCTCTCTGCAGCTGGGAGGAGCTTCCCAGTTGAGAGTTAGCCCCATGGTTTTCAAATGCCCACTTTCAGCTCTGCCAATAAATTATTGGGTCTCTTTGTTTCTTTCAGTCTTTTTTTTTTTTTTTGGTCTAAAAGTAGTGGGGTGGTGTTTCCCTAGTCTGTGATAAGACCATAGGCCTGCTTCTGTGGGTTCCATAAGGCAAATTCCCCTGAGCTACCCACCTACATGACCTTCGTGACCTGAAGCTACAGATATAACTGTTAAAAAAAAATTAGGTTACTCTGTCTTTGCCTCTTCTTCATACTCCCTGTTCAGCAGTGCCTTGCACCCAGCCTTCCTTGCTGGGGAGAGGGCTACAAGCTGCCCTTAAACTAGGACAAAGAGGTGTCTGGTGTCGCTTAATTGCTTTATTCCAACTGTCTCAGTGGAGAACCATCAGGAAAAGCTGAGTGCAGGGCTGCGCGTGCTTCTGTGGGTGGCTGAGGTCTGCAACTCTCCAGCCGTCTGGGAAATTGGACCCCAGTGGCTGTAGCAAAAGAGGGTGATGGCTTGGGCTGCTGCGTGGAAGCTGTGACCAGAAGAGGGACTGAGGGTGACCCCTTGTCTTCTGTCCTCTGGGGTGAGGCTGGACTGGGAGGTTGTTGCTTGGAAAGACAGCAAGGCTGCAGTTCAGATGCCACAGAAACAATAGGAGCTAATTATTTCCTCTGATTCTGCTTGAGTACAACACTAATTGTACTCATTAACAGCTTTAGCCTTTCCGCTCTTCCTTGGGGAATAGCACAATTGCCTTTCATTTTGAATAGAGCCTTTGCATCGGGCCTGAGGGGGAGGCTCTGGCCGGAGCTGGGGCACACCTCCTGCCCTGGGCACTCCTCAGCCCCAGGGAGAAGGGGCTGCCGGCGCCAGTTTGGTAGCGACCGCAGAACCAGTAGCCCCTGGGGGAGAAATATCAGCCTTGGGGATCAGGAGACCTTCAGCCTTACGACTCCAACTGCAAATTCCTTGTGTTGTTATTGAAGCCTAGACTGAAAGCAGCCAGGACTGGCAGAGAAGACAGCCTGAAGTATTCTTCTGAGGGGCTTTGTTTTCCACATTGAGGGTTTCGGTCCGAGGCAGTAGCACGGTGACTGATGACTGCCTGCTCCCCATGGCCACACAGCTTGTGCCTGCTGGCATCTGGCTGGACAGGAGCACAAGGCAATTTCCCTGGCTGTAGCATCACTCTTAGTGTTTCTCGAGACCCCACGGTCCTATTCCTGTTCCTGCCGCTTGTTTCCCACCAGCTTTCAACCAAATGCTCTTTCCCAGGCGCAGTTTGTTTTCCCTGCTGTGATCAGGTACTACTACGGCTGCTACTTAAAATTCCTTTTAAATACAACTCTCCCCTGCTGCTCTCTGGTATTTGTTAGGGGGATTTAGTTGTAATTACATTTTGGCAATCTAAGCAAAAATAGCCCAGCAAGGCAAGGCTGAAATACTAGCTGCAGGCTCCTTTTATCCACAGTGCGTTTAGCTTCTTGCAGATGACATCACTTAGGGTTTTAGTCCTGTTGTTGTGCCCAGCTGCGTGTCGCGTCCACCTCTGCTATTTCATGTACTCGCCCACTTCTTGCTTCTCATGCCCTGCGTCTAAGCTGGTGCTGATGGGCGCAGGCTTGCTATTAAATCTGAAAATGCTGCAGTCCTGCTGTGCTCGCCCTTAAATACTCATTGCGAGAGAGATGCAGAAGAGCCCTTCCCCTGAGGCTGTGCCTCCCGCTGCCGCTGTGGTTGAGCTGTGGAGGAACTCAGCACCAGTTCCTCTTGCTGAGGGAGCGAGCTGGCTGGGACCTGGAGTTTGCCCTCTTGAATGCTATGAGGCTTCTTGAGGGCAGAAGAAAACTGGTGTTCTTTGATCGATGAGAAGCACTGGATTTGGTGCTTCCACTGGCTTGGGGAGGGATGGAGCCAGACTGGTTCCTGAGCAGTGCTTTTGGGTTGTGATCTATTGTGTCCTGCCAGTAAGTGATGAAAAGATAGCCACGGGGTTGTCTGGGAGGGGAAGCAGCCTCTGTCAGAAGGAGGTTTCAGATCCTCTTCTGATAGCAAGCCTGAGTAGGAGCCTCAAATCTGCGGTGAGTCTTGACCTTCCCTGCTCTCTTCATCCCGAAGGCTTTGTCTGCCCTTAAACTTGTTCAGACCCCTGTGTAGTTTCCTTTGAGGAAACCAGCAGCACTTTGAACCCCTTCAAGCTACGGAGCCCATCCCCAGGGCTTTGCTTTCCCCAGGGGGTGCTGAGCTGTGGCAGGCTTGCGAACCCTGGCTGTCTGCCTACAGCTGGTCAAGCAGGAGCTGACGGCTGGGCTGGGGTTGTCCGGTTCAGGGAATGATGGTGGGGAAGCTCGCAGGGCTGGGGACGCTAGGCCAGGGCACTCGGTCCCTTCGGCTACCGTGGGACTGGGGACAGGACGTCACTGTGTGTGGCTGTGGGGGGACAGAGGTGTAGGGCTGCCACTCACCAGTGAGATGGCCATGGCCTGGAGGAGTTTCATGCCCCAGGACCTGGTCACC